>NW_019211460.1:14480654-14518083 GCF_002443255.2 Varroa destructor | reverse complement strand
TTTATATTATATAATATAAATAAAAACATATAAATCAGACCGTAAGGAGTTGACGTTTTTTGGAACAACAGCGATCAGGGTGGTTGTCAAAAAACAATGACTAATTTTAATGGTAGTCGTCTTTGGGCTTGTGTTAACAGGTTGTAGGAAGCATCTTTTCAGTCCAATGCATCCCAGACCCGAAGTAACTGTTTCCAGCTAACATTTTCTTATACAACTGTAATTGCACGACTCAATCGAATCAAGTTTTCTGCCCTGGTTTCTGTTTAATGTTGCAACCGATAAAAGTCGTTAAACGATATTACCTCGATAAACAGAGGATTAAGCCGTTCAAAATCGTGTGCCAGTTGCAACAAACGATAAATCTAATTAGTTCTGGCGCGAAGGTCGACATTGTTGCACTAATGATCCTTTACCATTTAAAATTTTCAATAAAAAGCGTTTTCCACGGTATCACTGCTAGATTATTTCTAACCATATGCACTAGTCCATAGATTTGGGCTAAGCAAAGTAGGCAACAAACAGTAACTCTCTTAAGCGAGGTTGTCGCTGATCATATCTTTTCTGAAAACTTTGTCAGATCTTGCGAATAGGCAATGAATTCACATCTGCCACAAGAGACGGCCTTAGTTAAGCGCCGGTTTCGGGGGCATACTAAACGAATCGTGTATCTATACTCGGTTTCAGGCCTAAACTAGCTTACGTCTCCTTCAACTTAGAAGGCAAATTCGTTACCACTACGCCGACCGGGGGACGCTGCTGTAGTTACTTCTACAGAAATGTCTCAATTTCTCCTTGATACTGCTATTAGCTATGAATTACTTCAAAAGGCTGAGGGCCCCGTCCAGCGAGCACTGAATCGAGCGCCCACGCCCGGTTTCCTACCTATCCTTAAGTTTAGTGAAGAAGTTTATAAGAAATGTTACTGCTGGTGCTGTTAGATTTTTCTAGCGCAAGTTTTTTTTCAAGGCCTGTCAACGTTTGCATGATTTGCGTCGTCTTTAAACGCATATGGGCTCAACCATTTCTTTTTCTCTTGATCAGACGACTTATATAATTATTGTTTATTTTTCTTGCCAGTTATTCAAATTGGCCCGATGTTTGCCACTAAAGTTAGCGTTCCCTATCTCCATGCCCATCCGGCCTAGAGCATTTTGATAGCCGTAGCATTGGACGCTGTTAATTTTGCAATTGCTGATGACGGCCGACATCGGTGCTGCCCCTCAGCTGGTGCCGGAAAGTAACAGCTGCTGCGTGCACCGATCGCTTTGCACCGTGGTGTTATGCAATAACGATTCGGGGTAACAATGCGCGGCCTCTTGCCGCTGCTGCTACTACCCTACCCAGCGACCATCAACAAAGCGGAAGTCAATGACCTATTTGCCAATTCGGTTGTCCGCGGACATCGCCATTATAGTGGCTTACTGCTGTGTCAGCCAATATCATCGGTGACATCACATCTGTAGACAAAGTCACTTGTCGTCTATTCCTGTTCGAATGGTATTCGTCCAACGTACCGTTGCGGAAGGGATGAACATCTACGTCAGTAGCCACGGCGGGGATTTACTTCGGCGCCAGTTACTAGGGATGGCTACGAAGAGCTGCCGTTTTGTCCAGCGCAGGCTGACAGGCAGCCATCAACAAATTGTCGCTGCAAGCTACCAGCCTGCACTATAATGTAGACCGAGACTATGAAGTTTAAAAAGTTTGTTGGCAGTTTGAAAGAAAGAAAGAAAAAGTTTTCTATAAACTTTCCTTTAAATTGTTAGAAAAAAAACTTTTGCCTCACCCTGTACAGTATCAGCAATATCGAACGAAAGCAGCTTGTAAGAGGTGCAGATAGCAAGCAAATAAGCGGTCAATTGCAGATTTTACCGACATTTCCCGTTGGTTGTTTTTTCTCCACTAAGCTTTGCTGGTGGCAGACCTGGCGCATATTTCAGGGAACAATACGCCGTTGAAGGCACGACGAGCTTCAAGGCAAACTGAAGTCATCGGCAGCGTCGTCTTGCAACGCAGGGCTGATAGTCGAAAGTGAAATGATAGTGTGTTTAGGCTATTAGCTATTGCGGCGGGTATAATGCATAATAGTATAAGTTGTTTTTGGAAGACGCTGAAGACGACGTTAGTTTGTTTGGATAGCAAGGCTAAACAGATAGTAATCGGCTGAAGTGTAGCGCGAAGAAAGAATTGACGTTTGCGAAGAATACTTACGCGAGCAAGGTTCTTGATACTTTTACGTGTGTGGGTGTGTGTGTCTATAGCGAGAGTCGTACAAACGAATGTGCTACTATAGTTGAGTCGTTTAGTAAGTTGCTGGACGGAATGGCTATAAAAATGATAATTTTCGTTTTCATTTTCGAAAAAGATACGTACAGGGACAAGAAGTGCCTACGTTAACGCACGAAGGCCAGCAAATGGTAGGAAGGACGCTCTGAATAATTAAGATCCCCACGATCATAATAAATTAATTTCAGATAAAAAGACGTCCACAAACGATAATGATAATCCATTGTTCGACAAACAAGCATCATAATGAATCGAATGAAATTGACGCCTGAAGACCCAGTCGATTACACTATTGCTTTATCATGCTAAAAACGGTTAGCCGAAGCTTTGTTTTTTCTTGTAAACGAGAAAATGGGTCAAGAAGTTAGTCCTTACTCTGTCTGCCCCATTTTGCCTACAGTTCGCTATTCTTTGGAGTATCATATGCGCATAAAAATAGACGCTGTGCTGAAAGTCATCAAATAAAGACTAGTTCAGATTGTGTAACTTTCTTTAGCTTTTGTCGCATCGAATGCATAAAAAACTGCAAACTCGTGACCGCTTTAACTTAGCTAAAAATACTGTATAAAATCAAGGAAACGTCCTCACTTAACTAACATGTATTAGAAGATGTGAAGTAACGACAATTCGAGGGAGTCGAGTTAAAATTCATATTAACAATAATTATAATAAAAAAAAAAAAAACATTGTCTACGCTTCCTGTATTAAGCTTGTACATATACCGGTTATTTGGATCCTTATACATACTCTCCTTCAAGTATCACTACCTCGTCAGTATAATATATGGGATAATATTTTAGTCTCAAAAAGGAAGCGGGACAATGATGGGTAGTTCAGTACAACCTTAACCACCAGCTATCCAAACAAATTACTACAGTTAGACGTTGTCCTATATCAATCAATCATGTGATATGAGCCGCATTTGCAATGCCGGGGATCTCAGCAGTCTGTATAGAAATTTTTTTTTTGTGAGTAGTGCGGTCGACATGAGTGTGACCGATTTCAGCTTCATGCCCTCATAAGCCCACGTCGCGAACATAACGCTGGGGTGCTATATGTTAGATTTTTAAAATAATAGTCCATCAGCTCACTGTGCAATGGTAAAACCACAATAGGATCATGAATGCGTCTATTTGATACTTAAGAGCCATTGTTTTAAGACAAGCGGTCATTATGGGATTGTTATCATGAAGAAGCAAGATTTTTTTTTCTTTCGTTTGCATTTTGGCTAGCCATATCAACCTTATTTATAATATATTGCATAATAACCGCATTTCATTTTCCAGATATAGTGCCAACTTGCGGAATCTCTCTTGCGATAAAGTATATTCGGAAATACAGTCTGTTCAAAACATTGCCACAAAATGTCAGGAGCATTACCCGAACATAACTACTTTCTCATTTAATCATATGATAAATTAGAGGTGCCTGTACGTATTCCGTGTTAACTAGTAGCTAGCTATACTATAATATTAGATAATGGAATACTTACAGAACTCGGTGAGCGGACCCGCTTCATCCTTTTGGAAATACTCATTTATCCGGCTTAACCAATCTCCGACGAGTTGACATACCCCCCGTGCTGGAGGACTATCGCGTACCAGCTCTTCGATAAGGCCGCCTCCAGCCTGAATGATCGGTGTAAACGATATCATCCCAGAATCAATCTCCAATCTTGGATCTTACGTTCACCTTTGAGATGTTCGTTGTTGACGATAAGGACGGATGTAGGAAACGCCGCTTTTTTGTTGCGACAAGTCGAAGCTTCCCGCTGCCGATAAGCGAAAAAAAGCTTAATATGGAACAGTGTGTTACCTTATTTTACTTAAATTACCAGTTATCACAGCATGACGATACTTCGAGGGACCTGATTGAATGAAGTCTAAAGTCCGATCATAACTTTAGTGTAAGATTGCTCGAGAACGACGAAATAACACCAAGCATACCGGCATTAAATGGACAATGCGCATGGTCTACATCATAGTCTCACATTTGATACGGAAGACGTCAACACACTGCACATATCCAGCCGTATGGGACGAATTCCACATCATTCACTTATTATATAACATCGTAGCGTCAGTCCGGACTCAGTCACAAAGATTATGATGGCCACTTGTTATGTATACACGCATAAGTTCGCGCTTAACAGCATTCTTGAACGGCCCAACACACATGTCCAGATGGGCTAGACGGGATTCGATCGTTTCCATTGCTTGCTCGCCATTGCTTTTACTTAACTACCTGCTTGCCTTCATGTCGGTAGATTGCATAATAGGCAAAAATGTTTTACGATCATAGACCGCGTTTCATCGACGCATTATATAATCCGACAGCCACAGGTTCAGAGGCAACAGCCATCTGATATAGTGTCTCATTCAGCTGTTTTTCGCTGCTGTTCGGAAGAGCTGCGAAGGAAAGGGAAAAATTGGACGGGGATTGATCAGAGAAAATGGTGGCAAGCAGCGCGGACACTGGCTTTCGGTAAGAGCCCTGTTATGTGGTATGGACTAGATTTTCATCATTCCATTTAATAGCTGTAAGATTTTCTAGCTTTTAGCGATTATAGGCTATATTATAGTGGCTGTGAGGTCTATATCCTAGCTAAGCTGAAAGAAGATGTATTTGATTCAAGAGCATTGCATAAGTTTGAAAACAAAATAAGTGTGAGAGTATAGAAAGTATAGAAATCATAATAATAGTAATTTCAATTCAATCAGGACTTCAGTGCTTCTTGATAGTACTTGAGTCTGAAACGGAGCTTGACTTTACAGCCACAGAGTCTGCCCCTCAACTGTGATAATCACTGAACCGTCAATAATTAATTTGCTTAATTCAACGTCTTAGTCAATATTGGGCCGACATTAATACGCATTGAAGTTAATGGACTATTTTTTTTTTTTACCTATTTACTGGTCCCCATTTAATGACGGCTGCAAAACTCGTTTGGAAAATGTTTCTATATTTTTAATAAAAGCCACATGTTTTTAGTTTGTGTTTGTTCAATAATTTACTTTCATTTGGAGTATAGCGATATAAAATAAGGCAATCGGCATTATTATCGCTACATATAAAGCTAAAGACACTTTACTATAACCCTAGTCAAAATCGTCAAAGGTTTTTAAGCATCTATAGGATAAAAAACAAAGTGCATAGTGCTTTTGCACATGTTTCAATATACTGTAACTACTATTAATTATTACCGAGAGGTCATTCTGTCATGTTTCCAGCACTTAAAAAACATTTGCTTAGACGTTCAAAAAATAGGTTCTCAGGTGCAAGATCTCACACAACTCCGATGGCGATTTATTAGTTATTGAAAATCCTTTTATAAATCTTATGTGATCTCAACACTAGGCTCTCCTTGCACAAATAGATTACATCTGATGATATTTTATAATACTTTGAGAATGTATGAAACTATAAACAGCTTAGATAAATGTGTACAGCTCTCAAACTTACGAAACCGTGTTGTTTTAGACGACCCAACCTGTTTTGAGTCTACGTACGGACCTGAGCACTTTATGAAAATATTCTGAGGTTGTTCCATGATTTATTCCTGCTATGATACGAAGCCGTAAGTCGTATCTGATCTCGACAACTTGGTGATATTTAAGCTCGAATTATAGCTTAATTCGCAGGCACGGTAGTACCCAGTGTTCACAAGCTGACCTATTCACGTTTAGGGTAACCTGTGAAGTACCAAACGCTACGAAAAACGTGTATTTCTAACAGGTAACATAGATTATCTGTGACAAAAATCGGAAAGATTAATTAGGCCCCAGCAAATACGACGCTGACTGAGCGAATTTCACCAGTTTGTTAGCTCACGTTAGAGAGCTGTGATGAATTAAAAAAAAAAATTATAATTAAGAAAGTTACATATACAAGGTGAAGCAAAAGTCTCTCGACCGTTTGTCGATCTTCGTTATACAGATACACGTATCCATTCAAAATGCATACCATAGACATCTATCAAGTGACGTTTTTCTAACTCATCATGATCGTTGTTTCGACATCGTGACTACATGGCCATCGGCAAACTGCACCATGAACAACGAGGTTTTAGATCAGAGGCCGCGTTAATAAGTTTTACTTTTAGCCTAACGGTATACATGCCGTATTTGTTTTTTCTACTGTTTCTGCTCAGTTGTAAGCTAACGACAACTTGTCGCCATATACCAGTATATCTATTTATTATTTTAATTAGTTTTCAAAGTAGAACTCGATATTAAAAAATGCTCTAGGCTCTTCTAGCGTGCACAATATCGTAAATTATTAGGAGATTGCCTTTGTTCTAGGTCGCTTCCATTTACTTTATAGCACTTAGCGGCAAAAACTTTCTCGTTTGTCATCGTTGTTGCGTTGAGCTACAGCGATATAAGGCAAACTTTTCTACCATACACAGATATTTTCCACTAAACCGATTTCTCAGCATATGCCTTTACAGTTTTGCCATTTCAATGGCCGCAAAAGCAATTTCAATGTGTTCTACTGTAACCAGCAAACAGTGTTTGGCATTTTGAAAATTCAATCAATTTCGGTATAATCCGGTAATAACATGTAATGCACACGAGTTGAACCAGCGGCTTCTATCTCTTTTACGAGTAGACTTAATCACTTAAGCCAACGCGCCCTTTGAGAAATGGTAACCTTTGAAGTATTGTACACATGATTTTAAAAGCCCTATAGCTGACCATCAACAAAACGTTGTGTTCCGTTTGTCTGAGCCGCTACGTCTAGCAAGACCTAATCTCATTCTTGCAGATAGAAAGATGCGCAACAATAGAGTCTATTTCGCACAATTGAGTAAAACATATTTATGGAAAAACCACTGACGATAATTAATAAAACTGGCGAGAATTTAAATTTATCCTAGAAACATCTCCATATCACTCTGAAGTGACTAATAGGCGTGGCGATTTTCATACTCTTAGGTGGAGATATGTATGATTTGTGCTCTAGTACTACAACCAGCTTCGATTTTTTTCTAAACAAAATAATCGGAAAGGCCTATTGAGTGAGGCAACACATGGCATCTGCATACCATAATTTGATCACATAATTTTTTTCTAGCCACCACTTGCCGAATAACTTCAAATAAAATCTCACAAACTGAATCCTTTCTTACCTGTCTTATCGCTTGTAGTAAAATATAGTTCCTTTATTCATAGCGTATTGCAAGAAGCTGACCAATACATTCCGCAAAACCCGGATAAAAAAGAAGGCACAGGTGGGGCCCAGTCCTACCTGTGCCTTTTTTTCTTCTTTTTTTGCGGGTGAAATTTCAATTTAAATTATCGCGCCATTTCGTCCTCCCTCTTCGCGCGCTGTCCCGGTCGACTATCTCTCTATATTCAGCTGGGTTGACAGTATGTCCAGACCTGCCACAGAGCAACGGAGCGGTGCTATTTTCTTCATCACCAATGCTTTTCCCCCTTTCCCTCTCCCCCTAAACAGCAGCCATTACCTGCCCTTTCCCCTCTGGGATCTGTACGGTCTTCCCTTCCCTTCGGCGCTGCTATCCGTCTCCGTCCGCTTTGCTGCGTCTGCTTATCCCTCCCTATGGGCCTCATCCAGCGGGGCGCCCCGCGGTGCAGCCGTCTGCTCGAATGAGCGAGCTGGTTGGTGACGCCGATCTTCACAGCGGCGGGCAGCCCCAGTTTCGATCGCTGGCGCCCATTGGTCTACATTATTTTCGCCGGCATTCGTGTGAGCACTATCCCTCTCTTTCTCGTTCGCTCTCTAGGTACTGCGCGCTACTGCTGTTGCTACCTGTTCGATAATAGGAAGGCTGATTAGCAGTGGCGGTAGTGGTAACGGCAGCAACGGCGGCGAACTAGCGGCAAACGCGAGGAGAGTGATATCCTGCTCGTAGGGCGGAAGCGGCGGGAGGTACGACCGCTGATAGCGTCGCCACCGCCGCTGCTGTTATGAGCAGCTCCAGCTGTTATTCGCGATCGCTGGGGGCGCTACTGCAAGTGTTGCTGTGAGTTTCGCTGGTTTTCGCGGTGCGGCTGTTACGGTGCTGTAACAGGCGCCAGTTCCCAGACCATCAGATTGGTTTCCTACTCACTGTCGATTGTCGTTATCGTCGCCGTTGTTGTTGTTGTTGTTGTTGTTGTTGTTGTTACCACCACCGTTGTTGTTGTCGTCGTCGTCGTCGTTGTTGTTTGTCTTGTTGGTTCCTCCGACTGTGGGGTTGTGGGATATGATCGAATCGACTATGTTGATCATCGTTTTCTTTTTGTCCGAGGATCAAACTTTGTGTCTGCGCGTCGATTCGAACCACACAACGTATGTGAGCGCCGTCCAGTTCACTGGCAAACATGTTACCGCTGGGCCGTCTCAAGGAACCCAACCGACCGGTCGATTAGTCAGAGCCAGTTTGAAAAAGCTGTCAATGTGCCTGATAGGTGCCGGAGAGCGATGCTGCATTATGGCGCAGCTGCTTTAAAGTATAGACAATGATAGCAGGAAACAGCGGAGCGCAAGCGGGGTGAAAGCTCTTGTAGGCTCATACGCCTCATGGAGTAGTACTATTTGCTCGTTCTTTATCATACCCATTCTGTCGAATGAGAGGACACCGATCAAGTGAAAACGGAGCATAGTGGGGAACCAGCCAGCGAGTATCAAAGTTGGCCGTGTCTTCTGCTGTCTGTCTGTCTGTTTGTGGTGCGGTAGTGGGGGGAGGGGGAAGGGGGGAGGAGGGGGTATCCGACGGCATTGCATGGCACCACGAAGTAGGATAACGATATGCTGCGATACCCTGTAGTGTCGTACACTTTTGGTAGTGAGTACGCATTTGCGATAGGCGGAACGAGATGGATACAGAATGACGGAGCCATGTCGTCGATAAAGTGTCACTGTACATCTTATTTTTCTGTCGAACAGAAAAAGCGGCTCAATCTTTTGCTAGCGCGAATAATAGTCGAAGTTGAGTGCAAACTGCAAAGTCTACAAGCTAGGGTGGGCCAAATAAACGACGCTAGGCCGTTCTAAATGGTTGCGCCCTAACCATGAGCAAAACTGTCCATAGCCAAAGTATTGATATCGATTTGTTCATACAGCAGGCCGAGTTGACGATTGGAGCGGCGACTTCTTATCTACGGTTCAACGATTTATCGGCTTATTAACAGCTAACGAGTAGATCGGATCGCTGAATTATTTCGGCCCTGAACTTTGCGACCTGTGGCGCGAAAACTATAACATTCAAACACGACCGAATTAGCAGCGGCCGCAGTGGACGGTCACTAGTCAACGAGCCGCGTACGTTCGGTTTGTCTATTTGTGTTGGCCCAGAGTTGACCTAGAGTGCATCCTGCAATCATATGATCAAAGTGCACCTAGTTGACGCAAATAGCTGCCATCACCGTAAATTTTTCACAAATACATTGAAAGTTTCTGTGTGACTGTACCAATACAGTGAACGAGCGCGACGCCAGAATAACAACAGCATTTGCTCATTCATGTATACGTCGAAACACCATATTCGTATTAAGGATTGTTATAAATACACACTCAATAGCGACCATTGTCAGCGTTTAGGTCGATTTGTGTCTGGGAACTCCCCTAATATGCTGTGATGGTTTGTCGACACGTTTTGTCTACCTTCGCGACGAAGTCGACTATAGTCAACAATAGTGAGTTTTCGAGGGAACGTTGAAGTCAACGCAAACGTGTTAAGAATATGGAAGATAGAAGAAATAATGATTCATGTTAGCGCGATGGCTGCGGACATCCAGCTCTGCTTACCTGCGCGAACAACAAAGGCAGAGCGCGCAAAACAGCCTGTAGAGCCACCTTCCCCAAAGAAACCAGCTGGCTTAAAGTTAGTCATTTCAAGCTCCTAACGATATTAATAGAAACGATACCGGCTGCAGCAGTCTCTGCTGGGAAGTGCTGTTAAAAAAATCTCCATGTTACAGCTGTGTTCGATAGCTGCGTGCGCACATGCGTTACGTCACGCACTTAGACAGACCTGCGAACAAAATCATACTCCGACGTGAAGATTCGTTGGCTCGCGTACAATAGTAGGCAGAAAGAGAAGAAACTCTAATTTCAGCTTCTATCAGAAGAGCCAGCCTCTCGTCAGCCTTTTTGTGTCGCCATTCTAACGGCGCGTGCCCTGTCTATGATTATTCACTTTTTTTTACCGTCTATACAGTCGCTCCTGCGACGTACACAAAGATCAGCGCCCTTCCATTGGCTCTGGTAGTATCGTTTGGCGAGGAGGTGCCGCGGTAAAGTAACCCACTGCAGCGCGTCGAACGGCAATGATCAGAGTTTCGAGAGATAACAAGGATGGACGTTAATGGGACGGCACTCAATGGATACAAGGCATATCAGCTGCTACTGATGCCAAGCTTACGAAGGAGGCGCAGGGCGGCAGATTGACAAAGTGTGAAGCAGTATAGCGGTGCTGATTTTCAACAGTGCAACGTGACAGCAGTGCCTGTAAAAATTGCAAACGTTATTTGCGTATGTGTGTTCTCGCTTTTAGAGGGTTGGTCATAGGCCGTTTATTGGAAAGCAATTATAAAAGGTTTTTGTCTTGTGATCACCACCATTGGTTATCTGGGTGACTTGAAATGTGTATGCGTACTTTTAAAGGATAAAGAGCAATGAAATTCACGTTGAGCAAGAATCAACGTGAAAGTACGGGGTGACAGCAGGAAAAACCATTGCACAAAATATTGTAATAGATACAATGAACGACTGTGAAAATTTATAGAAAAATAACAGGATATTCATGGTTCATCAGGGGAACGGTGAACGCGAAGAGAGTCCATCGTGAAAATGGGATATTTCGCAGAGAAAACCATCCAAGAAGCCGGAGCGAAATCGAAACAAGACGGTTCATAGTAGTCATCTATAGCGAAAAACGGTGATAATTGTTATAGGAGTAACAAAATGGACTCGAACGATAAGCTGGCGCTGTGCAGTAATGGCAGGCGGCTAGTAGATTATGTGGTCGTGTGTGGATTAGATCTAAATAACGGGCTCGAGCCTAACTCTCAACAAGGTACGGGTAGAACTGTACGGATATATTATACAAAGAGTATGCAGATTACGAAAGAAAAACGCATTATAGATTGTTTATGAATATGTCTTGGCTAGTCGTTTGTGTATGGCGCGTTGACTTTGTTTGATCCAAATATTGTATTGTTTGCGCTTTATTACCAGCCTGCAACTAGAAAATAGTCTGTAAAACGCATATCCCGTCAAACGTACTCAACGCATGTATCTGCAGTGTCCCTCTGCGTATGTGCAGTAGTTAGCATTGGGATATGCCACACGGCTGTACCCCTCGACATATATTCGTACAAGGTCGCTAAGGGAGTTCAACTTTGTGACATTTTTTTCACATTGCAAGCATTATTTCGCTCATATGTATGCAGCTTTAGGCAAACACGAATACGCCGGTTGTCGTGAAGGGTTGCTAGCTTGGCACCGCGGTCGCCCCCATTGACTAGGCAACGCCGGCAGGCAAAGCATGCAGCCAAGAAACAAAGATATCTAGAACTCCAGAAAGATTAGAAGAACACCGTAGTCGGTCAGAAACGTATGAGATTGTGAGCAGCCAGAGGTAGAGAACTGAGGGTGTTGCGTGCTACTTATTTTAACATCTTCATTGCCTAGGTCGTCGGAAAAGTCTGCTGCCCAGGTCCACAGCCCAATCTGGCCAGTAAGCGCAAAGTGCTACTAGTTTAGAAGCTGGCGCGTATGCCAGTGAAATTCGTGTTAGGTCGAGCTAGGACTTTGCTTAGCGCATAAGTCTCTCTTACTTTTCCTTAAATGCTCATACTTTTCGTCAAAGTCAAGTTCTTGCCCAGAATACCATTTCAGACTTACCTCTCCTATTTTGAGTCTGTTTGCGTGCGTGTCTGTCTGTTTGACCGTCCACCATTGCAAATTGCCCAGTTCCAGTCTCTCAGAGCGGTGGCCTGTCGTCGACTCCGTAAACCTACTTCGTTGGCTTTTGGTGCTAGCTAAAGCTAACTTCGCCATTCCAATATCGTTCAACTTATCCCAGAAAGCCCCCTTACTACAACGCCGCCTTATGACCTATATTATGTTTAGTGCCTCCTTGCAGAACTTGCTCATTTAGTCCCTCGCGCTCTGTCTGTTCCTGGCCAGAAAAACCGGTGTCCGGTTCCCTTGCCACCCGCCTTTTCTGACTACACAGACACAACCCATAGAGCTCCAGTCACAATAGTGGTCGCACAATTGAGCTTCGATAGAATGCGGCAAGTTGAATGAACGTACGTATCATATTGGGGTTGTCGGGTTTGCGGCTTTACTGTACAGTGCTCGTCTGCCTGTCGCCTTTGAATAGCCATTGTGGGCCTGTCGTCCCGTTTGCCCCATCGTAGACAAGTCGTCTCAGTTGCTCTTTCCTTTATACGGAGCATCGACTTCACAGTTCATTGAACACCGACTATTGGAAATACAGGTCGTTAGAATAAACTCAGATTTTGAATATTTGGGAGCTGAGCTGGGCAAAAGACCGGTGATGCGACGAGCCCAGCTGATTCAGTTTTTTCTGGCAAAAAGCCCATTGTACAATAATAAATAAAAGCGATTCTTTGTCATTCTCTTATGATGACTCCGTTAGTGCTCATACAGACGCTGCTACGTTTCGAAGTTGAAACATTTAAGCTACAGAGGTACGTGCATTTAGATGATATGAAATGTCGTCAATTGTATCTCCAATCGTTGGTAAGGTACACCCAAGAGCCGAAGTTTGATATGCCAAAGGAATTATGAAAAGTAAATCCGGAAAAATAAGGCAGTCTTTGACGCAACAAAATTATTGTTACTAGACGTATAAGGAGGAAATACAAGTAACTTCACCTTCGAAGTTATGCGGGGACATACCTATGACGACAAGCATTTTATGGTTTTCATACATCACAACTGTTAGATTAAGGAACTAATAATAATGATGATGTGAAATGTGGAAGGCCTTTATTTTTCTTTGAACATATCCAGAAATAGGCTTTCATATATCTACAACAAACAGTTTCGTGCTGGCATATATATTTATATACGAAATTTTGGTTAGAAGGACTATGTTCCATTTATTGATACCAGATTGAAAGGAATTCCCGCCGTATTTTTTAGCGTCCTCTTAACTTAGTAGCTACCGCCTATTTATAATAAGTAGCATTTGGTGGCGCTTAATTTGATTGTCACAACGATCTGAATGAGCCTTTCAATAGTACACACAAACCTGTACGATCGTAAGGCGTTTGTCCGTCCGAGAGTGTAGCCACTTACCAAGGCTTTTGGGGGGCTACAGAAGGCGCTCAAAACTCCCGAAACTTTTTTCTATCAAACCACTGGCATGTTATACTAACAAATGCTTCTCATTTCTGTGAAGAGATGCCAATAGACAACTGTCAGTGAGTGTCTGAACAAATGCCCTGACACCGATATAAAGGGAAGATCATTTTTGCTTATCAGATACATTGTAAACCTAAACAGATGCATCTCTATGTGCTCGGAAATGAACGCGTTTCAAATACTTTTATGCCAGCAGTGTTCTAGGAGAAATAAACTTTATTAAGACCAAATTGAGATATAATTTGCGCCATCTTAGTAGCTTGTAATATTGAAAGGCAGCTGTTTGCTATCAGGTAATAATTTAAATTACATATTAGTGAGTTAACTTAAAAGTAGCACTCCCACTATAAAATCGGTGTAGACGGCCCGTTTACTGACAAAAAACAAGCTATACCTCTCAAGCAGGTTATCTACAACAGTCTACACGTCATACGATACAATTGCTATAGTAATCAGCCATTAGACTAAGCAGAGTTTCCGGTGGAGTCCAGAGGAACTGTCTGGTTTTCGAGCGCTGCTCCTTCATATTTATATTTTGCGTGCAAACATTTCGTCTGCTCTTTTTCTTTGACTCGTCATATAACAGGCTGGACCATCTTCGCTCTCGCATCCTTCCTGTCTGATTTTTTTTCTTTCTTTCATTGACGTGTCCTATATTGGCGTAGTGTCAGTGGCTTTAATAAGGATTAGCTTCGCTGACAGCATCAGACCGGCCCCTCTTGTGACATGCTCGCGGGGCCTGCAATGGCTGTGGGGATAGTCTGTCGGGGCTGGTGATGATCGAAATGAGCAAACTGTGCGGCTCTTTACGAATAGTTAGACTGAGCTATGATGAGTGGATGGCTGCGGTTTTTCTCACGTAGGCCGGAAGGCTTTCCTGAGGGCGGGTGTTAATGGTGATGCTGATTTCGCTGTAGTTAGTACTGCCCCTACGCTGCTTCACTCTGACAGACTCCACTGACGAAGGAAAACCTAGTGAGAGCGCGAACAAATTAGATCTTTTTGAGGGGTTTTTATGGTAACGGTAGTCCACTACTCTATGGAGAGAAGGCGAGATTAAGAAAAAAACAAACTGAAGTTCAACGTCTAGCCCTAAGCGGATGCGCTGCAATTGAGTAGACCTTTGCCATCCTACTTTCTCGTTGGTGTCCCCAAAAACCTTAAAGTCATTTCACAGTTGTATAATAATCTTTGTTAATTCTTTATTCAAAAGGTACTTCTTCGATATTAACAGACAGTGGTGACAGAATCCGTAGCTCTTGAGATCAGTAGAGGGTAAGACGGTACCATTATATACTGTGTAGATTCAATTACCTGAAAACGTTAGATTGTTCATTCGTTAAGTCCATTTAAACTATAATGTATTGGAAGACTGGTGCAATGTATTCAACCGCATGAAGTTACCGGTGTCGAGCAGCGTTTCGTCGAATCCCCCATTGGAAGTTTGTTACCTCAAAGCGCCCCAGTGTATAAGATGTGTAATCATGTGTAAGAGCTTGTAGGAAAATGGATGAAATAGTCGATTATGGGAATTCCATATTTCCCCATGACCTTAGCTCTAACTAGGCAGTTCCTTAGACAATGGCACACAGACCACACAGGTGGCGCTGTATACAAACAAAGGCTCAAACTATGTCAAAATTTAAATCTAATACCTAAAAAAAAAAAGTTGTTTGTTAATGTTTTGGTTAGTGGCACAGCTGTAGATGTATCATCCAAGGCCACTGGTAAACATAATCGATTGTTTTCTTTTAAATTTTATGGTTCTGGCCAGATCCCGCAACTATTCAAACGTTCGACGTGAGATGTTTGTGATAAACATTATAGTTATATCTAATTCAGCTGGCAGATAGTAGTGACTATATTTAAATCCTTGAACATACAATATTGTTTTAATCCAAAGACCACATAGATACGTTAACAGTAAATCTATATACATATTCTAACTAGTAATAACAAATAGGTGACCCAAGTGATAAAAGATAAAAACATATATATCGATAAAGCATTATTTTTTCCTCCATGCAGCCGCGCCTGACTGGGTTTTTGGCACTACTTTTGAGATTTGCTTTTCTAACGGGTTTTAGTAGTTTTTTTTTTTTGTGTATCGTATCTGGTTTCATACTGGATCTAATCTTTGGGCTAAATTAAACCGAATCAATTATAGAAAAACTGTAGAACCTTGGGTTCATCTACGGTATCACTCGGCGACTGTGTACAGTTGTATAGCTACACCTGGACATTGTTAAGCCTTCACAATTCAAAAACTTGTGAATTTTTTTCGCATAGATATCTTCTTACCTCATTCAGCCAAAAAAAAAGTTTTTTTTAAACATTTCCACTTAGCATTTTTTTAACATTTCCATCTTCTAAGTAACAATTGATTGTTTCGCAGCTGGAATATTTCGCACTATCGAATTAAAGTGAGCTTTATCCTTTTTTTTTTTTACTTTATAATTGAACTTCACAAATAAACGATAGAGATACATGACGTGCGTGGGGCGGACACCCCATATGGTTCCGTATATGCGTTAGATTATCCCGAATATCAATTTTTAGCATATGGACGATATTTTAGAGTAATTAACTAGCTCAGTAAGCTCAATATTATTTCCAAGATATATCATACATGACAAATGCTTAGTGGGATACAAACAACAGCTCGGTATATTAACACAGTTTTACCGAATCAAGAGTCCTAAACGACTTGTGTCTCTGCTCCCATAGAAGCGGAAATATTCCCAAGAAGCTAGTTAGTTGAATCCTCTGTCAAACAAAGTACAGGCGTGCAGAAATCTCTATTTCATGATTCTGAAAAGTGTTTTTGTCCAGCAATAGGTATATGCTGACAACAGTAACAGTTGGGCACAACTTCGAAACTTAAATGATTTATCAGCGAAAAAGCGCAGTACGCCTGGGTAACAATACATCCAGTTAGTTACAATAAGATGCGATTAGACTATAACTATATAAGATTTAAGTCCCTACAAATAAACCATTAAAAAGTTAATATTATAATGATAATTGCATTTATAGTAGTATGATTATTAGAATCATAAAATTTGGACGAGATGGTAGAAATTGTACGCGTTTCTATTTCACAAAAACGTATGCCATAATCCTTCATATGTGTATCGTTAGAAATAGTTGTGCTGGATTTTTTTGATTACATATTCCTGCTAATCAGAATACGCTCTCGTAGTAAGAACTTCTAAACAAAATATTTTTGTCTCTGGAAACAGTGAACCCCGCGCATCGATTTTAAGCTCTTATTCACTTGTCACTATTATATATATTACACAGTAGTCTGATGTATGTGAAACTAAGTTTATAAGGCCATAATTTACGCGTCCTGACACGCTCCCTTCTTTTTTCACGAAAAATTGAGACAGAATTCCTTTAGGGGCAACATAAATACGCATATGAAACCTGGCCTTTTCTGAGCAAGCGATAGATCTTCCACTTTAAGTTGAAGTAATAATCGAATATTAAAATGCAATGGAACTGCGAAGATTCACATTTAATATAGCAAAAATGGACGATCTTTCATTTAACTCTGTCTCGTATTTAATTCGAAACAAATAACGATTACTTACTAGAATAGCATTGGCCGTGAAGCGGGACGTTAATGGCTTTACTTTAACTTTTTAGCCTATTTTCAATTAAAATAAGTTTTTCGATTACCATTTGCCTTTACCTTTATCTTTGGCTGTCAGTCGTGGATATAGGGTGACTTTTGAGGTGTTCTTACTAGACGATTGGGTGCGGCGACCCATCAATTAACCAGGGCCATCGTAACTTTTCAGGATTCATCTCAAGAGTGCAAAGTTTACTTCTAGAGCTTGCAAAAACAATGCAATCCATTTGTTGAAATAGCGCAACGGAATAATTGCGGTGTGGGTAAAAAAAAACTGGAACGAGATAATTACAAAGGGCTTAAGGCCGATAGGCTATAGGGTAACTCAACAGTTACACAAAACCTAAGCAGTTCAACTTACGTAAGATTAGATTAACAAAAAATAATAAGATAATGTCAGCTAGATTCCTGTGCAATACTCCCTTTGTCTAAGAATGAGATAGCTAGGTATTTGAGTCGGTGTGTTCAGAGCTACTACAAGTGTTTAGGTTCAATCTATTATTATCATATCGTGTATTACCACGCAATCTTTTTTTGAATTTCAGGGGAACAGAGTCAAGTAACGCCTTTGGAACGATCCTATAAATCGCAGGCCCTTGTTCACTTCCCCGAACACGTCGAAGGCCACACTATAGACCCTAATTCCATTAATATGGTAAGTCTCAGTTCCGCTTATACAGTTTTGTCAACACTGTGTATGTAACGGAGTTTTCTAGGGCGGATTCGTTTTTAGGAAACCCTCGTTTACACCCATATAAACGTGCTAAGCTATCGACGTGAAGATAACGAAGTTTAAAAAAATTTATTTTGTATTTATTTATATTTAAATTAAAATAAATTATACTTTAAAAAATGGATAACAGACCAAAGGTAATTTTATTTATATTTTCTCGTGATACATAGTTTATCTATATGCTGCGTAATTATTTGTTAATGCTGATAAGAGGTTACACACTTAAAAATGTTTTCGTCAACTGCACCCGCAGGTGTAACTAATCCTTGCTTCTCTCATGCGAAAAATAACCCCTTTTTCCCCTTGTATATATATATATATATATATATATATATATATATATATATATATACACGTTGAGTCGATTATTAGCGACTGTGTTGCTGATGAAAGATGACAAATACCAAGGGCTGGCTATATGATATGTTTTCTCTTAATGAGACAGCTGCATGTTATTTCTATATTCCTAATATAATATAATAATAGGGTGATTAGAGATTACCCCTTGCTGATTTGGAGTGAACATGGGTCATAGAAAAGATTTCATTTCTGGTTTAAGTAAGATAATCTGCAGGTGTGAGCGAAATTCATGAGATCGCCTAGTTTTATATACACAGGATTTAATCATCAGTTAAAGGTTTCTATCTCATTCTACCTACGCCCTTTGTTTCCCTGAACTCTAACCTATTTAGTCGTGCGAGTTTCGTCTGAATAGAAGTGGACCACCACACCATAAGGATCGCTATTTTGGTGTCAATATATTCATTTGTAGCTCACTCATATTGATCCCAAAGGTAAATCTGTTGTTTCTTTTTTTTGGAAGATGTTGATGGCTACCGGACATCTTCGATTTATATTGTTGGCTCAAAACATCTTTGGAACCTAAATATATCTGGGCCCCCCTTGACTATCTCGAATAGTTTCCAGAATAGTACAACGGATCTGTTTGTTAGTATCAATTGGAGAACAATAGGCAAATCACACATGCAAAATGTAATGGATTTATTAGTTGCTTCCTTATTTTTTTGTTTGGTTTTAACTGTGAAACATAAGAAAGAACTTATAATGGGTTTACTGCACGTAACTGTTCAATGATGTACATCGCAGCCCTAGATACCCATAGTAGGCTATAGTTATTTACACGCGGCCCACTTAATATTTCTTGTTCATAATTCCATCGTTTCCTTCAGACAATAGCTTTGGGTATTGTTTCAGTCATGGTGGCCGTATTTGATAAATCGGATCTCATTGATTTCGCTTTTGACTATACTCATCGGTAATTCATTCATGGATTAGCCTCGTTTACAGAGTGATCAAATAACACTACTACCATTAGGCTGAGGAAACTGTAGACCTTTTATGATAGCTTACTTATTTTTAATAGTTTTTTAATAGTGAAGTTACAGCCAGAGTAGATTAGCAAGTGTGATTATTATTACTGATCGAGTTTCTTTGAGTTCTTCTTTAAAACAGTGCGGCGTTTCATAAATAAAAACAAATCCAATACTGATTACGCATCCACCTATGAAAACTAATCTACCTAAGCTGAAGTCTATAATTCTAGGTCGATTTAGAATCAATGAAATCAATTTTCTTTTTATTATTGAAAAATGGTCAATCCCATCGTACGGCAGCTGGTTAGAAACAGGTTACATGGTGCTATTACGAAGTTTTTACTCCCGCATAATGTACCTAGAAAGTTTGATGATCTTTTCGATGAGCGTACGTTCCTCTGATTTATTATATGTGGTAGATTTACTTCTCAATTTTTGCGTATAGCTTAAGCGTTACGGCAACACGAATGTAAAATACAAACAAACCCCTCACATAGCAAAAATATATTTACGCATAAAATTGTCATATTGCATAAATAAAAATAAAAATTGTCCGGAGTAGCTTACATCCGGATTTATTCACCACGGCCATCACTTTCCTATTAGACACCATTTTCCTTTTTTGGTAGTTGACACAGTCTTATTTACAGCGACCGTATGCTCTATGCCGACTTTTGCTGATAAAAATTGCGCAAATTGTCGTTAGATTTCAGCGTACCTTCTGTTCCAGACTTTGTAAAGAGGTAACTTTTAGCTTTTCATCGTTATGTTTACCCTTTTTGTTGCAACTTTATAACGTGTCTTTTTACATTGAGCTGACTGGAGTGTATTGTCAATGCTCTATTTTACTTAAACATTTTGGTTATCACAGCCCCTCGTTTTTGCGATTCAAGTTTCGAGGTGTAGCAGCCTTGTGGTCTTCAACCTCACAATTTCTGTCCTCCAAATGATTGCAGCAGTAATAAACTACTCTTTTACCGTGGGCCTTCTTTCCCAAGGCTTCCATTAGTCTTCGATGGATCCCACTAGCATTTTTTTTCTTTTTAAACAATACGTATACCTAAACTTATAATGATCTGATGATACTTGGTCAACTTGTGATTTTAAATAGTGAAAGATCTTGTGATAACACCTACGAAATTTCGTTTCCTAATTGTGCCTAGTTCAGTAGTTATGCGAAATATTTAATAGCTCAGGATAACGTAATACTCTACGTAATACGTAAAGCATAAAACTGAGTCAGATTTTTACGCAAGGATTTAGATTAGAATAATATTCATGTTTACAGTTAAACATTCGAATAATCCACCACATTGTTTTTTTATCAGGGTATTTTTTGTCGACGTACAGAAAATGTGAAAGTTGCCCATTCTATACGAAATTATCACGCGTGTGAAGAAGTAATTATGGCTTATTGTTGTTTTTGTCTATTGCTTATTGTCCTGTTTTATCTCAGCTATGCCTACCGTCAGGACTGACGTTTTGCACACAGAAGAAGATGAAAGTGCTTGAATCCAACTCGTGGTTTCACACGTTTATTGTCACGAGGGCGGACGGGTCGCGATCGTACGGCCATGCGCTGCTATTCTACGAAGAGGTAAGGGATCAAATCCCTAGTACAGATGTTAGAAACGTAGGAGCTTTGAGCCTTAATAGAAGGGTGGCTGTAGCGACCTTTGCAGCAACGGCTACGATGCCGTTCGCTTATGAACAATACCAATGATAGGTAACCGTCGTGCGTTATGGCGTTGATCAGGTTGAGCCCTAGAGTAATAATCACTGGCGGCTCAGTTTCGGTTTTCCGCTCAGTGATTTTTTAGCTATTTGAATTACCGAAGATCATCTTAGGTTCGATTAGCAAGTAGAATTATATACTACTTACTGGTCATATCAAGATGATTCGCAGTTCGCAGACGCTTAGCGAGTCTTCGCTGTCGGGAGGCCTCAGGAGTCCGTGAAATGTAACAAATCTTACAACTTTTGATGATTTTCTAAATTATTTTCATTGTTGACGTGAGGTTGATGATAAGAAATTCGAGTAAACCACTCAATAACACCACCTAATACCATTCGATAGCATAGGGGTTTATTAATGTGCATTTTTTTCATAATGGAAACTATAGACGTTTTAACCTCAAATATATGGTTAGGGATTTCTTTATAGAAGAATAAAAAAGCAAGAGATTCATTGGAAACTATGCAAATAATCGGTTTTTTTTTGGAAGCTAGCTCACGGACTACATCTCGTCCAATAGGGACACTATAATATTGAAAGGGTAAAGTGAGTACTATAATACAATTGAATTCAACTGTCTAGTAATAATTGTTTTAGGTTGGAGACCGAGACGTCTGCACGGCATTACACACTCTGCAGCAAATGTATCTGGCTGAGCTAAACGAGGCTAGAGCCCATTCGTCCGGAATTATCTCGCGGAGTCTGCCCAGATCGTTTCGACTACTCAGTCCAAAGCTCGCCACGAAAAAGGTCCTCATCCACGTACACGTGATGAGTAAATAAGAATCTTGTTTGGATCAGAGAAATTTATCTATGTTAGAAAGATATCTCAGAGATCGATATCGTCGGTGCGTGATCAGCTTGTTCGTTTACATCCGTTTGATGATTTACTATACAAATATATACGAGTTGCGGAAGTATTGTGTTCTGTCGTCGAATGTGTGAGAGCAAAATAAGTAACAGTTGTATTTATTGCCATATTCTAGAAAAAAGTGAGCATGTTTAGATCAACCTTATTTACTTCTATAATAATTTCACCTTTAACGGCAGTTGATATGTATCGTTTATAGTTCGCAATTTGCAGTGGAAAAATACCTGCGTCAAGTTTATCAGTAAAAACCTAGATCTACAACCGTAATGGCAGCTTTGCCTTTACTACATTACTAACTTCAGTGGATAGCGTATGTTTCCACTACCACGCGTGAGGACGTCGCCAACGGCGACTTAGACGCACTCTACCTGAATAATAGTTAAGCTTGTAAATGCATCGGTAATTGACTGCTACGCTAGCCAGTAATATATTATGACATTTACGATCATCAGCGTGGCAAAATAAATTTGTTCCCCTTTCGGTAAAGGTCGCAAAAGAGAGCTTCGACTGCTCTTCTTCCAAATCTTATTCCTAAGGTGACCGACAATGCTAGTGACCAATTGCTACAGAGGCAAGCTACTCTGGCATTGAATATGTATTGTTTCTTTAAGGTTGAAAGGTGTTCTGTCTGACATGGAGGTGGCCTTTTTTTTGTGGACGAATGGATTTTTTGCAGGTGCACAGCGAACCGGTTGGTGCCCTATACGACCCTAACAAAGACACTCTCTACAGCGTCAAGGCTATATGTTTGATATCGACCATGCCAATAGTGTGCGTCGCAAAGGTCAGATCATCAGACGGTTTCCGAAAATACGTTGTTATAAAGAATATAATAAAAATGGTAATCCTGATCATCATCGTGGTCGTTGTTATAAATTTAGACCTAAAAATAACTAAATAGTTATCGTCTTCGATGTCAGAATTAAACGCTTGAAGAGTTAAAAACTAGCCGCGATGGTAGTGTATGCCATTGAGAAACTTCCGGCCGGCGCATCCACAATTTCTTGACGATAGCATCTTTAAAATAAAATTATCGTCCATAAACAACTAATTAACTGTTTAAACCTATTGTTTCGATCTGATAATAACTATATTGTTCAGTGATTGTGGAAATTGGACCAAGACGTACAATGTGTAGATACGTGGTCAAGTTTCAGCCAATAGGTCTGATCCAGAATTTTCATAATCAATTTTTCACAACTTTTATATAGATTGAACTGTTTTTCTAGTTAAATAACTTTAAAGTAAACTAATATATCTTAAATATTATAGGTCACTTGAAAGCTGCTATTTAATAATAGTATATGTGCTAAAATTGTTGTAAGGCCTCTATTCAGCCAGATGAGTTCGATTTCTGCAAAAATTCACTACATTTTAAAATTTTGTTGTGATAAAGGCATGCATATATGCTGCCCAGGCCCAAGAACAATGTATGCTGTTTATGGTCGAGTTGTTGGAAGATGGCCTTATCGTCTTCCATTCAGGAAATTTCGATGTGAAAGACACCTTACTTAATCAGATACGAAAAAAGGTGAGCGAGGCCGACAAGCGAGTAGCTATGGTATTGACCCTTGAATAACACTGGAAAAAAACTTTGTTTTGAGGGTCACACGGATTGATGCAAAAGAGTTACTCGATCGTATTTCCGTTCGCGGAACTCTATATAATCGAATCACTTATAAAGCGCTTGATCACGGATGGTATAAATAAGGTCACATAAGATAATAATAGACAAAGAAATGTGCTCCATAACCTATGGCAGGGCCCAGACTTGGGATTGGGAAGGAATCGTACATTATGAGTTGCTGCTGCTGCTGCTGCCTGCCAAAACAATTGATTCGAGTCTCTACTGTCAAGACTATAATAAGCCATTAAAAAAAATCGACCAGGAAAGGCGTCGTCTTTTACCATATATAATGCCAGAGCATTTTAGCTACCCGGCAAAACCTGACAAAATCTAGATGGGAAACTTCAACGCATCCACCGTATAGCTTGGATCTTACACGATTAAACTATTGTCTGTTTCGATTTCTTCAGAACTCCCTTAATGGAGTTAACGAAGTTTTAATGGGGAATGCGAAAATCACTTGCACAAATTTTCGCCCAGAAACCACAGAACCTTTGTAGTAATGGGATTGTAGTGTTACCCGAAAAAATGCCACGGGTTATCAATCAAGATGGCGCATATTTGGTTCAGTACTACTGCTTTAAGATACAAAAAGTCCTTACGGAAATTTCGGCTTAAAAAGGGGTCAATACCCTTTCGATACTCAGTATATATATATATATATATATATATACATGCGTACAGCTGTTTTTATATAATCTCGTTTCAATGCCATTTGCAGGTGATTCTTCAATCGTGGCATCGAATGATTACCGCAGCAGAACCTCCGCAATTACCGTACGAGTGCTACCTCTATAATGTCCTCTACGAGTTGCCTATGCCAGATCAAGGCAAGAGTGTCCAACTTTGTCATCTGTACGATGAAATCATTTTTCAACAGCCTGGTATGTTAAGAGCGATGTAATGCTCGTGCATTACCTGGTGATCATTTGCGGTTGATTTGCTAACGCTTCCTATCGCCAACTCAGAAATACGGTTTACTATAGCGTAGAATGGTTACAAACTCAACAATGGCATTATTTAACTGCATTGCAATCGTCTGAATGGCCATGGTTTCTCATGGAGCTATCGTATTCTGCTAAAGCAAAATAGCTAAAAGACGTTGTTCTCTAAAGAGAAACAACAAAAGAATTTCAGTTGACATAAAGCAAGTTATCACGGCCACTAGGTCTACAGGTTTGAACTTTTATCTTTCGAGTTTTACGTCCGGTATCGCTGTACCATTCCACAGACAGACGGCCGGCTCCCAGCACGGAACAATGTTTGTCTGTATTTTGGTTCGAGCCCAGACCTGTAAGGGGGACTGGTTTAAATCAATTTGATTTTTCGGCACTGTTTGTTTTTGGTCCGTACTTAAACGAACACGCAGTGTGCTAACAAATATAGCCGTCCTATGAACGTGGACCAGTACCTCTTAGGTCACTCTGTTAATTCCCTGCACGCATTATATATATATATTAGATTACTCTAATAATTATTAATGTTAATATCACCTTCGTTCACCGGCATCTTGATTGTCGCCACTCTATTGACTTGCTCCTTTGCCGTTCTCACTGCGCTCTAGACTCTAGCATTTCTGAAGCTGCAGTATATTGCGTACAAATGGTTAATTACATCATTCTTTTCTTATAGTTTTGAGCTAGAAAATTGAATTTTATTGTTGACAACAAAAATGATAGAACGTACGTAAGTGTGATTTTGTTCGTTGTAAAAGTGTTTCTACTGGTCTCGAATAAATATTTCTAGTGTTATTACTAATACCGGCGTAAAACGTTACTTGAGATGGCTCGCTTTGGGGTATAGAGGCCATTGACGGCGACCACCTGTATGTACTGCTTGAAAACGAATACCAACGGTTTATAACAATAATTACAGGATCGATGGAATTGCCGCATTTTGACTATTCGTTCCGTGAGCTTATTCTTCTTCTGGGTGTTGAGAATCTCCTGCAATTGTTCACCAGTGTATTATTTGAGAACCAAGTGCTCCTCTGCGCATCAGGTAAGTGAATATATCATAAAGACACTTATATCTCATATGGTATATGGTAAATTCGATCTCTACGGAATACGCTCGTTACGACCCAGAACAGAGAAACTCGAACCGTCTAGCTTTTCATTGCTAGACAGAAAAACGGTCGCAAAAATAATAACTTTTGGACTCGCATACATGTAGACTATGGCGCGAATAGCGCTATTGAAAAGTATTTGTTCTCTTCTTCTGTGAAAAAGGCTGTCAGCCACCATATTGTACCTAAGTTGTTTAATGCAAACTTATCATTGTGTTTGAACACGTTCACTTTTACCATTAATAACAAGATATGAATTTGTTTAGAATCTCACCTGACCTAATTACAAGCTACAGGTTAAGACAGGCGAGAAAAAAAAGCGGCTGACCAGCCTAAAAGCTGCCTCCAATACTATGGCTATGTGACGTCTCACGTGTACCAACAGCAAAATTTCTAAAATAACTCCAATTATGAAGCAGTTCCATAGCTCGCGGATTATTCAATAACGTCGAATCAGATCGACTCAGACAAATAGTTATTACTATATGTATAAATATACTACAATATAATAAGCTTGTGTTATACATTGGATGAAGTGTATGTGTATCGCTCTGAAAATCCGCGAGTGTTTTACTCTGTTAAAGTTTAAAATAAAATCGTTCTAGAAATTCAACAGGTTAGTATCATGGTCCCTCAATAAGCTATAATATTTACTTTTGTTTTATCTTATCTCGTTCAACGCCCCATTTTTTCTAGTGGGAGTAAATCGACAAAGCTAATAATCTGAAAATGCATCTGGCCATTATTACCTCAAAAGCGATAATTTTGTCTAGCACTTCAGACTTTTGTCCTTTGGTCTGTTGCGCTTATCTAGCCTATTGTGGACTATATATATATTGATTGCATGTTTCTCCATACGCCACCTGCTTTCGGCACAGACAACCTGCGAATCATCGAAAAGAATGACAGAAGGGAGGGCTGGGAATTTTTCTTGCGCAACTACAGCGGCTTAAATGCGGCATTAGCAGGTTAATGATTTGCACACATATATATCCTCGTAGACATAGTGTTTCGCGTAAGTCTCCGTAGCAGTTGCGTAGTTACATTCAGCCCGAGAGATCTTCGATCGGCGTCAAATAAGCGGCTAGTTTTACTAACTAACCACTAGACGTACTACCCAGCAGGGTTATCCGGCCCCCCATTTACGTTTAGTGGCGATACGTCGGCAACAATTAGGTCAACAGCGATTTGTAACCTCCTCACGAATTTAGGTACACTCAACGAAAAGGTCGGATCCATACGCGCATGGACATTCCCATCGCGTATGACCACATATAGCTAGATAGATCTCCGCCTTTGCTCGGAGAACAAGGTGTAGATGCTCCAAACATGTGGAGCTAGATGCAGCGGCCTACCAAAACGGTTAGCTAAGAGAGTGTGACTTCTTGGAGGAACCCATCTTGGCTTGGAAGAAGACTGCGGCATTGCTTTTTTACATCGAAATCGAGCTTTAAGAGACAGCTTGTCGATGTATTTCGACGTAAATATGTGTGCATATGTATGTATAGGTAGTGTGATATGGAAAGTAAGGTCTAAATAGACGAAATCGCCGCGGTCAAAACGTCCGTTTGAAAATGGGTTTTATACTAAAAGCTATAAATATATTTCTGTGCTACAAACACATACAGAAAAATGAACAATCTGAATCAAAAGCTTTAGACAATTTACAACAAAAAAAAGGACACACATTTTATAAGAAAACCTTAGGAATTTCGACGATATTTTATAACATTCTTAATAGGTGAGTGTTTGTCATGAACCTATTTTGTTTGTCGTTTTAGATTACTATAAGCTGATGCTCGTCGCCGAATGCGTGACAGCGTTACTTTTTCCGTTTGCATGGGCACATGTTTACGTTCCTGTGCTACCGGCGCCGCTGCACAATTTCCTTGACGCCCCGGTGCCTTACATAATGGGTCTGTGTACGGCCGGCCAGGCCCCCGAAGTGCTTGCCAATATAGTCCCAGGAGAGGTTAGTTGGCAAGAATACACCTATAGATGTTTTGCCTGACAATTTCGAAATAATCCATGCTTCGGTTTCTTTTGGTACTTAGGTAGCTTTTGCTTAGAGCAATCCTAAATTTCTAAAATGATTCATTATCCCGTCACTTGTTACGTATCTTGACGTCTTTGTGCTGCAGTTATATGTCCAATAACACATGATTCGAAGTAGCTAAATTGGCTATTCGTTTTCTTGTTTTATACATTCGCCTATGTGCTTCCCTCTAGGCCAACCTTTGCCTAGTCGACTTGGACAATTGTCGAGTGAAGGTGCCTGAAGATCTTCCACCGTTTCCTCATCGTCAGGAACTAGCACGGGAACTTGTAGATACGCTGACGAATGTCTTCAAGTTGCCTCTTCCTGAAAAGCCAGCTTTCTCAACAACAGCGTCCTCTGTCGTTGAGTGTGAGCATCAATTCGCATGTCGTAGACTAGGCTCCATATAAAACGATTTTCAAACATTGAAACACAATCCTCCGCAATGTTATTCTACATAGAATATACAATCATTTCAATACAGAAAACGCTACCGAAAGTCTCTACTATGGAAATGCAACAACCGTCATTTTGGAGCACCAATTAAGGTTTGTCGCATGACGCAGGTTATATTGTCCGGACAAGCTTTTCGTTTAACACCTGTTTTTCTATTGGAACGCGTTACTGTCTTTAGCAATGGTGCCGTCTACAATCGTAATCGCTCCCGTCGATGAACTTCGAACCCCGTCGACGCCAGACCGTGAGGCCCGCGCGGATAAGAAGCGACGCTCATCTAAAAAGCATTCGTTGCCTTTTCTTGATATCAGCGTCGACTCCGAGAAGCTAGCAGTACGCGAGAGAGCATCATTTTCCGGCATTCTGCCGACACCACAGCAAATATCGCAACATCATAGTGATGTCTTTCATAAGGTAATTTAATGTATGTTGATTTTAAATGTTGGTCGTCTATGCGGTTGCGGTGCAAGGCATTGCTCTCATTGAACATATAGAAGTAGGAAGGCTCCGAGCCAACAGGTCTCTTGCAGTGTGTGTGTCGTACATTAAAAGGATTGTCAAAGAAAAGGTTATTTAACCACGAAGGCCAGGTCAGCAAAAATATGCGCCTTAACTAGCAATATTTTTACGTGCCACGCTTAATAAGATGCCCAGGATGTTTTCGTGCTGTAACAAGCAAAAATTAACTGGTCGTTTGTCCTTTTGCTAGGTTCATGCGGTAGCAAAGAAGGTTGTGGATACTCCGGATAACCTTCGGAAATCTCGCAAGAAGTCGACGAGCAATCTCGATGACCAAGGTCTTTTACGTTCACCTCCAGTTTTAACAATGGCTTCGCAGCATGGCCAACAAGGACAATTGCATACGCCGACGAATCCCGCTTTGGAGGAACTTTGTATAAATAA
This sequence comes from Varroa destructor, assembly GCF_002443255.2. Classification (NCBI taxonomy): domain Eukaryota; kingdom Metazoa; phylum Arthropoda; class Arachnida; order Mesostigmata; family Varroidae; genus Varroa; species Varroa destructor. Next base: position 14,489,043 of record NW_019211460.1, on the reverse strand, counting down.
TGCTGTGAGAGAAATATTTCTGAACAGGTTAGCAAGCGTGTATATATATATATATATATATATATATATATATATATATAGAGAGAGAGAGAGAGAGAGAGAGAGAGAGATACAACACGTTTATTAAAGCAGCTTTGAGTCTACTTAAAATATATCGATTACGTCTGGGCTTTAGCTTAGAGACCATGAGGTATGTTATTGTTTTTTTTTTTTATTATTATTATTATTATTATTATTGCTGCTATATTTGAAATTTAAGCTCTAGATAGTTTGTTGAATATTTAAAATGTTGCACTATTACCATTAATTCTTTTGAAGAGCAGGTATGTAGGTGAACATATCCACCACGTGGGCAGGCCATATTCATGTGCATAATGTATAGAAATTTTATTTAGAGGTCATTAGAAATCGCTGCAACATTTCCATGCCATACATATCGTCAACATAAATTGAACTGGAACTTTTAAGTGTGAAAGTCAGTTCTACAGATACGGTAGTACTTGTGCATCTTAAAAGCTAGATCGAAGGACTGAGAACATTGCACTAGCTTTGATCTGCTTAGGAAAAAATTGTAAACAAAGTAAATTAACTAACTAAGTTTTCAGGAAATTTCAAAAGAGGCATTGCCTATTTTTGTGATTCTGTATGATAAATGTGATAAAACAATGTAATCTTATCATTGTGTTCATTCTTCTGGGGAATGTGGCGCAGGTTTCTCTCGATGTTTTGCGGCTACGAACAGTTTGTGGTTCACCCTCCATCGGAGAAAAAGACGACTCCGGAAGAGTTATCACCGAACTTAGCTGATATTGAAAGTTGGCTTTCCAATAACCGGTAACTGGAGGCGGTCAATTTCCACTTCGTTACAATATTTACACTGCACTCCACGATATTCTTGTTTCATTAATATTTGCGGTAGTCGCTCACAATACGTTCACAGAGATACGTTCTATCTTTTTTCGTGTCCCATTTCCGATTATCATTTCAGAGAAACATCGCTACAGAATTTCGACAAGACCTCGTTCCTGTCAGATCAGCCTCAACAACATCTCGCTTTTTTGTCAAAGTTCATTGAGACGCAGATGTTTACTTCATTTATCGACGCCAAGGTCCTGCAGACGCAGCAAGAAACTGCCGATAAAAGCAGTGACGCTCATGGGCCAGAGAAGCAGTCAGCACCCTCGCCTACGCAAAATAATGACGCTGCCCACGATGACGTTCTTTTGGCAGCTAGAGATAATACTGGGACGCGTTTCGTCGCTATATTCGATACAAGATTACACGACTTCAAAGAAAAGCTCGGTGGGGAACTGTTGAGATATATTCGCTGTAATAGCTTTACCCAAAGTGCAAAGCCAATCGAACTCCGGTTGGCTTGTCCTGACATGGTCCTGCCAGCCCCGAAACGATCACAGGAGAGTATGGTGTATTCACAGCATAAGCAGGGAGTGTTCAATCATTGGACACTGAACAAGGGCTATCTCAACGGTACTGGGCCGACAGAATATAAGCGCCGGCGAAGCAGTGCCGATCGAGGCGATCGTGATGCGTACGGAGATCCACATTTAACAATACAACAGCAAAGAAGGCGCTCGTCAAAACAGCGGATAGTACAGGAGAACTCGTCGGCTGCACTGATCCGGCAGTCGAACTGGAAATTTGTCGAACAGTTGCTTAACGAATGTAAGCAAAAGACTAAGCGTATGTGTGTAGAGAAAATGGGCTACGCAGAAGCCGTTGAAATGGGCCATAAGCGAGCAAGTGACAACTGCAAGACGTCCACGATTGAAGAGAATACCCTCATTGGTTAGTAATGCTTTATAGCTTGTCATTTTTAGAGCAACCTTTTGCGAATTAGCTATGATAAATAAGTTATAAACTAGTCGTTGCTTATAACTAAAATCAGCAATTATTATTATTACATTTGCCATGTATTATTACATACCATGATCACCGTCCTCACTATTTAATATCATAGTACCTTAGAAGCGAGTACTGCTAACAGGGAAACGCTGTTTTTATCTCAGCTGGTCTATGCGATTTATTGGAGAGGATCTGGTCCCATGGGCTACAAACAAAGCAAGGAAAGTCCGCTTTATGGGCGCATCTGCAGAACTTTCTCGAGATTGAAGACGGCAAGCAGTCCGGAAAGGAGACAAATTACCTCAGTCCAGGTGTGTGTGATTTGCTGGAATGCTGCTGCTAATAGTTCAGTTACTCGTTATCACTTAGATACTACTACGCAAGGCGCTTCGTAGTTTCAAGTATATTTACATTTTCCTTAATCTAGGAGGCGCTTTACTTAGAGGACAAATTTTAAATATAGTTGTTGTTTCGCAATAGTAGACCGGTACAACAATGAGTGTGACACTGCGGCGGGGCATAGGTCACTTTTTCCTAAACCACCATGTATTTATATCTTCCGGACGATGCTATGTTAGCACGTGACTACGAACTGTGTCAGACAACTGATTACGCCCCAGGCCTCACGAAAACTTTGCGAGGCTTATCATGTGCTTACGTAATCTTTAGCGGATGAAATTTTCTGGGGCTCATCTGGCTAGTTGGCTATAAAGACTGTCCCGTGCATATATGTGGGTGGCCAAACGAATCCGATACTTGCCCACTCGATAACCACATTATCTATTAATCGTCCGGGTTGGACCTTAAAAAGCTCAGCTGAAACTTCAAGAGGATCCATGCGGCCTGCAGTCACTCTGTTCGAGTCCAAGATTGAAGTTCAGCATTGGCAGTGACTTGCTAATTGGATTGGCTAACGGTGGCGCGTCCCAAAATAATTCTTTGTCACCTTTGACATTCGTACGTCGCAGCTTTGGGAACTACGGCTTCCTGCGTAGTACGGCATAACATTCACAGTGAGGCATCCATACGATGAGGTGATGAATATGAGCTGCATAGTAGCTGGACGGTATTCGAAGGGAACTAAAATATAGTTTGAGAAAAGGTTAACGCGCAGACGGAGTCGTCAGCTAGAAATGTTTTGGGATTGCTACCCGGACACTTCCGTAGGCGTTGGAGGCGAGGAAAAAAAATACTGCATAGCGTTAGCGCTCATATTGGACTTTCATATATGAACAATGTGAGCATTTACGCGTCGCAGCTTTTTTGAAATTTCCACATGTTTGAGAAGAATAGGTGCGCATATGCTAGAATTTTTTTCTAGGAGTTGCTAGAGATCACGTTTTTGGACATGGAAAGGGGTATACTAGAGTCCCATGTATAGGCGCTTTAGAGCCTGTGCTAACTGTCAAATAACTAAGGTATAAGAGAGAAGCTAAGGTAGACCGAAAACGTGTAGATACGCCACAAGGAAACCAGTGAAGACTCACGAGGTAGACGATCAGTGAAATCTCTTAGAGAGTGAAAAAAACAGGTACCCAACCTCACACAGATATTGGAAATACTGAACTCGAATAGAGTTCTGTTTCTGTCCTGGTTCCAGTAGAATTCAAACTACAGGTGATCACGAAGTTGAGTCGCAGTTGGAGTAAGCCCCAAGGGTGCAAACATACCTGGAAGCCAAATATAACCTGACTACCCAGATGACATATGTACGTTGGAAGTGGCGCTGACTGTTCAGTCCCTGATTTTAATTTATCCACTGGTTTCATAACATAATGGTATCGACATTTGTTTTGCTGGCTCTTTGGAGAAGGTTAAGGTTGTAGGAGCGACTGGCTTGGCCAGTGAAGAAACAGGCGTTCTAGAAATCCGTCCTTGCTTGGGTGTCATTGAATATCCTTTGCATTAAAAGTTTGCGCAGCTAGGTAGACGTTGATTTTTCCTGTATTTTACTGTTCTTGCGCCAGTGATCTCTAACGACGCCGAACCCAGGCCCACAACTAGCCCGGATATATTTTAAACACCTATTGAGTAATTACGCTAGTATCATATCCATAATTATCACCAGATCGATATCTAACTTGCTATGAATCGTTCCCTGGACTCGAATCGGTCCTTTATATATTGGTCTATAATAGTTCTGACAATGAATCCTATATATTGTACGCTCCGCTCGTAGTACGTACATCTATAGAACGATTTCGTCGAAACGCAAATAAACACCCATCGTTGAATTACTAACGCTACTAATTGTAACTAACAAAAGACTCGCTTCGATCTGTTTATTGTTCTCGTTTTTGGCATTGATCGGCAATCATTCTAAACAATTGAAAATCTGTCTATTGACATCACCTGCCGCTGCTGCTGCTGCTGCTGTATATGTCCTGTTGGTCTACATTTCGCGACCCGTATACGCTCACCTTCTCTGTGCGCTCCCGCTATTGGTATCACCGTTAACATACATAATCTCTAAAAATATTTAACCATTACATAATGAACTCTACAAAAACGAATATGTGTGTCAATTATAATACATCATGACCCCTTTGCTGTCGCCCCTGTTGGCATTTCATTGTGACCCCACATCAACGCTTGTCTGCATTTTCCGTAACCCGTAACTATAATGCAAACGAACATATCTACTCACGCGACAAAATCCGTGACGACGATTGACACTCAAACCATCAAGCTCTTGCGTGGTGTGCGCTTCATAGCCGGGTTGACTGTATGTAATATTCTAAGCATTATCTAGATTGTCAAGCATTATGGTATCGTGTTCTCTCGTTGGCGCTTAATTCGTCCGCTTCGTGTATTTAAAAACCATGCACCTACCTACAACCACTGTCGCGCTTGTGAAATTCGTAGAGATATGTTGTACGATTGCTAGCTTATATTTTGCTATCGTAACCGAATAGCTGGAGGCAGGGCAGCCTGCGACCGTTATGTCTACCTGTACAAGGACCCTGTGCAGGATCGGTTAGGATGATCACGTTTTTGAGGCGTTTTCACCACTTATGCTGTTATCGCCTTTATTTGATAGAAGGCATGATGACTATTAAATAGCATGCAAGTAGTACCGCCGTAGACGTCGTTTCGCAGAACTGCTTGTTACTTCCGGCTTGCACGGCGCCTAGTGCTGTGACACTCCTTATATTTCTTATGGTAGTTTTTCTAGTAGTTAAGCTGTTGGGCACTGCTACAGAAGGTTGGTGTGACAACATCCAAAAAAACATGGCGCTTTGACAAGACCCGAGAACCTCCTTCCTAGTTTTCGGCGAACAAGGAAATTTCTATTAGAAATTCGTTGATATTATTTCTTCGTCGTATTGTTAAATTTTTTTTTTGGTTCTTTTTTTGATGTCCCGCTCAGCTGACCTGCGTCTGGACGTAGACGCTGCCATATGCCAGAACAATATATTTCCCACCGACTTAGAGAGAAACGACGTCTTTCTCGTGCCCATTACGTCAGAAACTATGACGAATATCTAGTTGAAAATCTCCTATTTTGGTGGCTTAAGAAGCGGAACTTCGCAGTTTGTCGTTGTTTTACATTTGTTAACGATAACTCTATTGCATATCACGCGGCAATGTAGGGTCTACTGAATGACGAAACAGCCAGTAAGTTCTTCTGTTAAACAATTGTTTCCTTCCCTCTATTAAGGGACCTACTTTACAACTTCTCAGTAAACTACTTCTAGTTATTAGTTGACTCTCGGTCTGAGCAGATGCCGGCTTTATTTGATTTTACGGATTGTGTCAAAAGGTCGTCTCATCGAACCCATATCTATTGAACACTTAGTACGCTATAGTAAAATTTCTGATGATATTTTACAGTCTGTCGCTTTTATGATAACATTAGTAAAAATGACAAACGGTTCTGTTACTTTTCGGCTAACAAAATTTTATTTCAGCTTATAATAGAAAGAGCATTTTTCATATCGCTAATTCGGATTAGTTGGTTCGTTTACCGTTTATTTATTTGGCCTTGGGTGTTTATATGTGTTATCCATGTTACCGCTTTAGTTGGTCGTCATAGAATGGGGTCCGCCGCATTGCTTCCCGGCACACTCCTATCCACGATTGACACTTCAAACGAAAGAAAAGCTGAGCAGGAAAATCAACGGTCAACCACCAATTTTGATAAAGGCCAAAATTCGGCTTCGGCTAAAACTTCTGTTATCACGAAAAATCCACGAAGTCCACAGCAACAGCAAATTACGAATCAGTCACAAACAAATTCGAAAAGTTTTGACTACTACGTTGAAGGCTTAATCTCAAGGACCATTTGGGCTTTGGGAGAGAAAATCTTTCCGTTAATCGGTAAGCGTGAGCGTTCTGTGTAGGTTTTTGACTGCGACATCTGAGAGCTGCTAAAAAGGAGTGATTGAGGAATGCTTTTCTACACGGTTTAGGACGCCTGAAACAATTAATTGTGCCTATAAGGTTTTCTTAGTGGTCCTGCATCCACACTACCCGAACGTAAACGCTTTTGCACCTTCGCTTTAGTGAATGAATGCTATTACACTTTCTGTCGGTTCGAGATGATTTTTACCACGGCGCTTGCGTTAAAACTTTAGAATGTTTTACTCTTGTCCGAAACGAATTACCTATACCATTAACATGTTTTATCTATTGATAATTGTGTTGTTGCATCATCACTCGCACGGCAATTCCGTCCACTGCTCTCCTTAGATATTGCGACCAGTATTCTAGTTATTTCAACAAACTACACGATGCACGAAAGATTGACTTTGTTTTTTTTTTTTAATTAGGCTCCCTAACATGTTTGTCCTAGGAGAGATATCTTGACCGATTTAGATTCAGTTATTGTGAAAAGCTGAGACTGCATACGCAATAGTAACGGTCGATTTCCATCTACCATAGCTCATTATGCCTCTCGTAAAACATATCCAAAGAATACATTTGAGAAATACGCGAAAAGAAAGCGTGAGAATGACAACCTTTCGAGCGTCGATTCAGTCAGAATTTTTTTGTAGAGTTGGCCCGAGTCAAGATCTCTTTTCCCAAGGAAGTGAGCTGCACCATCCCATTACCTTTTCAGTGCGACCATCTAGAAAAGGTTTTTCTAACTGTACCACCTACAATGCTTTTCGCCGGTTTCTGCCTTCGACGTCCTCCCGTGATTATATCATCGCCTTTTTTGACCTCCGTGTACTTCACCGTATTTCATGATGCGGTTCGGCCCTTTGGCCTTTCGACACGGAACTCGTCACAGATCTATCATCAGCAACGGATCTCAGCTCGGAGGAGTCGATGGGCAGTGGAAACAAAGGGTCGCGTTTTGCAACCATGAACTCGTTACCGACCAATTCGTTATTCAGTTCATCAGTCGGCGGAGCCCGTGACAGAGATAGCAGGGACAAAAATCGAAGGGGCTTGGCCAGGACGGCGGCGTCGTCTTCCGCGCCACCAAGGAGGCACTCAGCTACGCCGTCACTCGGTAATTCGCTCATCGACGATTTGCTCTAATCTATCAAATGCATGCTATCCTCAATAATTATTGCAGTTGAATCATTTGTACTCTAATTGAGAAGCGTGAAATACGTTACTTCAGCTCCGCCCCAAGTACGTGTTCTGTAACTTGGATCCAAATGAAAAGAACTCTACGCATTACAGCCTATGGCATAACCGTATCTTAGATGTCATTGCTTAGCATAAGCAACTATCGGCAAAAGTGACTTATTGACTTGTCACTTCGTTTTCAAAAGATTCCGTTTATCTCATAGTGCATGGGTCCTCTTTCTCTAGCCTAAGACCCGCGTTGTTGACAGGCTTACTTTATCACATGTATATTATAAACTGGTAGAACTGGAGCGTTAGACGAAGTTTTCAGATGGCATTATAGGGAAAAACAATCATATAACAATAATAATAATTCGGCTTTATGAACAGCAGTCTATCGTTTTCGGAATTTGAACCAAGACAAACTCTATTTAATCTATCGGCTGTACTTTTGTTAGAGATCGACGACCTACACCAAAAAATTTGAGGAAAACTTTTGTGGGGCAAACTGAAAGATTCTTAGTAATGTTTGAATCAAAAAAAGCTCGAAAATTCATTAAAAATGTTGAAAAAAAGAAACTAACAGTTGTTTCAAAGAGGAGAATATAAATTCTAAATAGAGCTTCAATGGTTAGTATTCGTTAGTTTTTGGCCGTTTGACACTCGTTTTGTCTCCTGGGTCGTTCGGCTTCAAGAAACTTTCGGCCTGCTAGGGGCCTAAAATCTAATTATCTTGGGATCACGTGGCATATTTAGCACGCGGTCACGTGGAGCGACACCTTAATGTCTTTACACCTACCACCATTGCCCTGTGTAGGGTTACTATTAAAAATAACTTTGTGAATTAGTGAACCGATATATTGAACAAACGTGAATCAGTAGTGAAATTTTTAGTACATACATACATACATACATATATACATACAGCGTAGCTGAAATATCTATTTTTGTTTGGGAATCAGTCTGACAAACAAAGTATGAGAAAAATTATCACTTTAGACGC
>NW_019211460.1:14377929-14480587 GCF_002443255.2 Varroa destructor | reverse complement strand
TAAACATAGGAATTGGATGAGTTGTCTTTCGCTTGAGGCTTCGTTGGGCATAAGAGTGAGGGGGGGGGGGGATAGCTTAAGCATAGAAATTGGATAAGTTGCCTTCGCTTGAGGCCTCGGGTTGGGCTTAGGAGCACAGGCGCGGATAGCTTAAGCATAGGAATTGCCTTGGCCTGAGCCTTCGGGTTGGGTTTAAGGATAAAAGGGGTTAGCTTAGGGGGGTAGGGTTTGGATGGGTTGCCTTTGCTTGAGACCTCGGGTTGCATTTAGGAATAAAAGGAGGTTAACTTACTTGCTGTTTTTTTTATATAAACCGTCCGAAAGCGCTCCTCTACTTTCATATTTCGCAATGTGTCTTTACGCAGCGCCTAAAATTATGTATGCAAAGCGCGCCGCTTCTTTATTGTCCTTCTAAAACGTATCAAAATAGTTTCGACTGTACTGGAAAAATGAGTCAATCTCTTTAGAACTGAGGCGGAGTAAGCAGGCTATTCTCGATCGGCGAACATAACGGGAGCACCATTGGAAGGGTCGATAACTTTGCGTGCAGTCGATGGCTTCAAGGTCACTTACCGATGATATTGCATAAACGTGCATACGGATTTGCATCGCAGTAAAAAGCAATGCAAGCCGAGCCATTTCTCAAATAAAATTTCGGTCGCTAGCGTTTTGCATGTCTGCCCACTGAAAGCCAGCTGAGTAGGTCGAAAACAGGAGTTTTCTGAAAGCAACCTGAATTATCTTCTCTCTCATTCTACAAGGTCAACCAAATCCGATCCTGAACAACCTCACCATCGATAGTGCAATCGTTTTAAGGCCGTTTGTTGTCGGAGCCTAGTGATGCGAGGAACATGGTGGAAATTGTCTGTTCTATAAAAGCATACACAGGTAAACTGCATAATATAGATTATGAATTTAGAATACATAATATAGGTTATGTGTAATTTACATGTCTATAACAGAGGTGTGCAGATCTAGTCAACTTGGAAAGCAATCCACTGTAGATGTCGAAGTTAAGTTGGAAAAATGTAACGCAAAGCACATGAAATGCACAGATAATTTCGGCCTTTTCTTGAACGTAGTTGACTATGATGCAACAAACACGAACGAAAGAGTTTATGTGAACTACATACAGTTATTGCTTTATCTGCAATGAGCACCCTTCAATATAGTTATACTAGGTAGCATTCGGCACCTGGTTGCTTTATCATGAATATATTTAATACATTGTAGCAAAATATACAAGCACGTTCATTCAAAGGACTACGATTATACCGGTATTATAATTAGACGGATCTGAGTTAGATAAACTAACGGCGTATTATGAAGGTTGTATAGTACAGTTGAGCTGGTGAAATGGTTCCTCATCATCTTAGCCTGGTAAAAATTTCAGCACGTTCATTTTTCACCTACGCAGCAGAATAAATACAACTAACAGAGGTAAGTATGAATAGGTACTCGAAGCAATCCGATGTGGTACGTACTGATCATTCGCTCGTGTAGCCACGCATGGCCAACGACATCAAAGGCAATCTGGCCCTTAGCGCCGTCACTGCTACCTCCAGCAAAAATAACAACCATGGCATCAGTCTGAATCCCATACCTACACTAACTCGTTCTCATTGTCGTTTTCTAAATCATCTCTAATTTCGTACGGTAGCGATTATCTCCTATTTTACTATGGGCTGACTGCCATTACCTCTACTCTACCGAAAAGATGTTTGTAATTCTGTCGCCGAATTTCGCTTTTTCAGTGTTAGCTTTTGACTTTGCTGACTCGAGTTGTGCCAGCTAGCCAGCTTGGCCATTGTCTATGGCGCTAAACCCAGCAGCCGCTGCTGTTATCTATCTCGATTACTTTACATTGGAGAGCACGACACCGTAGCAGCGGCAGGCGGGACGGAAGCAGCCGACTTGTGTTAGAAACGGCGGAACGTTACTCTTGCTACAAGTGCGATCGCCATCGCCGCGTCCTTTGTCTCAAATGCTACTGAGGCGTGCGTCCGCGTTACCCGCATACCTCAGAGCATGCCCCCGCTGCTATTGCTGTTGCCCCTTCCTCCTTTCTTTTCGTCGTGAGTTGGAAACTAAGCGACCGTCTCTATTTTGGCCCATTTTACTATTATCAAGGTCCCTCGGGTAATCTTCTGCCTCTACTGGCTCCAAGTCAACTTCCCCAATTTGCTGGTTCTCGACAGATTGGCAGGAGAGAAACCTGTTACACCCACACAAACACCACACGCATGCTCTTACTGTTGCTGCTAGTAGACGCTGCTGTGGGCCGACGCGCTCACTGAATTACTGAACGTATTAGGAAATAGCCGGACTGAATGCACGAACAAAACGACATCAAGTCAGTCAAGCTTAAAAGGCTAATAGGTGCGGTGGCCCTGCAAGCATATAAGCCAGAGTTTATATTTATGCGTGTTCCTTGTGAGTTTCCCTGTCGTTGGACTGTGTGCTAATATAGGCGGGTAAGTGCCCAAACCACACTGAACAGGTTGCAGAATCCAACGGCAGCCCTTCTCAGCTGCCCTCAATGCCAGCCCAGTTGCGAGTTTCGTAACCCTCTGCTGCGGGTGTTTACCGCGAAGTGCTTCAACAAAAGTACGATGATCGGCTCACGCCGTGTTTTCGTGGTACAGCACATTCAACGGTACAACGTCGGCTTGAAGTCCTCGTTTCTGCTATACAACAAGTGAAACGTACTGCAAAGCTTTTTTAAGGTGAACGTCCCACGTATAATAGGGCCTACTGGTTAAGTCGGTGTTACAAAATTTAGACTTATCATATTTCTAAAATGGCCACTCTTGGTTCGGCTGTTTACTTGAAGACTAGCAATTTACTAGGATACTCTTGGTTTTTGTATAGAAAAGGAAACGTTCGATAGGTTCGAGGCCATAACTCGAATAGGTCAGGTTTTAGCATCTGTGTCAGGTGTTTTGGTACAATAAATCTAGTATAATTAAGGTTATAGATTAAAACCGAATTACCTCAGTCTTTATGGCACTCGCCTCCAAGCCACGGTACCGGCTCGCACTATGTAAACGCTACATGGCTTGGATACAGTGTAGCTGATTTACTGAGCAAACTGAATTTTGTTCTGAGGAATTTGCCCGCCCTCAACTTCATTCTCTTTCGAGTTCGTTTCGCGAAGCTGATTACCGCCTTAAATAACCCTGGGAAAATTTTATTCTTCCTCCTTGTCATATTTCGTATAACTTCAACACGCGACAAATCATTGCATGTGCAAAAAAAGCTTGTTGCGAATGCAGTGGATTTACAGAGTCCAGCAGCGAGCTTGGTTACTAGAATCGACTCCCGGACAAATGGTAGGCCTCACTTTATTTAGGTGTTAGGCTAGCTTACCGCTAATCAGTGTCGCTTATCAGTTTTATGTGGCAAGTCCTTACTATGGTTTTTCAATGAGGTTGTACCAGCGGTGATTTTGGCCAGAAGGGTAATAATGCTTTTTCGTCCCTTGACGTTCGACTACGGACTTATCTGGGCCAAATGAATTTATAGAACATTTACAACTGGTTGAACAGCATCTTATTTATCTTTAATTGTTCGGTAACTTGATTTCCATAATTATAGGTTAGCGAATAAAGAAGAAAATCTTGAGACGCACTTGAGGGAAGTGAGGACAAAGTCAATGTAATTAATTTTCTACCTTCACATTCTAAGCGATAAATCATTTTAGCGAGAGGGGCTGGTGACTAGGGATGAATGTAAACGAGAATCAGCTCTAAATTGACCGAGTTACGGAAAGAGCATTTCTCATGATGCTCACGTTGAAATGGCTGGGCTCGAACTTGGTCTACCTGACTTGAGTTCTTGAAAATTGACAGCTCTGTCCTGGTTCCGGACTCAACTGGCGCCATCTGCGTAAATCTTCATTTGCGTCTTTCGTCTTCCCGAGGCTCCACTTGCAAAGCACGCCACTGGGACAGACTTTTGAGAGCGATGATAGCTTCGGCTATCAATATAGAGTGTGGTGTCATTATAGACCGTACAATAATAACGCTTGGTGTCGATGCGATGAGCTATTTGAAACTAGAGTCTATTAATGATGGAACATTTTTCTCGAAGGGAGGAAGGAAGGAAAATTGACGAGCGAGGACCTGCTGCAGGGGGTGGCGTGACGTTCACTGCAATGTTAGCCCATGCGGTGGTTATCATAAACAAGCTTTGCACGTGTAAGTACTAAGTAGTGCTAAGGGGCCCGTGCATAAAGGCAGCGGATAGTTTATCGAATTGGACTTGACTGTGGATATATAAGTAAGCATATTTTAAAGAATATATATATACATGTGTATATAATTGTGCATTTGATGCATGGAATCTCTTGGTGAGCGGACAGATCAATAAACGTCTATGTAATTGCCACATGGAAGAGCAAGTATTCACGTAATGCCATAATAAGTTTTGTCCAACCTTAATGCAGCTTATGAAAATTTTTCATATTTTACCCGGTATTGTATATAAGATGTTGACTGTGTATGTTCATTTTTGTAATTGTGGCTGGCTAGTAAAGAGATAAACGCAGTTCCTTAATAATAATAACAAATTCCAACGAATCATTGATAAAATAGTTGATGTCACTCGGACATGCTAATTACTAAAAACAAGGCCTACGGTAGAAAAGACTTAAGTGCGCAATTAAAAAAAAAGCTCTCGGTTTCAAGTAATGCTTAGCTTTTGATAGGAAACCTACCACTTTTCAAAGGCTTATTTTTCTTTATTTATAGACGTAAACCCAATTCTGCGCCACCCCTTATATTATGTAACAATAGAACTTTTTCTGACCGTCGGGTAAAGTATAACATTAAAATCATATAGATCTCAACTTCCTCTATGCTTTGACGTACTCACATTTCCTTATATCTAATTTTTTTCTGTTTGATCTAAATACCCGTTGGAAGGATACCAGACTAAGCAGATGGTCGTAGGGCCTTGTCTGTCACTCTAAAGAACGAAGGGAAGGCTAAAGCTTGGTAGTTACTGAGACTAAATGGGAAAATCACCAGTGTCCTAAGCTTCCTTGATGTTATTAAGCGTCTGGGTCACGCGTCAGAGTGTTTACCTTACCAACAGAGCTTAGTACGTGGCAATACGATGTGCGATTTTGCAAGACAAGCAAATGGCTCATGTGCCGGGTTCTTTGAGCGTCTTAGCTTAGCGCGTGCAGGAAGAGACGCTTTCCCTGTGAGGATAATGTTGTCGTCTTTCTAACGCTTACTGCTAATCCCTTACGATTGCAAAGCGATCACGGATTGCCTATTACTGGATGTGGTAAAGGTTCCTATATGGTCAAACCCAAAAGGATAGCAGAGTTCAGTTGAAGAGATGACAATGTGATAACTTCAAAATTCAGTAGCTGTTTTTAGTTCTTACATAGATGTAGTATTAGCACAGTCCTTAGTGCTGTATTCACACAAATCTTGGGGAAGAAAAAAAAAGTAAACGCCTTTCGTTTCAACCCAAAGCGATTGAGCTTTGTTTAGCTCATCTTACTCCTGAATCTACTAAGAGGTTATGGCCTTCTATAGGCATAGACGCGGCCCGTTTCGTGCTGGGAGTTGGCTATGTGATGGAAGGCCTAAGGGCAATAACAGGTGTAAAATATAAGCTTCAAGCAGAAGCCTGTAGCGTTCGGAGACTATATATAAAACATGTATCATGTAAATGACCAGTTTCATATGATTTGGAGAAAATGCCATAGTTGTTTAAGCAAAGAATGACGATGTCTCTGGTATGCACTTCCTTTCTATGAAATGCGATGTTATCTACAGGCTTGTACACCAAGCTTCGATGACCCGAGTAACGCCGAATGTTTAGATTTTCAACGATGTTCTACCCTAGTTAATGCAGGATGGATTAGATTACCATTTGTATAGTCACTTTCGGTTTACAAAAAATTGTTGATATGTAGCCGCAAGCCAAATTTTTCGTCTAGTCGGCGGCTTAGGTCGCAAGAACTGGGCGGCCACGGGCTCTACCTAGAAGCAATCGTTTAACGAGCTGCAGCTTCTACGGATAATGGCTCATGTACTGCTATAAAATTTGTGGCACACTTCATTTTGCAAATACAAATTCTTGTAGATAGTATCAAATCAACGTGGTAAAGTTTGTCTTAAACGGCTTTGATACTTCCCTATGTTGGAGCAGCTTGAAGCGTTGCTGGAGGTGACCTGTCACAAACTACTTCAGGCCAGCCCCGAAGGCTGCGTCCAAATTAGGTTATAAATTTTCGTAATGCTTCATCATATGATTAGCAGCTATCGTAGAATGGACCATTCGCTACGCCACCGCCAACCACTCTACTATATAAAAAAAACTACAGCAACGAAGATATTGTATGGGACCCTGCATATATACTCTTCGATTGCGATGGTAACTGCAATATTAGACATTTCTTCTGCACCTACGTTTTTAGGTCTAATTTTCTACTAAATTTCTATTAAAAATATCGGTTTTGTCAAAATACAGAATTTAACAATTCATTCATTTATTGACCCTAGCCTTATATCTTACATCGTCTTGATGAGACTAACAAATCCTGAACAATTATGTGATCTAAATCAAATCATACAAGTGATCATGCCATACTGTAAGCATTTCTATGCAATCTAAAAATCTCTATGAATCGTATAGTATCTTTATCTGGCAGTCTCGTACTAGCTTTAATGTTTTTTAACAATAATTAAAAAAAAAAAGGATTATCACATCATATTTGTATATAAAACCAGACCAATAATTACACTTGATAAGGCCATTATTTTTCATATATTGGTAGCAAAAATTATTACCTAATTTTTGCGACTTGCTTAGTTAAGGCTCATTCTTGTATATGAAGGCAGAACAGGGTCGCTAGTAAAACACGAGGGTCGATCAAGACAGTAAGCATTCAAAACACTCGTCCTCTATTGTTATCCGCCTGTTTCAGTGCATTTAGTCACCCCATGAGAGAGCACAGAGGGTCATGTATCAAATATACACCCAATCTAAATAATAACAACATGAAGCTGCTATGTCGTTTTGCTTGCTGCTCTGAAGCCTTCTTCAGTCGATTCGTTTTGCAATTGAAAACTATTCTAAATGCCAAAAAACGTTGTTCTAAGCGCTGATATTCTTTATTTTGGGAGGTGTAAGGGAAACGGTACCAGGGCTTGGGAAGTTTGCAATAGTGGACATCAAACAAACATCGATGCGTGACGTTGCGTGACCCGAAAGTTAGCCAAGAGCTGAATTCGCGTAGCATCATCGTCCGAGTGGCGCCTGCTGCGTACACCTAGTCTCGGGGTAACGTCAGAACTTCCGTCTCTCATTCTTTCGTTCCCACGCGATATACTCTACACTCGGCATCGGCACCTGAGACCCAGACTAACGGCAGAAAAGCGGTACAGCTGACGATCGATTGCCAGGCGGCCCACACATTGATAGTTTCCGTTTTGTCGATATATTACTCACATGGGCTTAGCGAGCTTTCAACTGGGTGTCTGTATGAAAGGAATTTTGAATGAAGAACTTTTTCTACACTACCTATTTCCACCTAAAAAAGGGCCGTCGCTATGGTATAAAGGAGAGGGAGCCATTCTTCTGTACCCTGAAACACACATATCCGCGCACATAGGCGCATTGCCACACAAGTACATATACCGTATATACTAGGGGTACGCTGACGCAAACACAGGCCATCGGAAGGTGCGGACTAGAGTGCTTATACAAGAGGCATAGCAACGTGGTTCTTGGCGCTGGCGACGGAATATATCGAAACGCGGAGACGTACGTGACGAAGATCTGTGAGGACCACTCATAATGGTCAGGAAAGTGGAGACGGCAGGACTGAAAGGCACGTGTGATACGAACGCCGACAAAAAATCCGTCACACATGCACTCTAGGTCAAGCGGCGTACACTTTTACCGGATCTGTACCTCTGAGTGTCACAGCAGGCGTGCCGCTTGCTGTAAATATTGCCATTGATATATTAGATGTGCTAATGGTTGAACATACACCAGTGACAGTAGAATAACCATGACAGAGTTCACAGCAGTAAAAAAGAAGTTTGTGGTACTATATGGATTTGTTTTAAGAGTGCAGAAAAAAAGCAAGGTGCAGAAAAATATAAGAACACATATGAAACAGAGTATTCTAAGACGGATATAATATCCTCGAATGTCGCGTATGAGAAGAGACTAAAAGGGCCAACTAATGACATATTGGTGATGATGAACGCTATACTAATTTTGACACTCTCTTTATTTCCTATGCGCGCACAATCGTTCTGTTTTTATTTAATTCGGATTTATATGGTCTGAGCGGCTAAACATTTAGCTTCGAAGATATTTAGGCTGCAGCTTGCTATTATCTTCAAATCGTCTGTCCTCTTCCTTGATTCTTTTAGCTCATCTTAAACGCCATCCGATGTTTTGCCTACTTAGATAACCTTAGCCAGCAGTTCATTAGCTCAGTCAGCCCAACATCAGATTCGCAATAATCCTCTCGAATGACTTGACCTTCTACGGGAAGGGCAACATCTCTTTTTCATCAAGCTTCAACGCCTTTATAATGGCGAGGCTGTACAAATGTCTGTACTGCAGCAAAGGGGTGCTGGGTAACGGTTGAGGCTGTTCGTCCAACGAATGCAAGAGGTAATAGCTCCAGGGTGTACTTTGCCGCAGGTCCCAGCATAGTCATTTCCGTACTATATGCCACCGAGTAAGCGCGAAGTCTCATTGCCTGTGTACTAGATGAGCGGTTTCTCCACGCAGTAGAAAAGTATGCGAACATTTGTTTTAATTTACAACGTACAACATTCCCCCCTGTGGTTGCATGTAAGTTTTGTAGCTGTTGAATGAAGCTTACGAAAGAAGATGCTGCAGACGAGCAAAGGCATTCTACAACACAGCACAATTACAGTATTTAGGGCTAGTTCTGACTCTGTCTAGGGAGACAACAACGGCTTTTGTCGTTGTTACTCTTGAACTGAAGGCGGACGCAAAAGAGTTTGAAATCCCTTAATCGTGAATTTGTTGCTTCTTAGCAAGTTTTCGTGTCGGCAAACGGGGTTCGTTGGCCGTGCATAAACACAGTCAGGCTGCACCAGAGAGCAGTTGCCTCTGTACAAAGAGGGGTAGCGGGGGGGAGAGTCTACGAACGGCAATTCTACTTGGCGTTTCTTGTGCAGTGAATAAATGTTCCGGTGTGTATTACCAATGAGGTAAACGAGACCAGCCAATTCAAGCTCTTCAACAGAACCATTTCCCACGTTTGCGTACTGCGAAAGAGGCGATCATTTTGCATACGTATAAACAGCCGATTATTATTCATTTGTTGTTGGTCAATCTCCTTAGAAAGCGGTTAGGTTTAAGGACAACTCGGAAGAATATCATTTGTTAGAAAGTTTATCGTCGAAATGCTTGCAGGTTCAGATATAACAGAGGCAATATCGTTGTAGATAACTCAGCTCATACTCATTGCTAAATATTTGGGTTTTTTACTTTAAACATTGTAGGGATTTTATAAATTATGTTGTTCGTTGGTCGTCACAGTATGAAATACCTATGGAAAACGAGTATGCACTACGATATATTAGTACTCACTCGTAAGCAGCTCAGGACGTAGCTCATCTAATTATTATGCAATTACGAAGTCTGAAATCTACTAAAAGCATCTCTATAATCATTAGTGCAAGGAATTTGTTCTGATAATTAGGTTACTTGCTATTATACACTGCCTATGCTGGTTAAGTCAGCGATGTCCTACTATCTTGCATCCAAATTATTTACTGGGCAATCCAACAGGCAAAACGAGCACAACTCCATCGGCCTCTACCCAGATCGGTAGCTCATCGATGTCATCTCACCAATAGCACTAGCCGGCTGTGAGCATGACCAAAAAATTTCCCCAGGGCCTCACAACAGCAAGTTCAGAACTTCTTCGCATTCAGTGTCCTTCACTAGTTGTTTGCCAGTGTGTACGATGGTTCCCAGGCATTCAGGACTTTTCCTGCACTTCGAGGATACAGTAATACGATACCTCTTATGCTGGAATCTGCATGATCGTGTCATACTGAAACCGGAAATACCTTGTGCCTGTTGTGAAACGTATGTTATTTGGATATACCACCATTATAAACCATGTTTATAATTAACGACGTAATTCTCAGCTTTATAATGAGTATGTCTTATTGCTTTCTAGTCAAAGATTAGGCGTAAGTTTAAGATACGCTTTTACTAGAGGAATACGCTGCACATGGCGCCAAATTATATACAAATCAGTATTATTCTGTTAACAATTATGATATGGCCAACATTTGAAACCATGCATGGGCGGGCTCATTCGAGCTAGGCTTCTATGGAATACATCCATTTTACCCCCATGGCATAGCTGCTAAGTCAGATAGGTTAAGATATCCCTTTCGAAAAATAGGACCATATTCATCTGTGTAGGTTCTAGTAGGCCGACGGAAGCTTCTTCGTCCCCAATTCGTCTTGCATAAACATAAAAGATTGTTTCGACCTAGTTCAATGACGAATCCCTGCGCAGGCATCTTTGTACGGAGCAGTAGTATGCCTAGCTCAACAACTATCCGGTATTACATATCAATTGTGTTTTTAGACTAATGATGAAAAGATACGTCATTTACACTTCAACTAGATTACCTGACGTTTACGTTACAAACCTCAGATCTTACTTACTAATGGAAGACTATCATTTTGTATCCGTACCTAAATATATCATATACGCTTGGGGTAACAAAAGCTAGTTATGTTACAGCGTGATAGCTCATTATCTTGATCGTTTGCTACTTTTTGAAACAATTAAAAGTCAGTGGCGTAGGTTAAGTTTAGGAACGTACGAAGCAGATCGACCTACTACAGCTCGAGCCCTGAGACAAAGTAGTATTCCGATGAAGTAATAGGTAAGTTATAGATTGTGTATTGGCAGGGGGTGCTGTCAAGAGATCACATCGATGTAGTTCGAGGAAGCCTTACATAAAAGTTGTTCATCAACTGCGACATATATCTTCCGTATTACCATCAACTGAAAAAAAGAACGTGTGGGGATAAAATCACAGAATTAAGAGAAGAAAGTAAAATAGAAGAAAAAAAGACTTTACTTGTGAGAAGCACATTTGAAAATAAGTTAATCGATACGAGACTATAGAAGAGAAGCTGCAATATAAATGGGAATGGCGCAGTAAAGAAGCTGAATCATTGAATTGTAGGAAGCGCTAGGCATACAATGCATCTGAGACGCATTATCGCGTCAACGAAGATAATCAATAGTATACAAATTTGCTATTTATAACTGTAGACTCGTGCTACATGTATAGAATATACGCTGTTAAATCGAGTGCTTCACATGCAGACAATAGACCACATCAATAGCTGCACAGTTCGGGTAACCGCTGAAGAGTGAATCGTATGTTGAGTTGGTGCACCTAATCCCTAACACCACAGTGGATCAAGGGCAAATACGCCGATGCATTGAACTCCCCTAATCAGTTGCTCGAATTAATTTTATTTTTTAATCCAGCGAGGGTTTCAGTCAGATGAGAGCACACTAGTACATAACAGCTGACGCTCTTTGTTACGAAGACAGATTATAATGAGTCCCGTTCGGCTACCCGATATTCATATGCTTGTATATTCAAACATGTACAATGGAACTTTAAACTAGACTAGCTGGGACTAGGGTCATCAAGCGTCTTACCCGTTATCTGAGGCGATATATAGAAAAAGGTTTCGGATGATTATATCGTTTGTCGGCTGTTTTCGATATCCTAATGGTCTGAGTGAGCCGTGTGGCCGCTATCAACATCGATGGAAAGAGTAGCGGAGGCAGGCGGGCGGGCGGGCGGGCGGGCGGGCGGGCAGGCAGCTACCCCGTGCATATGGCCATCGCGGTCCTCGTCAAACCCGTTTCGACTTAATACTTATAGATGGCTAGCGGGAACCATTAATCCGTAGTGTCCTCCGAGGAGCCGCCCGACGTTGTGCGTTTCCCAAGCCGTCCTCTTCCAAGATACCGTCCCGTAGTGGCTGTGTTTCTCTTGCACTTTTGTCAGCGTCAGCTCGAGCTGAGACGTGAAATCTTTCGGAGGTGCAGAGGCTCAGCTAGGAGTGCTGAGCGCGTCAAGCTCCATGACGCAGCAGCGATGTCTGGATAAGTAAGCAAACGTTGCAGTGAAAGTTCTATCTGTGTATGGCATACGAACAAATATTGTTGAGGTATTATGATTGTTACATGTTTAGATTCTGTCACACGAGCATTATACATTCTTACTACTTACGATTGCGCCTATTCTTCCAAAGCGTCTGTAGGGCACATAGCTCTATATATATATATATATATATATATGCAAAAAAGACATTGTAAAATGAGATCATGATCAAAAAGATTTGGCTGAAATACTATTGTAAAATCAACTGTATGGACCGGAATGAATCTGTGTTTCATATAGTGGCAATTATGGTTGAGGTTCAAAATCGAGTGAATTAAAAGATAGGTTAGCAGGCAATTCAACCCACATAGTTATCGAAGATCTTCAGATAAGCCTATCCATTTTTCGATTAAAAGCATTATCAGCTTTACTCTGTGGGACCTTTTCGGCGAAGCGCGGTCTATCTTATTTACGCTCTGTCATAGATCGAGTGAGTCGCATCGATGAATCTACTATTCTAGACGGATCTACAGTAAAGCGTAAACATTAGCCACGTACGACCATATTCGATGGTGGTGCCTTTTTTCCTTCGTACGCCAATCGAGATAATAAATTGCGTAGAGTAAACGATATGTGTTGTGTATGCTATGGAAAAAGACGTCTACGTTTGCTAAACATTGGCCCTTACCGATTGGTGGGCTAGTAGCGACAGCAATCGTGCAATCCGTATTTGCTCGGCGTACGAACCGCACCGGCTGTTCTCGAAACGAGCGCCCTTTGAAGACAATGCGATAGTAGATGCTGATACGGGTCGTGCTTTGTTAGTCGTTCCTACTCGTACCGATGCGGCAGTCCGTTAGTCCTAATTCTGTTACCCACGTACACTTGTTTCACTATCCGAATGACAGGGGAAATCTCAGATCGGTTGAGCCATATCGCCCATTGCGATGATTGCGGTTAAGTGAGAAGGAAAAGAGGGAAAAACATATGTAGGCACACACGTGCGATTAAAAAAGCTGTGGAATAATGCTGGACGACCAAGTACGTCTCGTGCAAATATCAGATGGCGTACCGATGTTGTTAAGAAGTGAAGGTAATGAAAATTTCAAATGGTAGAAAAAAATGCAACCACAACGTACTACTGAAGCAAGTCATTCTGAGAGAACTTTTCGCCTTTCTTAAGCCGTTTCGTTGTTTTTTTAGAAGTGCGAAATTGCGTATTTTGCAAAAATAACGGAAAATATAGGGAAGTAGGAAAGATAGTTTAGTCAATGTAAAGCTAGTCAGGGTTCGGTTTATGACGCAGACTCCGCTATAGGGTGCTTACCACATGAACGTCATAATGACACACATAGTGACATGTAAGTTCATCAGTCGGTTGCCTTCCTGCGTAATCGATATTACGAATTTTTTGGGGGAAGTAAACCTGCAATTTTTGCTACGATATAACGATTTTGGGGACGAGATCGTTGGCAGCGACCAGATATAATACACAACAACAGCTCTAAAGTCAGATGTGTCTGTATCGTTTCTAATGAGGAACAATCTTTTTATTAATCCAACACTTACATGCTCATTAAAAATTGTCTTTACCTTCATTCCCCATGACGAAGATATAGAGCTTGGACTAGTGACTCCTGAGTCGAGAGGGAAAACACCCCCTGTGTACTTTACCTAAAGCATCCCAATAACATACTTCTGTAATGAAAGAAACGATCTACCTAAATCTTGAATACAATGTGCTCACTTTATTTCGTTCCTCGATTAGGGTATATATATATATTGGTTACGCGAGTATTTGTCTTTTTTGAGTTTCTTAGGTCGTCAGCAGATCTATAAGCTTTACCATCTCTTGAACAAAGTACAGATAATATTGAAAAGGTGTGTATGTGTGGTTAAAATAAAATAATATTTTTTCTCTATGCGCAGAACTTGACGCTTCTGGTTGAACTCGCATTGCTCGCATACAATAATCAGAGACGTCAAAGAACGAAACGGTCACGAACAACTCCGCGCAGTCTGTGTGTAAATTATCGCTGTTCAATAAATAACTACAATTAAAAAATCTTACAATCAGAGTAGAGAATCCGTTTTTTTTCTATGTTCAAAACGAATGCCATCTATTTAGTACCATGAATGTTACCATAGACCGAGACTGACTAACGGCTAGTGCGGTCTGTAAACGGCGTTTGTATTATTAGTAATATAGCAACGAACTGAGAGTATCGTTCAACCATAGCTATTCGCCACTGATTCATTAGTGAGGCGAAGACGTTTCGATTTTAGTTTGTTTCTTTGAAGGCCAGATCTTTTGAAGCCTTTACTCCTAGAATGCGCTTCTACTGGCTCAAAAGTCAAAGGAATAGAGGACGCTGCTATAACCATTTGCGAAATGCATACGTCAACCTCATCTATAGGCACCAAATTCAATTTTTCCTCGTTGGCTAATGACAGCAGCGCAACAAAAGCCAGCTGGGGGTTGATAGCCCTGCGATTATCTGGTGATAACGTGGGCTGTATGGCGATGTATAAGTGAGAAAGCAGATGCTTGCTGCCCTTATCTCCCACTGGCACATCGTTTTTACTGTTCGAAATTAAGAAAATATCCCACATTGCTTGGCACATCTGCTTAAGGTTGAATTTCTTTTGCGCAGTACGGTGACCTAGGTAAATAGCGGTAGTCATTAGGTCTGGGGCTATCGTTTGGGACCATTCGGGTTCCTGCGTACTTTTTGTGTCCAGGGGCCACTGAAATTAAATTATTTCGCTTGAGGTGAGATTCAAGCTAAACAGAATAAGGAATTTAGATATGATAGCGACTACGTTTCGCAGGCTGTGCAGGCACCGTATACGCAGAGAGAGGGAAGAACGTGCACACTAGCCAAAGAACGGCTGCCTTGAGGATGCTGAGAGGATGACAAATATATAGGTTTATGTTGTTTGCTATTAATTCAATCCACCATTCATTTTTAGGCGTAGCATTACTGTCGCAGCCGAGAACAACCCGACATAGAATTTTTTTATGTTGTAAGTTTATGCTAACTCCAGATGTTTTTGCACTTCTAGGATATCCTTGATTTCTTTGTTTCTCGTTCAAAAATACGGACCATTGTAATTAACATGCCTTTCTATAAAAAGTATGCATAGCAAGTTAAAATTATAATACATTATGAACACTACTAACTAAAGTCATTTCGTAATGCAAAGACAAACAGCCTCGTAAACTTACACTAGAAGATGCTACTTGGGACTCAGACTTGATTTCAGCGGTAAATTTAGACTCCTCTGGTTCACTACACTTTCTTTTAACTAGACGAATATCAGGAGCGTCCACCTTTGCGGCAGAACCGTCGGGAAATTCTTGTATCGAAACCTTATAAGACTCGAGGAAAAACAGAGACGAGAAACGTTCGACGACGCTATCAAACGTGAGGTCACGGATTTCGACGGGATCTGGGTGTCGAAGCTTTTTGCAATTGCTTGTCCACTTGGTCAACGTGGCATTCGACAGCCGAATGCTGCTTGGGGCAAGCGAAAGCACGGCCGCATTAAAGAGATTGTAATCTGGGGCCTGTTTACATTCAGGTTCATCTCCTGGCTGCGTCATCCTCTCCAGTAACGGAAGAAACGGCAGGTCGATGAACTTACGCGGTCGACCTCTTGCCTCTATTGCTCTAATGGGGGTCCCATCTAAAAATGAAAGGACGTGAATAAAGACGCCGTTGTAATCAGTCAGTGGTATCGGCCAGCTGGACCAAATAATTTTTAGTCTCTAGTGCCCATAAGAACCACAGCGTCTTGAGACGCCAATTCCGATTTGCAACGACGTTAGTCAGTACATAGTTGCCTATATACACTGCGCTATAACTGTAGGGATGTGTGACAGTATGCGGTATTTTTGTTAATATTTGGGGCAAGATTACTAAATTACTTCAAGATAGGCCATTCACAGTATACGTGGTCAAGTTCCTATGTTGATTATAAGATACCAAAGGAAATGCTCTCACGCTACCATAATATAGGACGCAGGTTTGGATAGCGTTTCCGCTATTTCGTGATATTTATCTAACGTGACTGTAGGCAGCATAAATGCTTAATACTCACCGATCGTAAAACGTTCACCAGGCACACTGATCTCGGAATTCTCCTTTTTTATAACCTTCAGAACTGCCAGATTGGATGCCTGGGTTTCTTGAATGGTATCGCCGTAAAGTACTGTTCTTTTCGTAGAGAGACTATCGGCATCTGGGTCGAACTTCTATGTAGTTTAAAACATCAGATAGTTAAAATGTTACGATTATAAAGGTTCTAATGTATGTTCCAATGTTTACTTAGCATACGGATCTGTACGCCTAGCAGTTATTTAGTTGTTTTTTTTAATGATAGAGTAGGAACATTCAGCCCAGCTCATTCCTATGCTTTGACTTTTAAATAAAATTTTCCGGCGTATTAAAAAATTATCATATACTGAGAAGGCTGACATATGCTCCACATCAGTTGTTCTGCTTGTTCCCATTACCTTAGCGATAAGCTTGATTTGAGTTGAACGATTTTTTCCAAGTAATAAGTAATGTTTTTAGTATCACTGTCGAGCCTATTGATCCTACTTGGCATTGACTGTCATAAAAAAAGGTTTGTTTCGTATACCTACGTATTTACGAATATCGCTGTCCTGTTCCAAGGACGTATGGAGACTTTCCTGAGAAAAATGTTTGCCTGATTGAAGATCCATGCTAAACGTCTCAAGCAACCGCGAAATAGGCAGACCTATTGGTATATCAGGTAAAGGTCGGAGCGTACGCATGTCCTCCATGACACCCGCCTCGAACCTAAACGAAATGAGAAGTGACTAACATCGCATTCATAATAAAATAAAAAGTATAATCATTTTTATATTTGATTGTATACGTCTAAGGGTGCAGGTGCGTGTCAAGATTTCCGTTTAAGGTATACATAGTACTATATTCTGCATATTGACGTTCAAACAAAGGGAACCAATGGTCGACTTTATGACTCTAATGAACAAACGTTTGGCTACGAACCAAAAAGATGCGAAACTCTGCTTTACCTTAAAAAAAATGCGAGCTACTAATTGATCAATCAAAATAACTGCACTAACAAATCTAGACTTTTTAAGGTAAAGAAATATTAGCGCCAGATGAAGCTCTAAGGATACGTGTAGTAAATTTTTTTACCAATGATCTTGCTGCGTGATATCGATTGGATGCATATCTGCTGGCGGGAGGAAGCTCATTATTCGACCCATGCTGCCCTCTTGTCCGCTGACCTCAAGCAAGATTTTCCCGCAAAAATCGTTCATGTCTAAGTTGACATCAATCGCACCTGTCGTCTTCAACAAATCTGGCTCAACATAGTTACCTGTAGTTTCCAAAGAACACGAAAAATTACGAGACGAATGTTATGTTACCACAAGATTAGTATTATCATAGCGCTCGTTGGTAGTGGCTGAGGGTGGGAGCAGTGATTTAATTAACTGAAGTGCTTTTCCCTTTCTAGCCACTTGTTTTCAAGATTCGTATAGATCTACACACGCTTTTCTTTGCTACTGTTTCTTTCATATCAGCGACGACCTAAGAAGTGGCCGCTAGGGTTCGTCTTTAACCTTATGTAATGAGAAATTGTTCGTGTAGGACTTCGATTACATCGGATTTATTGAAGTCAGTGCTTATAGTCATGTCTCAACAAGCTTTTTTGTACATTTTCCGACTTTTTTTTCCTTTGAAAATCCGCACTGATATCCCTCATGATTTCTGGGAAAATAAAACGTTCCTGACATTGACAAACAATCGAGAGCCCGGCAAAGTGGACAAGGCAGATATGAGGTTATTTTCCCTAGCCCCTTTTTATACTAATATAGGCACCTTCTTGCATACGCGCCTCCTTTTAGATAATCCGCTAGTGATTATAACGTTTACTCATCGGTGAACGAATTTTCTTAGTCAGCGCCGCAAATATCGATTTCAAAAGTATATTTGTGATTCGACTGGTCTGGTTGCCCTTCCCATGCAGTGTGCTGGAATCCCCATGATGACATGGTGGCGACCACCTTTACTATTTTTTTATCTATCATTTACGAAATTTGCCACTAATTATCTTCTATTCTGACACCTGTTTTCGTAACGCTAAAATTATTTGTGTTCGACACCCAATTTTGACAACAGTCATGAGTTTTCTGGAAGACCATTGCCTGAATCGCATTTTACAAAGTTCTGCTTTCGTAAACGTATTTGACAGTGCTGTGTTTTTGCACGCAATCTCTTTTGATTCTAGGAGACCAAACGAACTTAACAGCCTGGCTTCAAGTCATGATTTCGCCATTTACTTAGAAGGCTGTACAAGGCCGTTTGACATCGTATAGTTTACAATTTTATTCGATTTTTTATTTATATTTAAAGGGATTGACTTTTGTTTACTAGATATGACCTTGTTTGTGTTGTGTGAGCAACTTGGGGTAATTATGGCAAGTAAGGATGGCTGATTGTCCTTTTTCAAGATATTACCTTGTTTCGCTTCTAGGCTTTTTCTTTGATCTATATTGACTATAGCGGATAAAACAGATCCCCAATTGCAAGTACATGTTTAATTGTTTTAGGTATCATCAAACAAGACAATATTTCATTAGCGCGTCTCTCCGATTTAGTGATATTAACGTATCACGCAATGTCTTCATATATGTACGTGTACATACTTACTCCGAATTCTTTTGCTCGCGTGAGGTTCTTTACGAATCTCTATTTTTGGCGATGTCCTTGATTCACACTCTGTATCAGGAACTACACATGTTTTTGGGCGAAAGCTATTTCTGAGTTGCAAAAGTAAATTGTGAAGATTATCTACCCGTAGGCCGTAAACCTTTGATGAGGCGTCCAATGAAAGACTCGCGGTCTGAAAGTTAATCTCAGAGCCGTGATGACCTGGGATCAGATAGGAGCAAACATACGCAATTTAGCTAGTATCCTTCAAGAAAGGATTTATAGATGAAAGATTACCGATTGAAAAGTGGACTACTAACCGAGTGCGTGATCGTAATAAAAAAACAGTCGATCTAGTACGAGGCTAGTTAAAAATATTGCATCATTTATAATATTTTTACAACAATACTTTAGGTAAAACCTACGGAAGCATATAGTTGTCTAGACACGAAAGTCAATTATCTACGAGTTACATCATAATAGTTAGACGTTAGAAAGATTGAGAACAGTTTTTTTAATATTGTGTGACGTCTGTCATAACTAAATACTAATATATTTGGTTTGCTATAAAGCCTTGCCGTAGTCAAAACAAAGGAAAATGATTTCGAGAGTGGTTAAATTTTCAGGAAAAATCGTCAAATCACCATCTCACCTTGAGATACCTGAGTGAGGGTCTTTTCAATATCAATAAAGTCAAACGAGTTTTCCACAGTCACTTTTTTCTCCTGTACATAACGTACGACATCATACGGACTGCAAAACATTACGGTAATCGTTATTAGATCAACCCTGTAATGGACAGGCAAATTTGCGACAGATGTTTATACTGTGATCCTAGCAAAAGCCTATCTGCTAGGTCACCTTCGTTTGCTGATGGTAAACGAAAAAGTTGTTGGGAAATTGTTTTATTCAGACTACAACAATTTACGTTAAGGTTAGATTTTAAAGTAAATGTGCGCCATTTCGAAAGGAGATTTACATTTATAGAGTGAAGTAATTATGAAGCGAGTTGAGACGGAAAAAGACTCTTAACTTGGGGATCGAAGCCCACTAAGAGGTGAAAACAATATTAAGAATGAAGCTAAAATCGATTTTAGGAAGAACGCTGAAATTTATAAGGGCAAAACAGAAAAAATGAACGAG
This sequence comes from Varroa destructor, assembly GCF_002443255.2. NCBI lineage: Eukaryota > Metazoa > Arthropoda > Arachnida > Mesostigmata > Varroidae > Varroa > Varroa destructor. The sequence continues at coordinate 14,460,558 of NW_019211460.1, read as the reverse complement.
GCGACTATATGTATTACTTATTTTTTTATTACATTTTAAGGCGTTTACATTTTTTTATGAAGTTGATCGATTTGCGTTCGGTTTTTCTCTTAGTTAACTTCTAACTATCTCTGCTTCTTTCTCCAGGGAGTAACGCGGTGGAGTGACGCTGGCATGTTCTGAAAGAACATCTATTGCTAATCGACAATGGTAAACTTCCTAGTCAAGGGTAGCATTTGGCCAACGGTAACGAAGCAGTCGGGAAGGAACGAAGTAGACAAATATGACAATGGCCTTATGCATCGTCCCAATAGGCCCACTACACATGATGAATACAGCGGCAGAGAACACTGGTCTAATCAGTGGCTAACAAGCCAATGCAATTTGTGCTGTGTAACTTCATAGTATTAACATATAACACTCGTTGCGATCATTCGACAGTACCATGTCCTTATTGTGAAACAAACGCTGTTAGGGATTAATTGTCCTTCTTTTTATCAACAAGATCGCACCCTGTCAGGTCATAATATCCGAACACCTTGATATCCCGCCGTTGCTTGTTCCTCGCGTCCATTGGTTGTTTCAGTGTTTCCTGCGTGCTAATAAACTGACGTCGGACGTTTTTCTTACCACATCAACGATCATCTAGAAAAAAAATCAACCAATTCCGCTGTTAAAATACGTGCCCAAAATCACTAATCACTTCTTGCGTACATTTTTGCTTTATCATTTATTCAAAAGTATAATACAAGACAAGGAGGTAAGCAATTAAGGTCACTATTGAGTGCCTCTGTGAATTGATTTCCACCGCATCATCACACAAAACGACAAAGTAGGATTCGAAGCTGAGGTTAAAACTGGCTGTTTTTCTTATGAGGCGTCTTTTGTTTACGATTCATCTATTAAAAACATCCATCTTCAGTTTGTGATGGGTAATGTGCTCTCCCGTCACGATTACTAATTCTTATGAGACAAGAATTACCGTTGTAGGCCAAGCAAAAGCTAAGCAAGTTATTTATTGTCCAACTGCTAATCTAAATTGTATAAATCTGCCCAGCACATATATAGATTCTCAAGGGAGCACGGGGATTTTCGTATCGATCAAGACACATGGGTTTATTAACTCATCTTTTGCATCAATTCTTCACTGTAGTCATCCCCAATCCATTCACGAAGATTATACACAATTCATTTATGAAAACTATAAACAATTACAAACATCTAGAGAACAACCGCAATCCACGCTCTTTGATGGCTGGTGCTAAGAACTGCCACTTGCTGTCACATTATTAGCCGCTAGACTCAAATTTAATTTATAGCTTGTCGAAAAAGTATTGACCATTTTTTCAGCTGAGTGTTACATATCTTAGGTATATTTTTTTATTCATATAAATTATATGAATACCTTCATACATATAACGCACCTTGAAAATGCGTGCGTTTTTTTGCGAAATATTTTACAATTTTGGTAGTATACAGGCAGAACGGGTCTTAAGGCGGTTGTGCCGGAAACACCGATCATAAAAATGGTCATGTAGCTATCGACTAATTATGGAAAAAGTGCAAAAATAATTGAGTAGCCATGATATCGGCAAGCATTTAACCATCCGCCGCCAAGAGTTAAATGATCAAAGGAAAGCTGGCTACAGAAAAAGCTCGATCGTAAATCCACAGGGACGCAACGGAATCGAGGTATCTGTAAAGTCGGGTACTGAGAAGTGTGCAAATAAAAAAAAAAATAAAGATAAAAGCAATTTATTGCACAATTTATGCCGCTAAATAAATTAATGCTGTAAACTCGATAGAGCTGTAAAGGTCTTGTGCGTTAAGAGTTTCCGGCAAGACGACTGATTCAGTGATTCTACCAGAAGAGTGACAGAAGGAAAAAATTAAGTGAAGCTGGCAAACCGGAATATAGTGTCGTCTGTCAGATTCACACTATTACACTACAAATTCTTTAGCTATCCGGAAAAAATTGAGAAAGCTTGAATGAGAAATTTAACTTTTTTAATTTATTTTGGTCTCTGTAGAATTATTTTAATGGTGCTAATCTAGTTTCGTCATGAAAAGATTACTCATCAAAATTTTTCGCCCAGAAATCATTCTGCGGTGACGGGTTCAAAGTGTTGCTAGAGAAAATGGCAGAATGTCATCGACTAAAGTGGCCCATATTTCTAAATGTAAAAAAAAGTACTTGCTTTAACCGAAACATAAAACTCAAAAGAACAATTCATACACAACATTCACAAGAATAGCTCCTATAAAAAAGCCGAATTGTCTGTAGAGCTAGAGATAACGGTTACGATAAACTATAGGCCTGACACAATCTAATCCGATGCGCGCTATGTATATTCTCCAATAGATACACTCATAGCGGATAGGCCATGCCCTAGCTAGTCAGGCCATATTTATATTGTCTAATTTGTATTGGTTCAATACATCTAGTAGTACACGATAGTGCAAAAAGTAACGTAAATAATAAAATACAAAATTCGTGTGCTTTCGTTCTACTTGGTTTCCACAGCCAAATTCAAATTGTATCAATGGGATGTATATCGTTATAAAATAATGGCGGACAGTTAGCTATCATTAAAACAAAGAGTTGACAACGTACCTTTTACCATCGCGTAACATGTATAAAGATGTCCTCTTTGATTTTGATAGTCTTCTTTGAGTAACCAGTTCGAAATAGATGTGGAGGTAGGTGTTTATTTTCTATATATATATATATATATATATATATATATATATATATTCCAAGTATGCGTTTCATATCATGACGACAATGCGCTATTTGAGATGGTCAATTAACCTAGTTCACATTTCAAAGTTTACGTTTCAAAAATAGACGATGTATTAAATTAAATTGAAACCAATAAAAGATGGAAAATAAATACAGTGTGAATTCTGTAGAACATTTTTACCTATATAGTAATAAAAAAAAAGAGCTCAGCGGCTAATTTTGGCCCTTGCTGGCGTTATATCGAAAAACGTACGGCATCAGATTCGATCCGAAGCCTGACTTTTCACACGCGACACAAAGCCCCTGCCACGTTGCTCGTAGACATCGTTGATACAATAGATGTATTTCAATAGTCGAAACTTACTATGAGATTTGATAGTATTTTTGAGCGTTTCCCTTAGACGCTATCTACGTGTTCATAGCTCCTAGAAATATAACACTCTGTTATGTTCAACAGAATATCAAAAGACAACAGTCTTTTGATAATATTCTTTATATTAACCAGTTGAGGCGGCTAACGTGCTCGTGCATTCGTGTACGCGCAACGTATCAAAACGTCCCAAGTTTGATCCATCCAGGTATCGTCGATTTTGAACATTATCACTGATAGCCCATTATATAATCTATTTTCTGCCTTCGAAAACGCTACTACTTACTTAGCGTTGTTGAGATACGAGTTAGTTTTTCATTTTGAGCTTGTAGTTTCTGGGGGACGTCGCGTCAAATAAGCCTTGAAGTTACTGCAATAAAATATTTGAAAGAGAAATAAGATTCAAATATAGTACTTTAGGGAGATCATATGTATATATTTTAAGAAAAATCACTTTCTATGCATTTAGGACATATGTAGTAAAAGCCTTGCTTCTTATTAATGTTATCTGGTTGGGTAACTTGTATGAATTAAGGAAGTTGTATGCTTATGGCAGTATATTAGCATTTCAGCATGTTGTGTATGTGGGGGAGAATCTGGCAAGTACTTGTAAGCTGCTGGTGCTTGCTTTATAGACGTTTCCCGCGTCTTGAGCGGACTTATAACGAATCAAAGAGACACTCACGTTCTGATAGCCTCTGTAAACTGATCCAAACAACTTAGTATCTTATTATGTAAGTGCTAGATGTAGTTACCTTTTGTGTGGTAATTTAGAACCATAGAAGCCATATGGACTTGCTGCACCGCATGACTCACTACACAGCTAGTACGCCTTATGTCGTTTCACACGGATAGTTCCTGAACCGTGTCTTCATTGACGCCGCATCACCTGCTGGTGATGCTTATAGGCTTGTATGTTAGCTAAGAATCTCCAAGCCGTCAGCCATACTTTTGTATAGAAATACCTAACTCGCAAGCACAGATTAGTTGCTATGAGATCGCATAGAACCACATTTATCCTCAAGCTGTAGAAGCCAAATAAATATACTATTGATAACGTTTGTACGCCAGGGCAGACTCCAGTGTAGTAGATCTAGAAAAACACGTTCTGAATTTCGTTTTTCCAGAGTAAACTCATTTGACTAGCACAGAACGTTTGCTATCCTGACCGACCTTTTAGAATGTATTACTCAAAATTCCATTTTTAGATATACGTAACGGATGGCCGGCCTTACCAGAAGATCACCCGTCGTCCTGATATCGTCGTGGTCGAGCGCATCCCTGCAGTGGTATGTGCCATGATGCCAAATTATGACGAAGAGGCAGACAATTCCGTTGTATTTGTCAAGAAAAATAGGTCACGTCTTGTCGGGAAGCTTGAAGATATCGTGTAGTACGTGACCCCTCTTTCTCTTTTCCATTGTAGGAAAGTTGGATTAAATTTCCCTTTGGGTTCGAAGTCAACACCACTCCTGTGGCGGCAATAGCATCACGAACAACTACGATTACGCGCACTACATGTAGACGCCATAGCCGGCCTTCCGCTGCTGCTGTCCCTACGCCTAGAGCCAGCGGGCTCTGTAGCATAGGGAAAGCGTGCGCAAGGAACTGGATCTGGGATCCTGAAAGGAACCAAACCTTTGGCTAGTCATGGAAACAGCCGAGACGGCACTGGCGGCATCGAGTGGTGCACAACGATCCTATCTGACGCTACTTCGAATATGATCATGAAGAATTTGAAAGAGACAAGACAACAAAGTAGTTAAGAATACTCCAATCTGCCTCTCTGTGATTCAACAACACGTGAACCTTTTCCGTACTTGTTCTTGTTTTCGAGGGCCAAATAAAATAATAAACATATCATTACAGTGTTAAAGCGGCTTCCAGGAGTGAGGAAGAATTATTTTAATAGAGTTTCGCAGTTTCGTTTCGCTAAAGGGTGGCGCAATTTTTACCGGACCCTTTTCAAGGGTATATTACCTTCTAACGAGTGAAAAAATGGTCACACAGTAGCAATACGCTTGAAGCCCAAGTTTGCTGGGTATCTTCAGCGGGTTTTGCTCTAGCCATTGCAACTACATACAGTCCATCACCTATGGCAGACAGAATCGCACTAATCAAAACCTCGAAACCGCTATAAAGATCTAAAAAAGCGTAAAGAGCTAACCTTAACCATGGCTGCGCCTTGGAATTTATGCCCAACTTGGAAATATGCACACATAGGTAAACGCATTCTATGCTCCAACTAACGGCTGAATGTAGATATGTTATTTTTTTAATAACTTGAAAAATTTCTCGAAAAAAAGGAAAGTGGAATCATACGCTACGCGTGATTTCTCCTAACACGATGTTGAGTGACACGTATTTAGATGCGAACGAAATTCGCCGATAATTCATTCGATACTAACAGGATTTTCGAATCAATTCCCTCTGTTTTAAACATTTCTATTGGTTTTAACAGCTTTTGACAAGAATTATTGCGTTTGGACGATTTTAAGCTAAGTTTCATCAGCCATGTAACGATTGGCAAACTTGTTAGTTACAAATCAGTGATTTATGCAAGCGGAATGCTAACAAATAAACAATCATCTAAGAACTGTTACATTTCTCCCGCCCAGTGGGTCACAGTCACATTGTCAGATTTAGATGTAATACGGCAATAGTAACGGGAGCTGTGGCACAATGAACAATTTATCATTGTTAGAGTTGGATTATACCGCATCAGAGCAACGCCCCGCTAAAAACAGCTTGGAGGACAATGGGATTCGTGGTAATTGCAATGGCCTACAGATAGTTAATGAATGCTATTGTTCAGCAATTTCTTGCGTGTGTTAACTTGCGTTGGGTAAGTTAGTAAGCATAAAAGGGAGACGAAGCCTGAATGTGAGTAACGATCTATTATGTTTGACATCACACGCTATTGAACGCGTTCGCTAGAGAGGTTGGGCACAGTCTTATCGCTGCGTAATCTCCAAATGCGAATACAACTCAAAAACAACAGCTTTGAGATTTAATATAAAGATCAACATTATACTCGTTTTCGAAGTTTAGAATTATGTAGCTACGTCGAACTAATAACGAATGAGCACAGTTTACAAAACGCAACGGTATTTTCCGTACTCTACGTGTTTTTTGCCACATAGAGTAAGGGCTTTTTGCCCATACTAGAAATTAATAATTTGTCGTCACAGTCCCGATTTTTACAGGTGAAAACTGTGTTTATACGTATATGTGTCCATTTAAAAAAACCGCGTCTTTTTCACGTTTCCTAAACGTAACATACGGCTATCAGGAGCTTTGTTATATTGTTACGAGGGTACTTAATTATAGCCTGATTTCATACCCCTTAGTCTACCCCTCGAAGAGTGTTCACAGCTCCCTGGGACTATATACACTCCGCGTTCTACGGTTCCGTCCATTTTATTCTTTTAGGAAGGACATTCGACAACCTTGGACAGTTGTCCGGATCTAACTTTTCTGTTCGCTGTAACCCCGTTTTTCTTCCGTCCACGGTGTCATAAAGCCACGTACAGTCGCTCGCCGACATAAAAACTGCAATACAAAACACCCATACTGTAGTGGCGATGGCAGTTGGGAGGGTGACGGGCGGGAGCAAGACGCCTGCTTACAGGACACAGCGAATGGGTCTCGACAGACCTAGGTTTCTTCTTCTTCTTCTAGTGCCTATAACGGTTGATCAGACCACGATAGCCAGAACACGTGATCGAACTGCTACATTAGTTCTTAGGCTTCAGTACGATGAACCGTAACATAAGTGCTGTAAATTGTAGTGATAAGCATGGTAACTGTTGAAACATATCCTTGACCAGCAAATTTACTATTTTCCTATTTTTGATGACGTGTTCAGCATGGTCTTCATACACGCTGCTGTTCTGTTATTACGAGCCGTACGCATGTCCAGCTATTGAACCATGTAACGTAGCGGCGTCTAAGCTGAAAGGATAAATGCGGAAGCCACTTTTTAATTACCAAACTTCTCCACTGGCTTCGGTGGCGCTCATGTTACTTAGTAACTTAGTCAATCTGATTTTTGACATTTTGACCTTTTTGGCCAGCTCCACATCACCGCTGCGCCAATTTATTATGAGAACGAAGGCATTGTTTACGGAATAATTGAGCAAAGAAGACTGTTTAATCGAGCAACTGCTCTGCGTGGTGTAAACACAAACTATTTTGCTATTGAGTATTTTTCTTAGCAAATACTGCTGCCGCTAATTACTTCTACATAAACGAATGGTGCCACCGAATCAGGTTCACCAATATATCTAGACCCGCTCAGAAAGCATTTCGAAGCTACTAGCAGTGCGTCTCGAGTCCGTATAGGGACGTAAATGGGACAAAATCTACAAGTGAAGTAAATGGATGGGTTGTTGGTTCCGTTCTTCTTTGAGCTATGCGTCACTGTTCTCAACAGTAACGTATTTCTTCTGATTATTATTATTATTACATTGCCACGGGACCACTGTCGGTGGGACGCAGATTTGTCAACAATTCTGTTAACGTACCGTGTACAAGAACAAGTAGTCGCGGCTCAAGCAAACGTATGGCCTGAAGTTCCCGGTGGAGGTGTAAGCCAGGATGATTGGATTCAACGGTTATTATTCACTAAATGGGGTTAGAAGATGAGCCTCACGTGTTACAGAAGTATCTAACCAACAGAGTGTTGGTTGCTCAGACCAGGGCGGACCATTCACCGAAACCAACTTGACAATACTTCTAAAGTTCTACTGGAATCTACCTTAATCGATTTCTCTAGAAAATACCTAATTTTACTAGACAGTAAAATGTAAAGATATTAGGTCTTTTACGTGTTCAAACCGTACAGTTATTACGAGTACTAATATAATCTATAATGTTTACTATATAGTAGGCATTTGCACCAAGTCCGTCCACTCGTGCCCATCTCTAACCATTATCATGCTTAGACATACCACTTCTGTGTTTCGGTGAAAACGAGCTACGCAGTTATCTATGTAACGTATATTTAACTCAAGTAGCCCGATTACGACGCACTGGTATAGCAAGAATAGCAAGATCGTACACCGTCGTACCCACCGATTCGAAGTCTGAGCAGCGTCTACAGCAGCTTTGCAAGTATTCTTAGTAAGGGCAATATTCCGCTTCAAGTAATGAAATTCAAACGGACATATGGTTCCCAATCCGCCTGTCCTGGGACTTCACACGCAGTCCTTGCTCGGGCAGCGCGACATATTTTCATTCAACGGATACATTACGCCCGCTAGCCCCTTTCCGTCCTGTCGCGATGCTTATACGCGGACCCTGGCCGATATCGCCTTCAACGTTTGTTCGCTGTTGAGGCCGCCCCTGTCCCTTTCCTTCTCGCTGGTTGCTTGCAGTCTTCGTTTTATTCTTTTCAATATTTGAATTTCTTGCCGCGATTCGGTGTCTACTTGACGCAATCGCCCATGTTTGTGCAAAGTATTCCATTGACGTCACCGGTGAGAAAGGCCCCGGTGGCGTTGAGTGGCCTGGCCTTTCTCCACAAAACAAGTGAGACTGTGAGAAAGACGGGAAAAGCGATAGGGATTCGATGGTCGCTACTTATGCTGATACGGTTTTTTGTTAACTTCTTGTCCGGCGGAAAAAAGGAAGCAACGAAAGGCAGCAGCAGCAGCACGGAATAAGACGAAACTAGATAGAACTCGTGCGAATGCTTGATCGTCCCTACAATTCCGGTAGACGATTATTGAAACGAAAAATCTCTAACTGTCACGTTAAGATCTTTCATATAGATATTTACTATATACTAGGAATGTCTTATATACTGCTGATCGTACCTTTATATATATATATATATATATATGTATTCATACGCTACATGCTTTCAAGTACCGTGTTCTCTGAGTCTAGAACCAGAAGGGACGCGAAGCGGTCATTTAGACAGTGTCGTTATTCAATCACTGGCGGATGAGCCCGATGTGTGAAAACTACAATAAGGTTACTTTCTAGGGTTCGACTGTGGAAGCGATGTTTCGAAATTTAATGAGATTACTGTTGAATTTCCTTCGCAGTGAAACTCTCAATTGTATAATTTTAACGAAAGTTCGGTGTCAATTTATCAAACAACGTACAAATAAGTAAAATTGTATATATTTGCTTTTATTGAAGACCTATGTTGTAAAGCTCTCCACGCAGCGTCGATCAGTTGTATAAAATCCACGCAAATTTACGATCGACTTCTGCAGGTACACTAGAAACTAGATCTTATTTAGAATATATCTCATTCCTCAGCCATTTTATCGCTCACTAAAATTTCATATACGTAAAACTAGGTAAACATATTCTAGATATAAGTTTCTCGTTTATTACTGGTATGTTCAGGGTGACGATTGCCTCGTGGTTGTCTCCTCAAATGAGTTGCAGTCAAACGAAAGGAGAGTAGATCGCAAGAAAATCGGCAAAATCACAACATCAGTATGTAAAAGCGATAAAATATCGTATACGAAATACGAACGCTTTATATCTTAAATCCCTTTAGGCCAAGCTATTATCCCATGCTTGCATAGGACTTTGTATACCAACAGAAAATCCAATTGGCATAGGTATGTACTTTACGTTTTGAAGAACTACTTTGAAAAAGTTCCTCCTGACTGTTAACAGGATCGTATTCTCAAGCCTTAAGTTTTCCCAAAAAAAATCGTCTTTCCTCACCGATTCGTCGTCGACAAAGCCGCGCAAGTTCAGAGCTTAAAAGTTTCCCTAAAACTACCTATCAGGTCGTCTTCGAATTGGTACCGTGAGCTCGTTTTATACTCCTTTATTGTCTGGTCTGGCGGGCCGGCCGGCCGGCCGGCCTGCTTGCCGCAAGTGAAATAACTAAAATAAAAACCTAAAAACTATGGTTGGTAGAATAAGGCTCGGGGTAACTTGTTACCTTTTGTACAGTTCAACTTCCTTACACTAGCTGCCCAGCGCTTGAACAAATAACCCAGCGGGAGCGGGCCGATGGGTCCACCCGTGCGCTTATCTACTTGCTTCATTCGAAATGCTTTAGCTAATTTGTCGTCCCGTCGTTTCGCCGGATGGCGTTTCATCGCGGCCGATACAATGATTTGATTTGCCGGAGATACCACATGTCCGAACAATTGAAATCTCCGGCGCTCAGGTGCAATAGATTGCCGCGGTGTTTTTTAAACTATGTCACGCGCATACCGTTTTACCATTGTAGACACCCGACGAAAGCAGCAACGGTAAGGTCAGCTACTTCATCGTTTGGGGCGCCCTTTATGTGGCAATGAATCGTGGCAAGCATATATATCGCAGATACAACAATGATAGTGGTATTATGAACCATGAAAACACGGAAATGCGTTATCAGAAAACGTATTCAGCAAACAGCTTTGTTGCGTGTATGGAAGCCATATTGAGAACCCAGTTATTCAGACCAAGCCTATATGGTTACCCGGCATGCGACGGGCATACATGAATATTCATATGGTGTCAGGAACGTTTTCGATCCGGTTAAACAAGTAATTCCCTAAACTGATCTTCATTTCTTAAGAAGTTCAAGTTCGCCAGCTGATCGAAAGTCACGAAGCGATATGGGCTAGTTCTAAAATACTATTACTGAATCCCGTAAAGAGGCTAGTAAAGGCATCACTCCACGCATGATGTGCACATCGTCTCTATTTTCCATATCTGTACGTGCAAGTTCGCATAGACAAAACCAGTATTTTCCAAGAGTTATCACTTAACTGTGATATATACACTCTGTCTTTACATTGAAATTTGTAGGTACAATTAATGAAGCTAAAGCTGGCTTTTTTTTTTAACAATTGTTGCGCCACATATGAAAGTAGCTCGACTAAGGCTTGAAAGTGGCTATGGCTATACTTTTCGTGTCATACTATTGTCACATTGAGCGACGAGACTTGCCCTCGGTTAACCCAGAACTAGTCCAGTTAGAAACAGTATGAGGCGTCATTTAGATAACGCTACACACGGCCATGCTTCTTCCTAAACCTATTTTCGATTATTTCCATTGCTCGCTACCTATATCTGTTGTTTCCGTATGGACAAGACGAATGTCCATGGTGGGATTACCGTGCTCTAATCTTGGTAGCCGTGTTCCCATTGATTTAAGGACATAGAATTAATTTATGCTCCTATTTTGAGCACCCTCATTTTGCTTCAGACGCGATTAATAGGCTAATTTAGACGAGGAATTATTAGAATATTTGTACGACTTAATGATGCGAGAGCAGCATACGATATATCATCATTGTTGTAGACCTCAGGCAACTACCTCAATTATCAGCAAGTTCTGCTGCAGTGAAGTGCACTAATTGCCCTACTTATTCAACTTATGTCCTGTTTCCACCGCGCTTGCCCGAGGCGCATTTACATGATGATGCGTTCAGATTGGGGAAAACCTTGTTTGTCGTAAAGAGCACATGTTCATCCGCTAGTCCTGGTCTCAGACGAAACCCAGTTCCCTTTAGAGCAAACTAACAGAATCATCATGCCAAATAACAGTTTTTGCCATTTAAATGAGGATCAGCTATTATTCAATCTTCCAGCGATGAACCCCAATCAATGTTAAAAATACAGTTTTTTTTTCCCAAAATCGTCGGTCCATGTTATTGCCTCTTTTTATGCCACTTCTGATAAATCCGAGAAAGACTTTCATGAAGCAAACCCGATTATCTTCGATACGGTTAACGTTAAAAAATTAATCATAGTGGCTTAAAAACCTAACTTATTACAATTAGGTTTTTCATATAGAAATTAGCGATTTTTTAGAGAGGAGATTATCAACTAGCCATCGAAACAAGTTGATTTTTTGAGACTTTTTGCGTTTTTTGAACCCGTTGAACTTTTTGGTTTACCATTAGCTCAAAATGGAATATTCCGTTTTGCGACACTTTTATGAATCTTCACTTACAGATATCACTTAACAGTCACTATAAAAAAAGTTATTTGCGGGTCAAAACACGAATATTTGAAAACTGACTAGTTGGTCGCTAAGTTAAAGCCTTAATCACGGTCGATGGTGCTAGGATTAACACTTCTAGCACCCTGAAGTATTTTTTTTTTTTTATAAAGATAAAGCCTTAGCAACGAGGCATAAGGAAAATTCTCAACTTACACCCGCTACTCTATGCGTAATCCGGGTTCGCAGTCGGATAGTGTTGTGGACTATGTATGTCTATGCATATATATCTAGTAAAACTTTTATGACAAAAAGTAAGGAAATTTTTGCGCTTATTAGAATATAATTTTATCATCGTTAACAGCGACGAGGACAGCAGCCGCAGTCGCAAAAAAGTAAACAACAGTGACCATAATAACAGATACCGTCGTCACTGTCACTATTACTAGTCAGCACAGCTGTAGAGTCAAGATCAGCGGTGCGTGACTACGCCTTCATCGTGACCTCCACACATATTTTTGTGGATAGTGCAGCAGCCGGCGGAACGGATACCGCCATAGGTGCCTACACGTTGACTATTGTTCTACAGTTGTGTGCAGTGTTATATGACAATTCACAGACTCTCGTTGAACATACCTCGACGGACCGTGCACGCAATGCACAAGGCTTATCCAAGGGCCGCCTTCGATATGACGCTTCTGGTTGAAAATGCAAATACCAGCTTCCTTAGATCGTATATACAGGATATGCTGGCTGGATCATGGTGGCGCTACGCTGTGTAAAGTGGTTGCCCACGTCTGTTGTGGCATCCGCAACGCAACAGCTTGTCGTGTTTCATGTAGGAACCTCAATGGCATTCTACAAGAACGTGCGGGCAACGCGTAGAAAACGCGTGGCAAAGAGCGGAATATCAGTTGGCTAATTAATAACAGTGTGCGATGCAAACAACACCACCCTTCTGTTAGGTCTATTCTGATCGCTGAGCAAACTGCGAGTAGAAAAATGTTAGCCAGGCTCTAACGCACGGTCTCGTGGACTCTCGCTTACCGAAGCCAGTAGTCTTTCTGTGGACAACAACAATAGAAATTTTATTAAACGGACTGCCGTACAAGCAGTTAGTGCCATCGCTTTTGGAACCATCAGTTCCACGGGTGTGGACACCATCGCTAGGAGATCTTACAGGTCTGGTCGAGCGTCCTCATATTCATCTTATGCCTTAAAGTATTTTGCTGGTCTCTTCCAGTGTGAACGAACTCACTTTACGCTCGTTTTTTAACTTAGCCGACCTCACATGGCCCTAACTTTGATAGGTAAATGTGTCTTTATTGCACTCTCACAGTGACTTCCACGTTTCAGTCTTCTGGGTTACTTATAGCTCTATGTCGGTCTTCAAACCTTCTATGAATGGAGCGCAGCAGCCTCTCCTAACGTCTTCCACACTCTGTTCACACTTTCGCGTGATTATTTGTAGGTTCTGGCCTCGGTGTTTCTGGTTCTTCCCCGCCTGCAGTATTTTATGAGTGCACGCCTATCTCCCATATATTTAAGCTCTTTATAAATCCCAGCTAGAAGTCCTCTGTTATAAAGTGGCCATGTTTTAATTTTCATTCTATGCTAAAACCTAGAACGCGTGCTGCTTTGTACTCTTGTATTGTAGAAACATGAGTATTTTTTATTTGACAAATACATATATATATTTTTTTTATAACATTTATCGTAGAGAAGGAGAAGGCGTGTTTATATTTTTATTAACTTGTATAGGAAAACGTTTGCTATTTTAACAATAACTGTGCAACAGAACCAATCATGCGCGTAATAGATCGATGGAATTTTACACAATTTTTGCCTAAATTCGATGGACACATTAAACATTTCAGCCCCGTCTTATACATTCTGACCATGACCCCACTCGCCAAATCTATTTAAAGAGATGTAAAAAAAAGTGGACAAGTCGTATTAAACTCTTGCAGGCAGGCTACTTGTAGTACAAAATATTTTTTTAGAAATCGCGTAGATTTAAATTATGTGCATGTTTATTTGGTATTTATAGAATTTGTTTACTATGTTTGTTCCTCAGATATGAAAATACACATCAAAGATTTTAGTGAGTAGGCAGCCAAAGATCATAGAACGCCCAAACAAAAGTACAAAACATGCATAGTAATATATTAGCAAAAATGCCTTAAGACAATTAGTGATTGATGCACAGAAAACACATTTGGTTTATTTCCTTTTTTTGCTATGTACTAACTCAATAACACCAACCACGATGCAACATCGGGACAAATAAAAGCAAAACATTTGTAGTAGTAGTAAAACTAAATATACCAAGTGTAATTTTTTAAAGAAATTATGTTCTTGTTTGTATAATGTTTTAATTTAACACCTAATGGCGTCCTAGTACCTAACTATCGTAGTCTCTATGTCCTTGTCCAAACATTTTTTATGATTATTGCTTCCTTAAGCAGAGGTACATCGCATTTTTCCAAATATTCTTGGTTGACATCTACTTATTTATTATAAACGTTTATTTATTCACGGCCTTGTAAAGTGGACGAAAAGCAGTATGGCTCTACTGGGAAGATTGACAGCCAGATAACGGATCTCTATGACTCAAGACTGGGCTAGAAACACAGCCAATAGGAAACACTGCGAGTGCTTTTCATCCTCTAATTTTAACAAAGCACTTGATCGAATAGTCCACTGCTTATAGAAAATAATTGTAACTATAGGACAAAATGAATGATCTTTTACTGAGAATCGTGAACTTTATAGTCGTATACGTATACCGGAAGGCAGAACAGCCCTACATAATAAAATCCGTAAGGTCCTTAACGGTGTATAAAACACAAAGTTCCAAACGAGGCTCAATTCTATCAAGGCGCTATCTTGACGTAGCCTTGACCTGCGACCTCGAACCGAAAATGTTCCTCACAAATACATCTAAACCGGTGAAATCGTTGCAAGAATTTTACCTTTCCATCTATAAACGTCTCGTTTCATTCAAATGTATCCGTTGCTGTAAGCTCTGGAGACCATACACAGGTCTCATTTTAGACTTATAAAATAGCCTGTTACGGAACGCTGCTAATAGAAACTATGCTATATTTAGCCTTCCTTGAAAATACTTAACTCAATTCTTCGACAAGTAGTTAGATTACTTAAGATGCGATCGCTAGTTACATCAATGTTACTATATTGCATGTTGAATTTAGGCAGCAATGGATCGCCTGTTGATCTTATGTTAGACAGAGCATCGATCGTCAGCTATCTTCTAAGTGGTTTGGTTTCTGTATGTTTCTCATGATTTTCACTTTGATCATAGTGATTTTTCGACACCGACAACCATATTACACAGATATAGACATATGATAAAATGCATTGTTTTCATATGTCCATATGGACCACAGTTTCGGATCTGCATGTACAAGCTTCGAAGTAAGTAACAAACTTTTAGAATGGTGACCACTTTTTACTTAACGTTGTCTTGAAGTCTTCCTTAGGGGTGCGGTACTAGACACACTAGAGAAGAGCATAAGTCAGGATCCAGAATCAGTTCGGGACTGATAGCAAATTTCAGCTGACCTCTCGCTCGTTTTCCTATTTCATAAGCCAAATCATCTTTGTTCATCAGCGAAGTAGTTCAAGCTCTTCTATTAGCTATTCCAAACTCACTGGTTTATCATTCTGTATTCCAAATATCCTAAAGTCGCTTCTCGTTATCACCCAAAGATCTACTTTGTGATCTGAGGCATCATTCTTCCCCAGGCCCTTCTCTCCACTGTTAAAGGGAGCTCAACGCCTATAGCTCTGCGACAGAGATCAATTATGTTAAGGTGTTGAATCTTTCAAATATATATATATAGGGTGTATAAGAAAACGGTGCTCACTATTGTCAGATATCTAGGACAGCACCAAGATCACCCACTAACCAACATCAGACTGATTTCAATTAAAAAACATATTGTAAATCTATATTAAATTAGTAATTGGCTAAAAGCACTTTGTCCTTTGCCATTTTATTATTACCACCGTAAGTAAACATCATCATTTAAAATATAATGATTTTAAATCGTTAATAATAAATTATATCGATCGTTAATTGCCGTGTGAAGATCTTATCGTACCGCGTTGCCCCTATCGCATAGTATTGCTGATAGATTATTAATTTTTTCGCCAACCAGCTTCCCGACCATTTCCATATAAAATGGCGCGAAATATTCAAATTGTCGTATGTCAGTGGGTTGACCTCGAGGTACAAATTAATCAGGACACGTGCGTTAGATCAAACGTCAAGACCGCCGGTGTCGGCAAGCCAGTCGATGTTATCCGGTTTTTATATAAATGCATACGAGAGCTTTGACTTGCGTAAGATTACGTGTTGTACCACGCAGAAATCCTAAAAGAAAAGAAAAAAAAGTAAAAATGTCCTACAATGTACCACTCCTATTAAATCACCTCGAAAAGCGTATTCGGCTCGTTGGGGGACGATCCTTGCCTAAATAATTCTTGTTAAGTGGATAAGTAAGTTAGAGAATGGAAATATGGAAAATGACATGTTGTCTTTCTTCTATTGTGTTTTGCCTTAGGCCATGGTATGTTGACAGTTGAACCACCCAGTTAATTGTGTTCTTCACAAAACTGTCTGAGAACTACCATCAATCGTATACGTGCGTCTCGGAGACCCTACCTCATACACCATTTTCTGTACTGATGACACACATTGCATTACGCTTTTGCTTACACTTGCCCCCGGGTTAAAAATTGAAAGAAAACCGTTCGCGATGGTCTGCTTCAACAGTTAATACCGTATAAGCATTTTGTCATTTGTCTTGGCTTGACAAATTGATTGCAGACCTATAGCACACGCAAAATTGGTCATGAGACCCTTTGTTTTATTCGAACGTATTGTACACCACACGTATATGCTAGGCAACAGATTTGACACTTAATAACGCTTGTGGCACGTAAGCCAGGACGATCTATTAGTACCAAAGTAAAATATTCGAGTTAAAATAACTTCCTTCTTAAATTTGAAGATACCTCTATGGGGTTGCAAGAGGTGTATGCGTTCCTTCGGATTAATGTCTTGATATCCAGTGAAACTACGGTTTGAATACTTTTAAGCTTGAGATGGACAATGTTATTTCGGACGTTTTCTCAGCCGCAATTCACAATCGTTCGAGATTTCCGCGTTTCAATTTTATAATGCGCCTAGAACAAATGGTGATGTGCGTCTGACAGGAACTTGTCGAAAGTGCCTTCAAACACGCATCTGTGTGTGTGAGAGAGTGTCTATCTGTCACACAAAAGAAAAGGATTCTAGACTATCGCCAAAGGATTCAATAGGACTTCGAAAAATCCACGCTGTTAGCATTGCACAGCGCAATATTAGTCATTCAGATGAAGAGCTTCAAAAAATTTAGAGAGACTGGAAAAGAAACGAGATAGATTCAGAAAATAGCATATCGGCCTTTTATTACTCGGTCTCGCCAATTTAAACATGAGAGTGAATGAAAGTAATTGGGCTCGACAGAAAAATGCCCAAGAGGGACCTGCACGAGGGGTGTGCACCTTACATGGTGTTGTGCTGGAAACTATGCGAAAGATAGAAACAGTGGCTGAAATATTTTAATGGCAGCAGCAGCAGTAGCAGTAGTAGTAGTAGTAGTAGTAGTAGTAGTAGTAGTAGCAGTAGTAGTAGTAGTGGTAGTAGTAGTAGTAGTAGTAAGAAAAATTAATCTTTTTAGGACAGAAGATGGACGTTCCATTGCACAGTACTAACAACAGTGTACAGCCTGTTTAGCGAGCGTACAAAATGTACTGTTAACTACAGATGAGTGGACAAAATCCATTTCTCACATTGGGTAGGATTGATAAGTCACTCCTCTAACAAATCCGCCTCTGCAATAACCGATCACGTTTATTCTATTCAATGTAATTGTTTCCTTTGCATTCTCACTGTGCTCAGTTACTACCTACCAAACAGATATGCGTGGGATGCAGTTGCCGCCGTCTACTGCGATGACGGAGTTTCACTACCTGTTATGTTTTTCACACCTGTGCCAAGGCAGTACCCCCAAGAATTACATTCCCGTGCCAACTGAATGTCGAGTGAAACGACCTACGAAGCAGTGACGATTGGAGGACATCCACCACCTAACGTCTGTAAATTCCAGCAACTTCTTAGCTTTTTGTCACGCTACGTGACCGTTTGCTGCCGGATAGCTAACACAGTCTTCTCTTCATACAAGTTTTCTCTTGTAAGATTTCAGGGTAACACCACCAAAAGGTTTCGTCTCGAAAGTATTTGTAGAAATTGATTTTTCGAATAGTCGTATATATAACTTTAGTGGGAAACACTTTTTTCAGCTGTTCCGATTTTTAATTATATTAAAATTAAGATTAATTAATTATATCATGTCTACTGAATATGACAGAAAGCAATAAGGAATTGTAGGACCATAATGATTGTAAACGGCGATTCTTAAAAGAATGGTAATTATTGGATAATCATTTCGACTATATAGCGTCTATATGCATTCATATGTGTGCCATAATATTCATGGCTCAGCTAAAAGTATGAGATATATATATGCAACCTCAACCTGGTCAGCATCTGGCAGCTCTTGACAAGAAAGCTCATGATGAACACAGTGATCTGGTATGTATGGGAAGTTTTATACGATTGCTTACGTTTGGCTGGCAAATTTAAGGGCCCCGAGGCCTTGCGAATGTGTGAAAACCTGACGGATACAGATTCTCTTGTATAGACAGATCTTCTCCTATAACAAGACGAGAGTAAGAAATAAGAGTTACTCTCGTGATGGTGTAGTCTTGAAGCCACTCGCACGAAATAATAATCGAAACTCACACTCGAACTCACACAATCGAAACACTCGAAAATAATTGATCTTCTCTTAACAGAAGGTCAAGATGTCACAATTTCGCTAAAATATTGGAGAAGATAGGCCTCTTTTGGCGTCTAATCTGTACCAAACTCAACAGTAGTACGCGGTGCGCTTGTTAATGGTTAATATATATATATATTGTGCTATTATAGTTTAACTCGCAGGTTTACACTTACTGCCCCTAGAAATGCTTTACGCTATCACCTCCTTTCACCCTTATATCAACCCCAATTGTCTAGTGGAAGGCAAATCTAGGACGAGTTCATATCCGGAGTGTCGCCATCACGAATGTTCTCATTCACCTGATAAGAGCTACGACTGAAGAGTGCTTTGTCACCAGGAACTGTCATCCTGCTCGATTCTCGCTGCACATACGCTTTGTGAACCCTCGGTAGCAGCCAAATCCATCGGTGGATAAGCCTTCTTTGTTCCGTTACCAGTACACTAAGACTCTTCTGAACGCTTCTCAAGCTACCTCGTACGCGAAACCTATCCTATTCAATCGGTCTTTGGACCCGCCAGCTGCCACTGCATTATGTCCATCAGGTTCCTCTACCTCGAGTCGATATAGATAGACAGATAGCTGTGTTGGTAAGCAAATGTGCAATCGGCAAACGTTGGCTCGGGCTCACCAACGATAGATGTTGTTCGGTCCATGCAAACTCAATCGGACTCACTTAGTTTTACATGAATAGGATAGTGAGTGTTGATTACTAGATGCAGAACTGGAAACGGGCTAATACCGAGGGTTTACTGTGGCCCAATCTTACATCTAAGCAGTTTATCTCTGCCCATGTCCCACCTCTGCGCTCAGGCGAACAGAAGCCTTACTGAGCTCACCACAACGAGCGGCTATATGCAGAGAGCGTTATCATCGTTATATGCATTGCCCCTTGTGCAGAAGCAAGTCGGGTGCCAGAACGTTTTATATTTTCCTCTTTCAATTCAAAGGAAACTATTCCGGCCTCGGCCAACGTCGTATGTAGCCATTGTAGAAAAATGGCTTGTCCCATTTCAACAATAGATCCAAGGGTATTATGAAGAGTGTCGGTTAACAGATAAAATCTAATGTCTAGCGAGTTTTAGCTTCAAAAATTACTTGGAAACCTATTGCGTAACCGTTAGGTAAGAAACTGGTTTAATTATTATTAAATAAGAATTACATATTTTTAGACTATCTAACCTGTAAGTCTGAAAACCGAATGCGGCCTACTAGTACGTTAGAACCTGACGGCGAACAATAAAATGACATTTCGAGGGGTCTAGATAGCAGTAAAAATAGCCCAGAACCAAATCCTTAGCAAGGTATACGCCAAAGCAGTATGTGTATTTACCAATGCGTGGACAAACCTAGTGATGAATCTGGGATCCCATTTATATGTAGCGGGCTCCAAAATGCAAGGGTGCCAATAATGTTAAAAGAAACTTTGCCCTGAAATTTACTGATAAGCTCTTTCCAACAAGTCTAAAATACTCGGCCAATAACCAATATGTGATCATATCGTTAAAAGTATGAACCGGAAGCATTGATGATGGATTTCATGAATACTAGGCTTGAAGTATGTCAGGTATTCTACAGGATTCTACCGTAGTTGAGCGTCTATGTCTAGATAAAAACAATAGGTAGAGATACATTGTTAAAGTAAACTGTCTAATAATGTAAAGTTCGTTTTTGTAAAGTCATGCGTCTATGAACCTATTTAATATAGCCAAATAAGAGAAATTATACTAATATTTGTGTTGGCTCATGTTTTGGCTATAACTGCAGATCGTAAAAAAGAGAAGGCCTTTACTATGTAGGTAGAACTGAGGAGCATCACCTAGCAGTCAGCCTGAAACGCCAAAATCTTTACATTAGGAAAACATACGGGAAACACACTATATGAATGCTTATCATAGGTTAATTACCTCGACCGGGATTTATTTTAGGTAAATGTAACACAAGCTACCCTTTTTACTTCCCTTTAATTTCTCCATTAGATACTCGAAAAGTCGATTGTTTCATTATCGAAGGAAGATAAACAAATGATATATTACCATTTTTTATCCATACAAGATTTTTTAATAATTATATGGTCGTTTTTCGTCATAATTTCACATTTATCATTTATCTCTGTAAATGGTCTTCTGCTGACATGCATGAAACGCAAACGGTTCCTGATAGAAGGTTTGCAACCTTAGTTTACCGTCAAATGTAAAATAAATAAGATGGTACAGAATCTACTTCGTTCTTACTTGTTGTTTTCCTTTTTCCATTTGTCTTTTGGCTTCTCTACGAGGCGGCTGTATATAATTCAACCGGCTTCTACCGTGGAAATGGTTTAATTAAGCGGAAGCATATTTTTGATTTGGAATGACAAACTGTTAGAACTAGTTGAAATTCCTTTAAAAAGAAACCTTTATTGAAATGAAGGAAGGGAACAGCTTGGTTTTTATGACCAATCAAATTGGTTCTTTTTGTTTCAATATGCTGTCAATACGTATTACGAAATGACCCAATTACTAGTTCCGAAGTACAAAACAGGAGGTCCATGAGGTTTGAATAAGACCGCTAGCAAAATCTGAATAAAATGTTGAGGTCGAGGTTGTCCAAGCGTTTATCCCCTAGGAATTGTTGGAATTTACTTATCTATAAACCAAATAATTATCAAGCACAAATCTAAACATTTTTTAGATCCGGAATTACTAAAGGAAACCGTATTTTTTTCTAATTATTAGCTATTATTAGTTCATGTATATAGTTTAATCCTAGCTCTACCTTACCTACAATATGTTTCCTTATGTACGAGACCACCAACCGCAATATGGCTAAGATGACAGCCGGTTAGGTTCGCCAGCGACCATGTGTGATGCACGTATCGTTCAGCTGAGGTTGAACTGTACACAGATGCCAACCAGAGCGCTGTTGTTTATATTTATTTCTCAATATTCGTTTTTAATAAACGGCCTTTGACCGCGGAGCTGCGTTTGCCTCGTCTTAAGTCGTGCCCACCAATAGCTATGGGAGGCTTACTAAAATCAACTTTCCGTAGAAGTTCACTTGTCATCGACGTATACAAGGAAACAAACTTATTACAGTAAACGCTTGAGTTTTCACCTTCAGAATCATGCGTTACTCGTAGCTCTGACAGAGGTCTCGTCGTTCAGAGTCTTTTAGAAAAAACCTACACCTGCTGGGGATATATTACTGTTTATGTACATTTCTTTTCTGCGCCGGACCTTGCAGACAGCAACACAGTTTCTTACTGCAAATACCCACTACCATCTTTGGTTTTCGGCGTTTCGTTGACGTCGTATTTATATTCGTGTCACCAAAGCCCATGTACACGCGTACTGGCTTCCGTCCCTTTCTTTAGCTGCTATCGGCGTGGCACCCACACACTGATATATAGCCATTTGCTATAGAGCAGGCCCTGAATGCCTATACGGCGACCTTAAACCGGCTCACTGGCTTAGCCGGATGTTATTGGCATATCATTTTGGTAAAACGGCCAAACCGCCATACATGTTCGCGTCACGCTTGTTTGTGCAATCTACTCGGCGTATTCGCTCAGAAGCAGATCTCTCCTTGACGGTTAGGCTCAATAAGGCAAACCTGGCGATGAAAAAGGCGATGGCACTAGCAAAGCAACATCCGGCCAGCGCAGTTAGCCTCAATGACATAGACAGTGAGAAGGCAGCTTCTCATTTTCCGGTCGTCAGTGGTAGCCTTATTTCTTTATAGATATTGCTGAACGGTGCCATGTTGACTATACATATTATCTATGTCGGCTCGAAGTGGTTAACTGCTTCCTTTGCTTAAAATACGCCCAAGCCAAAACAGTACTTCCCGTTACCTTATTTTTAGATGCCGTTTTTAAGTGTGCCTAAAATTAATTAAAACCAACTTTGTTTTTCAAGTTTCGAATTATACACGAATTAAATTTTGCACTAAGATGCCAGAGAAAACGTGCTTTGAACCTGAGTTATATTTAAAAGATACGCGTGTGATATTTGCCACGTTTTGTTTACATTTTATGATTTTTTAACGTGAAGAGACGTGCAAATTTAATAGTTAAGCTATGCACTTTAAGGGCCTATTCGACCCGACTGAGCCTGCGGAACCTGCAACACGGCCCTCCCTTATGCTTCGTGCTAAAGGAGACACTGCTGTTCTAATAATTATTAAATATTAAGGAATTGGAGCAGAAATTGTGCTAAACCCTTTCTACATTTTTAAAAATCCTGAACTCGTTTCTTACCCTGTGCCAACTCCAATATTCCCCTGGTATTTAAAATTTAACGCAAAAGAAAACCGTTATCATGGAGAAGCACTGTAAGGAAAAAGCATTTGTTATCAGTAATTGCTGGCATTTCGAGGTTGAACGGGTCTCTAGAAACTCCTCGTATTGTTTCCGTGGAGCAGTACGGCGTTTCGATGATCGAGACACTTCTTAATGGGGGCATGTAAAGCTCGTACAAACACGAAGCCGGCCATTTTGCAATCATGGAGCTGCGTTTATTAGTCGATTATAAGTCAGTTTTCGAGACAAAATTCTACAATAAGATCCCTTTTGGGTAAAGTTGCGCGTCGTCGCACGATTTTTTCACTGTATTATAACTGGCGACTGTGAAACATTATTTAATACTGCATGACTACAGTGAAACCAAGTTTAACTTAAGTCATTCTCGTTGTTACTGTATCGCACGTCTAGGTTTTAGATTTCTAAATATAAAAATAATGTCATTTTTTAAAGGAATTTACCTTTCTAAAGCCCTTGGATTGAAGTTAAGAGCAGTTCAGATGCGCACTGATCATATTTAGACCATTATTGCGGTAAAGTTTCTCTACAATTGTGACATAAAGGCGGAACTGTAGATTACATTGCACCCAGCATTTGCGAAAGGCTCATATCTGAATCAGCCAATGCGTCTGCGCGTGTCAGGTGGTAGACTTCATAAGGACGCTAAGATTCCTGGATTTAGATCGTAGCTTGTTGGCGTGACAGGGCGCGTCTGTAGATTTATGAGCACTCTTGATCTTGACCCCTCTCAAGTATGCCATTTTTTCTTCTAATGTACATCAACTTATACCAATCACATTATGTTGTACAATCGCAGCAAAGAAAGGGGCACTATATATATATTCTGTAGTTGAATTTTGAAAATTATTATTGGTTTGGCCAACGGAAATTGCTGGTTGAAACTTTATTTTCGTTAACAGCTTCTTCAGACTCTGTACTTCGGCGCCTTGGTATTAATATTTCTCTATTTAGACCCGTGACATGAGGGTCTGACCGCCCCTTCGCTTAAAACAGATGAGCCTAACATACCCTTAAATCCCTAACAAATTCCAGCAAGTGATTCATTTAAAAAGAAAGCAAACAGTTCATACTCATTGACTTAGAGTATTTAATCAGGATGTTATTTTTCTTAGTTACTTTAAACTATGGATATTTTTATTAATTTTAATTATTTCCTTATTATTAAGAAAATCTTACTGTAGGTACGTGTGTTAGATCTAGTAATGGAAATTCGTGATACCTATAGCTACCGGTCGTTGAATCGAATGGTCCTGCTTTATAAACGTATTGATAACTTACAAGGATTATCTCTTGTCACGTAGGTAATTCATTGTTGATTAAGCAAGATACACGCTCTTTTATTGGCGCTGGCGTTAACGGGAAAAAATTATAGATTATCTCAATGCTCTGGTCTTATTCAAACAGAACACATTCAGAATTACGAGCTTATTACCTGATATAAAATTAGATTTAATCCGAATTATTTAAAATTACGACAC
Organism: Varroa destructor; assembly: GCF_002443255.2. Lineage (NCBI taxonomy): Eukaryota > Metazoa > Arthropoda > Arachnida > Mesostigmata > Varroidae > Varroa > Varroa destructor. The sequence continues at coordinate 14,435,859 of NW_019211460.1, read as the reverse complement.
TTATTATGTTACTCTAGTATTTTCAGCTGGTCGGAATAGTTATATATGATCAATTTTTCACTTAATTATAACTAAGGAGCACACTCGTTTGTTCAGGGATACTATTTACGCAATACTTTCTCTCAGATAGTAAAGAAAAGCTTGAAAATATATCAGACACGATTGCAAACAGCTGAGCAACACAAAACCCAGTCTTCTCGTCGGCTTACCCATTAATGAAAATGACCGGTCGTGCTGAATCGTTATAATTTACTCGGACCCCGTAATTTTTTGATCCCTAATCCCCTGACGTGAAGATTCTAGTGTAATAGAAGTCCCTAAGTTTCCCCCTAGGACAGGAGTAAGGCATGCTTCTGATACATCTGGATCTAATGAGGTAACTTCCGCACGTAGAATACGTTACAGTCGTAGTCAGTGCAGTCATATTGGCCGCATGTGTAATAAGCTTTTTCAGTTATACATTGTGTGGGCACACATAATAAGAACAGATAACTGTAGGGACATCTTCAACAATGCTCGCTATCTGATGGTGTATATATCTGATGATTCCGTTTACACAGTTTTCTGAATTTGCAACCAATTCTATAAGTAAGTATTCTTCCCTAGTACCCTATTCATGTCTAAAGATCCTCACTGATTTCTCAATTGGTCACAGGAAAGGCTAATACTAAATTCATAATCAGAATTAAGAAAGTGTTATTGCAAAACAGTATTTTTCATCGAACTAAATGTATGACTTATTTATATGCACATGTACGCATGGCATCGGTTCACATAAATGCGACCTCTATTCGAAAAGACAGAGTTAGTACGCTGAACATTATAAGTTTTTTTTTTTAGTTAACTGTTCTGAAGATTGTCCAAATGAGCAATATACATTGGTCTAATTTTTTTTTTTGCAAGCAGATTTTACTGCAGAGCCATCAGTGCTTTCGTAAATATTCTTCATATGCATAGGTATTTAAAATTAGCATAAACTTTGTTCTAAGTTGCATGCTCTACACTCATCCTTCATATGTATATATATTAACAATGCAAGCATGTATATAAAAGCTTACAGATCGACACTTCAAGTGTCGATCTGTAAGCTTTCTTCACCTTCATTGTTATGCTATTCGTTTTCGCACAAATTCTACCTTCGCTACCGCGTTTTCCACTATCGGCATCTACATAGATCCTACTCGCAAACGAGGATATAGCCACTTCCGGGGAGGTGTTCAGATCTATCAGAGCAACTAAAATGGCCTCAATGTCGTTCGGTTTCTATGTAATTTGAAGGTTCGTTCGTGTTTTCGTGGCTTAGTAACGCAGCAGAGTGCACCCGTACCACGATCAGCGTTTCGTCGGCCGCTACTGCTGCTTCCAGCCGTAGGCGACCTCAGTAGGCCGCTTGCTATACGTTTTACGGTCCCTAAGGGAATTCACCTCTACATGAAGGCGCCAGCGATAGCAGAGGCAACGGCCTCTTAGTTGTCTAGCACTTTTCGACCTATTGGCAACTGAAATAGAAAAGTAGATTTTTGGGCGAGCAAGGGCCGGCCAAAGAGTCGATGGTCTGTCAGAGTCCATCCATGTGCGATTCGGTATTCCGTTCATTCTTATATCTGCCGTAGCTCAGCATGTATGCGCTTTGAAGACGTGGGTCGAGTGATGTTCTCAGCGCGTTTTAGCCTTTTACGGGTAAACGATGCAACTACTTTATGTAGTTGTGCTGCTAAGCGAATAGCTTAGAAGCAAAGCTATTCGGGAATTCCAGAAAAAATTACGTGCAGTCACGATTTCGCGTGGTAAACTATTCGATACTTAGGATACGTCTCCAATCAAATGGACATCGCTATACTATGCAGCGAATGCTTTCCGTGATCATGGATGACAAAAAGCTGTCCATAAGAAATCAAATACCGCTAGATTATGCGAAACCGTAGAGGTCGAATTCCCTTGACATCGATTAGTAAACGACAATTTTTGAATAGTCCAGCTTCTGTAATGCTATAGACGTGTTCACGTATAGTAGATGTTTACCTCGAGGGTGCACCACTAAAAACACGCTTCGGATGGTGTACTTGCGATCGCTTGTAGTTATTGGTCTCGAATGAAAGTTTACAAGCTTGAACTGACTCGTAATCTGTGTCCGGCAGGGTGTCCAGCATTAGGAACATAACAAGTTTAAGCAACGCCTGTAATCGTACGAATCTTACACTGCATAATATCTATTTTCAAAATAATCATAAGCCGATAGGCTTATGATTCCGTTTGTGTTTCTACTATTGCTGTATGTATTATTAAAATGATCCCGGGTGTTACTACTTTATTCAGATATTACTGCTATTTGTTCGGTTTAAGCTTGCATCGAATGTGGGGTATGAATGAGTTGGAATTCGTTTGATTTATAAGCGTTGTTTACTCAATGGTTGTTCATTGAATGAAAATAAGAATGGCAAACACGTCTTCCATAAAACATTTGCCAACAGAAGAGCTGAAAAGATTGGTCAGTGCTTGCTCAACGTTTCTTCTCCATTCGAGATGCATCAGGCACTTACTGGACTTCGATTTTTACCAATTATTGATTCTATAAAAGCAGAAAATACAAACATACGAAACAAATACATAGTTCGAGTAACAAGATATAGGTCGGGACGAAATTTCGAAATAGTGCGGCGTTACTTCCTAATTCTAATTTAGCTTACATGTGATCATTTTGAACACAATGGCCAGGCAATGTACATGGCTTGCTTTGTCTAGCTCACCAACGGGCTGTGCTTTGTAATGGAAATCGAATTTAACATTACTTTGTGTTGGCTATTCGACGAAAGGGGCAGAGACAGCATCGTCGCTTGATAAGCCGCGATAGCCTGGAGGGAAATCGGACTACGGAATGGACACTGGCAGAGCAAACGCCTGAAACCATTTTTGCTTTTAATGTTTGTGTTTAGCTGTTCCGTAGCTGACTGACGTGTTATATCTATAAGGTCGGTTCAATTCTGTTACTACTTCACAGGCAATTTCTTTGGATTTACATTCAGACTTGCTGTCGTCCAATGCCAACATGTAACCGGTCTGTGGCCATTTTCAGCCGCCCATCGGTGGCTTGATGGTTACTTCCTCTTTGGTAAAGAAAACTGATCCGATGAGTAGCCTCTATATATATATATATATATACTTTTAATCTAAGGATTGCAGGGAGTTAAGCATCAGTGGCACAAAAGGAGTAAAATACTCGTACGGGCTAGCGCAACCCAGAAGACTGAGTAATGTGAGGCCATACGAGACTGTCGTTTTGTTTATTTTTGTGGGTGGGAGCGCATCTATTTTACAATATGCCTCGAAAACCTCGTTTTGCCAGGCAAGTGAATAGTTCAGATCTGGTTGGGCCTAATATATGCACAAAGTATAATTTTCCTATGTAGCAAAATTAATTAGCCATCGCGGTGATGAAATATGACATTGATTAGGCGGTAATGCTCATCCCAATTTAAGACAGAAGTGTGTAAAGAATTTTAAGAATAACTTTATATTCGGAGAAACTCTATATTAAACAGAATATATTTAATATATGACAGAACAAGGCTTCCATAGTCCATTACTTAGTACTTTCACGCTATCAACTACAAAATATTGCATTTAGGTCGTAAATATATTTGAATAATTTTTGCAATTGCACGTCTCAGCTATTACGAAAAAGCAAACGTTCTGCCTTAGAAGGTAGCTTTCCATGTACATACCTCAGATTGAAGTACAGGCCTTATTGAATTATTGGGTAAACACTGCAAATGGAAACAACGGTTGTTAGAGCAGGTTCCCTACAATATTCACCTTACCAAGACCTCCAGCGATCCGCCTCCATCTGGATGACGTCCCAAGCCGTCAAAAAGAACAGAATGTGATGCAGAGAACGCTGGTCCAGTAGAAATCAATGCTTAGTAAGTACACACCCGCGCACGCACACAAATCAATACATGCATATAGGTATTATCTAGCTATGCGTCTGATGTTTTCTGCGTATTTGTTTTCTTTTCCTTTTTATCGCCCTTGAGTCAGCAGGTTTGCAGCTCACGAACAATCGGATAATATTCAGGTAGTACTTTCAATAGAATACTAACACCATCGCATAGTAGTGAGTGCGAAGTCAGTGAGGGACCGAATCGTCGAATGAAGTTTGGCGATGCCTTGAGCAATTTAGCTGTTGTTCGTCGACCAGAGAGTTAATACAATGACCTCAGAAAGACACATGTCTACTGTCCCAAAATAGCCGGCAGCCAGTAAACGTAATTTTTATTGGATGCCGTTGACGGCGCGCACGTACTCAGAATCATTATGAACGTTCTGTGATATCGCTCACATGTCGAATTACTATAAGATAGACTTCACGTTATACGCTCTTGTAGTTTTGAGCTGTCGTAACCAAAAACGCTAAGAGCTATTTTTTAGAATCGATAGAGGATTTAGTAAGCAATACACACCTTTGTACCACGGCCCCATTCGCTTATTGGCAAAACCGCCAAAAATATTAGGTTTTCTTCTATCCTCTCTCTCTCTCTCTCTCTCTCTCTCACGCTGCCTACGCGCCAGAAGCGCCCCTGGGATTCGCATACGTGCCGTATGTCTGCTGGGAGTACCAGCTGATGTAGTTGCGAAAGCCACTGAAAGGCTATTGCAGGTATGTATACCTTAGAAGTACCTTGCTGACCCCTCTTGAAAAAAGTTTCTGCAAACAAAATTAATGGCGCATGCTAAAACACTGAGCTTTCTAGCTGAATATACTTCTCAGCAATTCTCTATAACTACTACACTCACGAGCTTGAACCCAGTACCAACAATGGTGTAATCACGGCTGTGTATGCGCACGTGTATCTGTGTTCTCTGTTAATCGGCTCCTTCAATGGAGCCATTTCTGAACTTCTAGTACTTAAAATGCGGCCGAAATTTTCGAGTACTACTTTTCCTATCTAGGTGGCTTGCTTTGCGGCCGACTTTTTTATGTGCATATACATTTGGCTTTGTTTAACCCGTTGCGATACACCCTAACGCCACTGGTTGATCAGGTGATATAGTGATTGGTTATTTGCGATTATCCAATAGTTTCTTATCCGAGACGTATAGCTCAGGGGTTCTTAAGGTGAACAAGTAATCCGTGTTATATCCACAGAGTCGCCCCACTTTATGGCGACTTATGAGAGCGAGTGTGACCAGGTTGTGTAGCCATGAGCGTAGGCAATACGAATAAAGGAGGCAAACGAACGTCTGCGGGTGGTCGCGGGGGTTTGCCTGGCTGTTTGTACATCATGTGCAAATGAAGCACCTAATGACTGTGCGTCTGTTACCAGCCACGACGGCCTCAGGAGGGGAGCAGATTAGTGGGCCCTGCCGACACAACATCATCTAAGTGAAACTGGACCAGCCTTTTTTACCGCACACTCATAGTCTTAATGCCTCGCCTTTTTCGTTTCAAGTAGAAGCATGGACATGGCTTGTTGTTTGGTTAGCAGTGTATCAGACAATTATGCATTACATGCACACAGATGTACATGTGTACATATGTGAACAGATACAAGAATAACAAACAGTATGTTAAGCTGCATATACAGCGAGATCGTCATTCAGATTACGCATTTCTGACGGATCACTACTCAAAGAAAGCCACACGAACGCCCGTAAGCAAATATGATAATTCGGTAGCAGTAACTTCATACAGCTTTTACATTCATATTCCGTTTCAGTACTTAGATAATGCATAGACCTTGTATATAGTCATGTCAATAACTTCTTAGTAATAAAGCTATCAAACACATAAGGCTGTAATCTAATTCTTTCATTTCAAATTTGCTCATCTGTGTCACGTCCGTTCCCTATTTCTATTAAAGAAGTGCTAGCGGCTCTGACGCAAACGTCACGTGCAAAATTGATCGGTGCGTTTTCGAAAATCCTCCATCAAAACAAAGCAATCCGGTTTGTAGGGCGGACCCTTCGATCGAATCGAAATTCGTCTGCAAGTGACTCCTAGCAGAACATATCCACAGGACGATTTTTGCTAAAATTCTGTTTTCGAACTTTAATTAAAGGTTATACGATCCCGTTTCCGGTGTTTTCCAATTCAAGTATACGGGTCGTTGGACTAAGGGATGAGGCATAATATTTTTTACTTACAAGAAAGTGTATGAACTTCTATAGTTTGCTACGGAAGAGCTAAAACCTCTCGGCGCCAATACATTAGGAATTGGTAATATTATTTGTAGTACGGTGGAAAGTCGCCTGTTTTGCGATGTCGTGCGTGCCCTTCGCACGCAATCACTAAATATAATTTTATAAAATAAATAATTCATTTATATGAAATATATAAATAAAATAATAAAAATAATTTATATAAAATAAGCATATTTTTTGGCTAGTATGGAATTTATTTTCCCGTATTTAGCTAGGCTTATTGTATATTGGTGATTTTGTGGGCAGACACGAGATTATATACATCATGCATGCACCCGCTTTGTTGTGGCTTCTCTGTCCATAGTACGAGTACCTTGTATATGGCACACGCATAAGTCTCGATTTTTTAGAATGTTCAAGATGCAAATTCGATACTACTTTCTCTAGTGTTAAGTAGAAAATAGCAGGACAGCCATCTTGGTCAAAGCGAGTTCGAATTTGCAGAGACCCGCCTAACTGAGGCTCCAGGTATCGAGTAAACTGTCACCACTGGATCTTACGATGTTGAGAGTAAACATTCCCACCATGAAGCCTGTACATCAGCCGACGAAAGAGGGTTTCACGCAAAGCAATAAAACAACCAACTCACTGTGATCATGTATCTTCCCTAGTCTGAATCAGCTCGGCATTGGTCCTTCACCTAGCTACGTACAACTTAGCCTGACCGCTACGAAACGCCTTCCAAATTGAAACAAATGTCCCATGGTCGGTAATAGCTATTCGTCGAGCACTTGGGCAACGCCCGTTCTCCAGAGCTCGGAAAGATGTATAGAAAAACAGAGGAACGTCTGCTGCGTGATCGACTTTGTCAGAGATGTGATGTAGGAACTGTAGAAGCCATTTACCTCACCCTAACGAACTCCTACTTAATAGCCCAGCGAACCCCGAAAACATTAATTGTTACTTCACTCGTCTATGATACCCGTAATGGGTATATGATTGTTTATTGGATGAAGAGCTATCGCACATGTTTGCACATTAGTATATAAATAAATTTGTTTACTTTGTCGACATATGCACATAAGCCGAATGGGGGAAGGCGCTGCATAGTTGCATTTATTTGCTGCGAACCTATTCTATAAGATCATGTTTACAAATTGATGAGCTAGTTGATCTGACTCGGTTCGGACAATGTAAAATGCTCGGAGAAAAAGTATTTTTCAAATCTATTCTAGCGGTGGACAGTAGAGATACACGATAAGATTAATGTGTGGCCAGGTGAAGCAGCCCACCAAATCTAGAAAACTATAATTTTTCCGATAGCACATACTTGGGAAAAGTAGAAACGATTGATTGGCGTATTAGACATAGATTATAGCAAAAATGGCCAGAAGAATAGAAATAGAAAATCACGTGAGCCTGATGAATCATATGGAGCAAAAGCCTGTGTTAAGGTACTTATCCTAAACACGGCGAATATACCTCAGAGTGCTAACGCTTAAGGTAAAGCCAACAATGCTGTTACGACGTATTCTTATATGGAACGATATCTGCGTATTGCCATATTAAATCACCTCGTGAAGAAGAGCGCCCATTTGGAATCTAGGCAGAAATAATACAGTATATACAAGGAAAAATCAAAATTTGGTTTGGTAGTGATGTTTTTTACGGAAGCATGATCTCCGGTGAGTGATCAGGTGGTGTAAGCTTATTGTAGAATTTATACTTGTAACGCGACCTTTACAGACCTTTTGAAACGTTAGAATTAACGAATATGAGAAGGTGTCGTGCTAGATTGCTAGATGCATGTGTACATAGTCATTCTTAGTAGTTGTTTGTAGAGTGGAAGCGTGACCTCCTCCTGGGAAGGGTCAGGGCTTTAATTGTGGCAGTTTTTTTTATTGAAATCATTAAGAGCAGTGAACAAAACTCAGTCAAATGATTTCTAGACACAACGCTTACTTGAATTGATATATAAAAGGGGCAGTGCTGTTATTTGTAAGAGTAAATGGAAGATCATTTTAGCACTCCGTTTTCATGACTTTAAACTCCGTTGATAGGCAGCGGTTTTGAGATTGTTAAAATGAATTGTGTATATATAGCAAAGCAGAACTCTCATTACTAGACAGTGGGCGCTTTATTGCGTATATGTAGGATATACGCAGAAATTACTATTACCAACAAATCGTATGGTGATAAATATTTTCGTTAATAAATTGACTTCTTATAGCAGACGTTTTATTCAAATCTTCAGTATACGTTTTTATGACAAACGATTTTATTGTCAATTGTAATAGTGGTCAGGCCCAACAACCTCAGGCGTATGGCCTGGAACACTTGTGATTATTTTCAGCAACTTCTTCTTACAGGTAATGATATGTCCTCCTCGCAACAATTCTTGGCGTTTGCCTAGAAATAATACAAGTATAACACATGTGTATCATTCATTAATTAATTTATATACTTTGTGCGGGTATTTTGAATATCAGTGTAGTCGATATTGCTTAGGCATAGAATTCAAGGGGGACACGAGTATGCGTACAAGCGACAATGACTCGCCCCATCCAGCCCGGGCTACTCCGTGACAAAGCCCACGATTGCTGTGGTGGCAAAAACAGCGAAGTGGCGATCGATAATATGCTCTCTCAGCCAGCAGCGAAGCACGATCAATAATCAATGATACGGATAGCGGCAAGGGTATTTATAGCGGTCCTTGTATAGCGTCCATGGTGGTATCCCGATTACTCTGTCCTGGTTCAACTAAGGTAAAGCTGTAGCCGGTAGAGGGCCCCATTAGTGTGTGGCCTCATATGCCGTTCTCTATACAGCGTCTGCTCTATACACGGCCTGCTTCTCGTTCTTGCATTATTACTATTGCGTGAATATTGGATCCGAGTAAAAGAGTGCCAAAGCAGAATTTATTCTAGGGATTTGCGCTCGCTAGCTCATTGTGCAAAGAATAAAATAGAAGTTATCCAGTAAGTAGGTTGGCAAGGATCCGATTTTAAGAAATAGTACCAATGACACAAGTTACTATAAACGACTGAATCGAAAGGAGCTGGAATAATTGGTTAGATTCTGTTTTTGATAAAGCTCCCGTTGGCTCTGAGCAAGAGATTATTCATCATTAAGGGAGTGCTGGTGCAAAGAGATTTTGGGCCTGACAAAAGGATCTGTTGTACGTTGAACGATTGAGAAAAGTATGCATTGGATACTTTGTTTGCAAGAGTCACAATATAGCTGTACAAGCTGACTCTTAAATTTTAAGGTGACGTTCATTTGAGCGTTTAAACAAGAAATATACTTATGGTTATGAACGTGGTAAAGGAATCACTTCGAAACATTTATTCCTTGGACGAGATTTTCAACAAAAACTAGAAAAAACTTATGTGTTGGCTATATATATATATATATGTTAAACATTATCTATTAAATATTCGATAACATCTTCTACAGCCTATTACCACCCTGATTTTCGCGCTCCGTCGAGTCGAGTGTGTATTTATCACTAAAGACTTTTTCTGGTTCGGTACACTCTACGCCTGTGCAAAAACAGGCAGAAACTATATTTTCCGTGTTGCAGTTGTGCAATCTGCTGGCGAGAAAGTTACTGTTGAAATTTGTAATTGTCAGGTAAGCATAACTTTGCTACATTTCGAATCTATTATCATGCCTGAGCGGTATTCCTTTTTGAGTTAGTCGGTTCGATTTGTATGAGCAACGACTCGACAACAGGGCTGACACGTCGAAGGCCGAGACTGAAGGCCAATAGACGGGCCCCATCATCGGACAAAGGAACATCACCAACAGCAATGCCCTATTCAGGAGCACTACTGAACGCTTCCACTCACATACAGCGTAATTGGTTTCCTGTCTGTTTAGGCATAATAAAGAGTTTCCCTGTATTTTTGAATGGACAACAATTGGGCGGCTTCACACCGCAAAAAGCCTAAATCGTTATACATCCCACGTAATGACTGAATCTTGACCCTGGGAGCAGGGTCACAAATGTGTGTAAACCAGACTATGATCCACAATGCGGTGCTGAAGACGAAAAAGTGAAATCGTGCATTCATGATGATATATATGGCTCATTGGTGATCAGCGAGAGGATAATTTTCATGGATATATTCTATATTGCACTGTAGTTGTACATCGCTCCCATTTTTTATATTTGGTTAGAGCTTGGCGGCAAAATGCAATCCTTATGAAGGCGAACGAGAGAAACAACCTCAAATGCTAAGTGCGTGTGGCAGGACACGCTTCAGGGGCCGGAAGAGTGAGATGCGAAAACCGGAAGTCACTTAGACTTCCCTAGGGAAAGCTGCTGGCTAGTTGCTGACAAAAAGGTAGGCCGAATCTAAAAGCGGAACCCACCTCGAAATAGAACCACTTTCAGCGGCCTTCAGCTACCAAAGCGAGGACAGAGGGCATATAGAGCCCACTTCCATTTCGCTCCACTTGATTTCCACTGTAGCATTAATATAAGATGCACTAAGAGTTTAGCCTTATTTATGATGAAAGGGTTTTGTTATAATCGTGCTATAATGGCCTACTTGGTGTGCGTAACTTCATTGCGAAACCATTGCTAGATGTACTTGTTGGACTAAACACGTGATCACTAGATAACGTAGTGCATTTAGTGGGTGTGCACCTTTATGTTTCGAGTTTTACGTCCGGTATCGCTGTTAGGCATTTTATCAGACGGCTGGCTGGCTCCCAGCAGGGAAAGGACCGTGTGCCTATATGCCCAAGTTCGGACCTAGGCCACCACGTGTCCCTAAGGTTAGCAGGCAAATACGTTAAAGGGGTAAATCCATACCAACAGTCAATGTAAAAATTGTTATATTTTTGTAATACTAAAATGTTATAATACTAAAAAAATGTATTAAACAATAAAACCAATAGTAATGCTACGCAGTCTACAATGTTCGATATTCTTTAATTATTTATTATAATATTTTACCGCTTTGTTGCTAATAATCGCGCGCTTGTTTAGCATTATTGCTTTAGAGGTCGTTTAAATTCGTTCCATTCAGATTACTGCATCCATAGCCACTCGTATGTACCGTTACTACAATGTGTACAAGGTTACTCCTATACATACATGTATATCTAAGTTAGGCGATGTTGTTGTGGATATTTTCTAAACGTTTTTTTATAGCGTTCGCTGGACCGGCCAGTGAGTCATTCGGGATTTTTTAGTAATACGTTTGGGTTAAAAATTCTAACTGGGCACGTCTTTTTTATTTTGTCGGTCACGTGTTCGATTGCCCAGATTATATCAGAATTCTTGCTGACCACGCAGCAACAAGCTGCCCAGATGTTCCCGCAAAGGTTCGATGATAACATGTTGTCCACTAAACTCACCGGTACATGAAGTGGTATAGATATGTAGAAAGAGGTCGAACGTAAACGTAGATACACTTTGTTTTGGGCCGGGAGCCAGGCGTCTGAAACAATTCCAGTTGGTATTATACCAGTTTTATCATGCAGAACTCAACAGACTTGCGCCTACTTAGCTGTACGTGTATCGGTTTCAAGAAATTTTATCTGAGGTTACGCTTGATTTTCCAATATAATCGACTACCGAGAACCGTTTTTCAACCAACTGTTTTGTCTCGATCTAAGTGGGTACTTTTGAAAGGAGCCAAGTTACCTTATAAGGAAAAACTTTCCAGCTTAAACAAGATGTTTTTCTTTCATTCCTAATGTTGTATATGGGTAAAACCTTCGAAGCTCAAAGGGGACACTTCTTTCGCGTGCCACGAAGCGCACCAAAGACCTTACGCTTTCATATTGCACAGGATTCGATTTGTTTTTTGGGTCACCCATGGTGCGTTAGGAATTAGAATAGAAAAATCATTCTTACCGTCAGTGAAAATTAAGTATACAAAAAAGTGGGCTTTATGAAGCGACTGCTGTGCAGTAGTACCGTGTTTATTACTTTTGCTTTTAGAAAACACAATGTGTTTTTCCCATAGAGCGCAAGGCGCAAATTTTAAGCTAATTTTCGAGTCACCATCGACGTCTTAATAACTCTTTGTTGAAATTAAGCAGTATAAGCTTTTCATTCTCAAACGCCTCCAAACGACCAGACTGTGATTGACTATATAGAAAAGAAAACTGACCAAATCTGGTAAGTTACTTTTTTGAGAATTATCACGCACACTTAGCTACACACCAAAGTTAAATCTATTTGCATCTAAAAATAAACAACAGACAGTGCATGAGTGTCGCGTTCAGTTTGACAAGATACTTAATCTTGATAGACTGGTCACGTGTCTCAGAAATCGAAAGCCATGGAAACTTTCCGGTAACGTACTTTTCAAATTACTGAAGCATTCAAAGATTAGGTGAAGAACTTATTTGTACATTAAATGTATTGATTTTGCGGTAGCACTATTTCTTTATTAGACTACCTACATGTACACGCAAATTAAAACTATAGCTCAATACGTATGTGTAAGGGACTCGTGTGTCCCTGCAGTTTTCCATTTACGTTGTGTCTTTCCCGAATTCTTTTTTGCAATAATTGTCGTTAGGGTACACACTTATCTAATAATTATTCTTCTGTTAAAGTTACTCAAAGCGATTTTCATTGAACTTTAAAAGTATAATGGAGTGTTTTCTTTGCGTTACTTTTGAGCTTGGCAAGCCGCTTTCAAATACTGACTTGCTGAAATACGTCAGTTCGAGTATACGTAGAAACTATAGAATATTCGAGGACCTTTGGGATCTATGAGGGTAGTTACTTTTGACTAGATCTAATGCTATGATTAAAAGTTGTCTGGCAGAAAAAATATTCTATTGTAAGCCCATGTTCACGAACGCCTTCTTGATTTATCTGCTCTATTCTTCCATTCGCTGACGCAAGCTGAGTATGCATAAGCGAGGAAAATGATGTCTGACTCCCTCACAATTACTGTCTCGACTTCAGAACAATAGACTTCCCGTAGTCGGTATCGAAATTGGGTCCTAGTTTAGCAGACAGTCTCAGGGTTTGTGCCACAACCGTGGCTTTACGAAACAAAGAGTTGCGGGAGTCCGGAGTTGCCGGACATCGAACGACAGCGTTCTATCGATTGGCTCTTTTTTTCTAAAGATGTTTCGTTTTCAGCCTTGTTCAAACTGCGTTAGCTTTAATAAGCATCGGTCAAGCTCAAGGCACTTTTGACAGGATGTTGGCGTTGCTCGTAGGAAAAATTCGATTAACTCTCGACCGTTCCGCTTATCTAGGTTAACAAGGTTGTAATGTCAGTATTTCTTTTTTCTTTAATTTTCAACACTCAATGCACTTGCTGCATTATTGAATGCAGTTATATAGACATGATCGCACATTTTAAAGATCATCTCTTTAATAATTTTAAATGCTAATACTAATTACCTACAGAGAAGGTTATTGTATTAACTATAAGAGCTCTATTGTATAACAAATATATAACATTATTAGGTATAATAAACATAAAAACAGTGTGTAGTTATGTTTAGTTAGTCTATTGACAACAGTCGTTGCTTGTTTTAACATTGATGTTATCAACAAAGACACTTCAATAAACACGAAGCTCCGGTCGTCGCGAACATGCCTGCGTTTCTTAATCAATATATATACAACCAATATTTAAAAAATCAATATAAAAAGCATTTAATGGGCATCGTTAATTTTAGCAGTATCCCTCCTTATTTCCGAAGTACATTTTCTAGTATTATGTCCATATGAACACCTGCTTCGAATAGATCCGCATAACATGGCAATTTAATCTTATTTTAAATAACAAAATACGAGATTTGGGGCGCACCTGATGCTTAACTATGTCAGCGGTAGCCTTTTCCTAAAGGCAATCTCTAGGTTACGATCTCCCGCGAGTTTTAACGGACTAAGTTTAACGTAAAGTTAGAAGTTGCATTGGTTATGACATACTCACCCAATCTCTCGGACAAACTTCGTCAACGTTAAATAAGCTTTCATAATAAACAATGGCGTTTTTCTAAATCGCCTTTATTTCTGTAGCTTTAAGAAAACTGCCACGAATTATAAGCGCCGCCTGCTTTATATCATGCATAACCCGTTTTCGTTAGACACGGCAATCGTAGAATTTATTATCTATCTTATATAAAGTTTAAGCAGATTTTTTGGTATGGCACTTTTGCTAGGCTGGAAAAAGCTAGTGGGCAAGAAGCTATACGCAAAAGTAAAAAATTGTATTTTTTCCAAATCAAAAAAATACAATTTTTTAAATCTACCACTACAGATAGTTTCCCATAGGAGCAAGTGGTTAATATTATGATCGATAATAGTAAAAGCTAATGTAAAAATAATTATTATTATCATTGGGTGGCCGAAAATGCTTTTTAAGATGAAATTTTTTATATTTCAGAATAATTCTACCAAACTAAATATGCGCCATTGCAATGGATGATCAACTTTTTAGGATTTTTGTCATTTCTGGAACAAGAAATTATCACAACTGATATTTGCAGTTCTCCGTTAAAGCTGAATTAACGCTATCCGGGCAGGTCTGTACAAACCGAAACAAAATCGAATATAGTATGATATATATATATATATATATATATATATATCATATCCGGGGTATATAGTGGATGCGTTAAAATTTTCTTCCAAGTCCTCTCAAAATCTGTCAGGTAACTAAGGATGCATATGGTCTCATGGTGGAAAGCGACGCCTTTTTCCGATAGGTTTTTATGAGTTTTTTTTTTATAATTTTGTTAGGAGCCCAAATCGGTCGTTTTACTACGCGCTAGTAGTAGCTTGCAATGTACGTTTTTTCCTAATCCCATTAGACACATGGCATTTTTGATGTTTTTTTTAATTTGCACCTTTTCATCCACCAATTATCAGTCGCTTGAGAGAGTGTTCCATTACATTTCGTTCCTAATACCCTTTCGACAACCGGGTACTATTATTATTATTGTTATTATATATCCACTCTACCATGACCTTGGGAAAAATTTTGCAAACTAAAATAAACGCTAACCAACCAGCCCTATAGTAGGATTTCTACTGAACCCTATAGATGACGGAGTTCCTTCATTTTAGTGACAACTATATATGTCGAACTGCGGGTCAAATGTAACAACAGCCAGTTTCGTCGAAGGTTTTACATGTATTCGAAAGCGTTAGTCAAGGTAAACAGGAGCAAAAACGTACTCTTTTCACAGCTCAGAACGTCTGATTTAAATGGGTAGGTAAAGCCAGCTAGAACAACCAGTTGCTCGGCTATTGGCTACATGCAATAGATCCTAAATAATTTTAATGCATTAATTTTCGCCCTTGTCGTTTCAGAAGGTACGAACCTTAGAGCTATGGTACCTGCGCAACCTAAAAATCTACGCTCCCCCTTCACAGTCCAGAATTTTCGTCCAAAATTCCAGTATGAAGTCGGTAGCGTTATGTCGTTTGCCACTTAGTTACGAATTTTCGTACTGCATAAAAAGATTATATCAGTTTGCCACAATTGGGCACCTCAGATGCTCCTGCCCAAAACTACCTATCAAATGGCAGTTCATGCACGAACGGCTCGAGATTGTGGGTGGACTGGCTGGCGGGGATTAATGAGGGTTACAAACAAGGACCCATGGTTCCAAGCATGTTCAGTATAAAAGTTACAGCTGGATTAGAAGTCTAGAAAGTTTACGGTGCGGAGATGGAGTAAAATCATTAACGCGATCAAAAGCTTACTTGAACAATTCTGCTTACAAAGTAAACGATTGTGTAGGTCACAGTCACTGTTCATTCTAATCCATTAATATTCAATAATGTGGCTACCGTTATATAAGGAATAATAAGGCTAATCGAACACTTCTTATTATTTGTGTGCGAAGAAACAACACAAACGATACATCAGAACTTCATTAAACTAAAATATGTCTTTGAAATTCACGCGCGTTTATCGTGACTTACTACTGGTAGGCCCCTGAGCGGCGAATAAACTTATATTCAAAGTTGTATGACATTATCGTCACTGTAACTATACATAATACATTTTAATGCTATATGGCAATCTGTAAAAATACGACGACTCACGTCTTGGTGCTATTACTTCGCGAAACATATATCTGAGTGTTGAATTTGTTCTTAGTAAGTAAACTGAAGAGTATGCCTTTATCTATACTGGCACGTACATAGGAACCCGTTGGAACTGCTCGTCTAAGCAGTCTGCTGCATCTCTACTTCGTAAATATTTTCCCCCATGTCTTTTAATTCTCTTACTTTATTAGTCATTATCAGCCTTGGTCGAACGAGATCAGCCCTGGGGCCAAAGCACTGGTCAGCTAGATCGAGAAAGGGACGGCCGAAGATCCGAGCATCACTCATATCTGAGCACTGGAACGGTTGTTAAAAAGTGGCTAACGCTGTGGATGATCTCGTTATTGTTTCGACAAAGCGCACCCGTTCTGCATCCGCTTAGCCCACTGTCTTGTGCTCTAGCGGAACGGGAGCTGAATGACTTTGACCCCCCGCTGTCTCTGGTAGTCTGCATTTCAATCCCACTAACGCTGATGTAGGAGCCAAACGGGACCACATCCTTGAAAGCTGCATGAAAGCTTTTATTTTGAACGAGTAAATCCATTATAGAAAACTAGAGAATGACAAATCAAAAGTCTCAAGCATGGCAAATGGTGTCATGTACAGTAAATGCCAATAAAAATATTCATAATGATCGCATATTTTGAACTGACTTACAGTTTCTACATACAATCTACGCGACGTATCTATACGGCTATAGGAATGTTCGTGATTCCATTTCTGTAAAGGTTGATAAGCACAATTTCGAAAAGCATTTTATACTTACCGCTTGCGTATCGAAGTTCTGCAAAGTTAGATAGCCGAAAAAATAACAGGGTAACATAACAATTCAACAAATCTTATGACCTTCTATCTCTTCAACTTGAGGATACTTGAGGACGATTTACCCAAACTCATCTACTTAAGTGCTTCATGTAGCTATCGCTTTTTTTATAAGCATGTCTCATTTTATCAACGCAACCTATACGCTTGCCATTTATAGATATATATGCTTGCCTGTAATACATTTTTTTTTTGATAGGGGTTAGCGTTATTGTTTTCAGTATTGTTTTAGACGTTGGTTTTGCTCCGAGATTCATAATCCAAAGAAGGACACGTTATGGATGGCTGCCACTGCCACTGAGTATACGCTCTATTATTAGTTTACGGGAACGTATTGACACCAAGTCGAAGAAATATTGAGTTCGTCGGAGGCGTTATGGATGAGCAAATATATTCCACACCCATATGTTATACGTATATTTAAGTTTGCTTAATAACAATGTATGTGATTCGTATTCAATGAGCATCCTGGAAGGACATCTATACCAGACTCCGAACGTGCCTTTGAAAGAAATTTCTTGTAAAAAACACAAAATAATATCTATATACACAAGCGTTATATATAAGAGGCTGCCAATAGGTTACGTAGCGGGTAGGGCTTTCGTAATCTGCTATCCTCTCTGTTCTTATTGGTAACACTGGCAAATACCTAGCATTTAATATACTATTGGTTCACGTTGTGCCAAAATAGCACTATATAACTATAAACGTTATTGGTACGGCCTGCACCAATCAAGGACTAAGTCAGGGGTGTTTCACGTCGCCTAATAAGGACGAGGTGTCGGGAAAATAAGTCGCACTTCTGCCGCTAATAGTGAGTCGTCCCTGCGAGTCATTCGAGCCAAACGACTACTCAAATTGAGGACGGGTGGAAGGAGCGTCCGAGCTACAAGACTACGGTCTATGGTGGAACGCTTGACAGAGTGTAGAGGAAAGCACGTTGCTAAAGCAATTTTTTCTTGACTACTCGAGATGTGGGCAGTGGATCAGCGCTTTGGGAGACGGCAGCAGGCGTTACGGCTCGTTGCACAAGCGTCTGCTCGGGATTGTTTATAGACTTTTGCCAGGTACTGAATAAGGCAGCAGGCGCCGTGGGATAAGTTCAAGGCCCGTCTATTCGAGAGGTCTCCACGAAAGGCAGTACCTCGCGCAAGAGAATATTGCGTGCATATCCGTCTAAGTGATGAAAACTTGTACAAGCTTATCTAGGAAAAGCGGGTTCTATTGGACCGTGTTGGGTCACCGTTTGAGGCGTTCCTAAAGGACATCAAGGGCGATGCCTGACTTCACAAGCTTTGCGGAGCTTGTATGCAACTACTGGATGCACATCACTGAAGTTAAACTATCGTTATGTAGTAGCATGTAGTAGCTCAAGCATTTTTGCCTGCCTTGGTGTGCAGAATCGTCTAAAGAATCCAAGCGCAAACTGCAGCTAGATACGGTAAATTCGTGTGGCATGGAACAAAGGATGCAAAGCTATGATAATGCCCACCGTGGAATTTAGTCTAGAGGTGGCTGATGGTAGGAGGATATAATGGGCGGACTTCCGTGAGACTCGACGCTGGAGTAATTGCTCCTAGGCTCCTGTTTCAAATCAGGGGAAACACAGTGCAGTTGCAGATTGCGAGGTATCAAGCCGAAGCCATGGTTATGTTCATACACTCTAGGAAGGTAAATGGACACCCATACATTTAAACATCTGTACAGTGTTGAAAGGCTTTTACATAAACCCCACATAACCCCCTAAAAAATAAAAGAAAAAAAAACCGGAAAAATTACGAACAGGTCAGGAAGGTGTGGTGTGGTACGAAAATTGTTAACGCCTAGGGGTCTGAAAGTGTGCATTTCAACGTGTGCTCCCATTCAGGAGCTATAATTACGTAAACGATCGGCTGTAAAGGACATTGAGGAGCGTGTGTTTAAACGTTAACGGGTGTGGTTTCAGCAGTCGAGGAAAAAGATTTGAGTAAACAAAGCAGACTCACGTCTGCTCTGTGTACTATCCCGGCACGCGAGCGGTCCTAGATTTTATGTTAGGACACATAAAAGGGCAGCGCGGCTAAATGTTATGACACGTACCAGTAGCATTGAAAGTCTTAGGTATTTATATAATATATATTTAAATATATATGGAAATATATGACTTGAATCCAACATTACTTGAAATCTGTTTAGAATATCAAATATGCTGTCCTGGGTAGTAAAGTTCTGTCTTTGCGTTGCCTATTTATCTGCAGTGCACCAGGCGGGCTTGTTATCCGTATCGGCCGTAACGAAACAATCTAGATTGAAAACTCCGTAGCTTAGATTCTGTCTATCTGGTCACCAGCATCATCGAGGAGTTTTTGCATTCTTTGCTGATAAGACTCTCTCCATACTCTCTCTTCAGTGGTGTACCCGAATTTTCAGTCCACCTTTCCGTCTTTTTTTCTCGATAGAAAACCTATTTTTGGAACAAAATAATGGAACACTAAATTTTCTAAGTTTCGGCTTTATCGAGGATTGCGATGCGACCTGCAGCACCGTTTAGTTCTACTGTTACTAGTACATAGGACGCTGTAGAGATTTCCTTGTTTCTTCATACCGCCTATTTCTTTGTCCGTTATCTGTCTCGGTCGGTTTATGGCAGCTAGCGCACGACTAGCGTAGAAACGCTGAGCGATAAAATTGGTGTCTTCAATTTTCCTGGCGATTGAGTCTTTAGATTGCGATAGGGATCCGATTTGTGGTGGTAGAAGCCAGAAACCGCGACCGCAGCCGTTATTGTACCAGCATTAATAGCTTTAAGAACAATAAAAACAGGGCCAACAGCAGCAACAACAATTCCTCTATTGGGTAAAAAATGAACCCGATATTAAGGGCCTCCCGTTACTAGTGCACCCGCGATTTGCGGGTCGGCCAAACAAATCTATGCATAGTGAAGTCAGTAGAGGACCAGGAGACAGAATTAGAATTTGCACGGCTTAACACTCTGTTATATGCACTGATGTTTGCCTGTCGTTGTCAAAGGCCATATTGAACCTAAAATCATCAATCCCTAAAATTTTGAACTATGTAATGTTGATTACGGTGGATGTTCCTTTCTTTATAAATATTTTGTGTCACATCGTAAGGATTTTTGCGTATATAGGCATTAGAGTGCATTTGCAAGCGGCTGAAGAGATACACGAACCACATTTTGGCTACCTCAGATACGTTAAGTTTGCATCGGGGATCTATATTTGAGATACTCATAGGGAGAACCTTAATACAAGTTTAATTTTATGCGGTCTTGTATGTAGACTCTACAGATGGATAATGGATGAGATTGAAACTGGGTTATTTCACAAAAACTTCCCGTTTGTAAGTCTGGCCAGCGAAGTGTCGAAATATAAGAAAGCTTAATGGAACTCAATCCTGCATCTAAGCAAGGTATTTTCACTACCTATTGTACGCTTGCTAAACTAAAATCGATAATCCGATAGCTTTATTTCAGAATAAATGCTTTTATAGACTAAAACGCTCGAGCATTGGGCTTTGATGTCCTAGCGCGTCTGTGAGGCACCTTGAGTTCAAAAAAAGGGATCAATGGCTTTATAGATAGGAAGGTGACCAGTAGGATATTTCGTAAATGCTGGTGTCGTTTTTTTTCTCAAAGTGAGGAACGAACTTGTTCTTGCTGTAAACGACGTACTTTGATGGGAAGGTCACCATCTGCATGTGTTTGTGTTGAGTTCATCGCTAATGGCTTTACTCCATGGCCGACCAGTTCATGAAACACCGACTGAGCTGCACCCTCGTTAGTGGATCGTTTTGTAAACGAAATAATACTTTATAAATAATTTATATCGTTTGTGGTGAAATGTATGTAAGTAAAATCGTCGTCAATAAGAATTCATGGAGTCCGAGTTACAATGGTTATAGGTTTACAGTAACATAGAAGTTTCGATCGTTTGGATGAAATTCGTTACCAAAGACAACTATTCATAGTCTACTCCCATATTGGGACAATCGGGAATATTTGTTTGAGAGTTCCAAGTAGTTTGCTGGGCATTGCCCATTACCTGTACTTATTTGCCGCTGGGGGGCTTTAGTCCTAACGAAAAATCTTGCATTATCATACCTTTGAACAGCACTGGTTAGGTTTATTGTTCCCACCTTGACCTTCTGTGCATTTTAGTGATGGAGTACAACAGCGAAGTAATAAGGCTACTTTTTTTAACCCGAAAGTCTTGCTATGATTGCCAGAACTATGTACCTTAGAAGATTTTATTGTATATGGTTATACGAGGTCTTGCTGGCCTAGATGCTTACGAATATGTTAGAAAAATGATTAATTTAAGCAAAATAATACACCACTGAAATAATGCAGATACATTTTCTGGAGTCCGTATTGATCCTCTTTTGAATCTTGTCCTGCTGGCTGTTTTCAATAGACAATGTCAATTAGCGCGCTTCGTTTGAATAACAAACATAGTATATTAATTATATAGAAATATTTTTCTCAGCACGATTTTATTGTATTATAACAGTGTAAGTTATTTTAATCGAAGCTGGACCTTCGTTGACCTGCTTTTTCCTCTGAGATCACACTCGGTTTATACCCATCAGAGAATCCCATGTACGATACGTGCGTTTAATCAGGTCTCGTACATATATATTAAATGCTGTCCGATCGAGCTTTGTAAGGCAGGGCATGGAAGGACGAAACGCCATATATCACAGACGAACAGCCTCCTCTTCGAGGCTCCCAATCTTCCAGAGCTAACGTTTTCTAGGCATTCGAGTGAAAGCGAGCCTTTGGCTTAGTCGAGCCAAGGTAAGGCCACCAGACATGTGTCGTGGCGCTGACATGTTGCCTTCGCGTAATGATAGCCTTCATCATATAGTTACGCCCCGTTGGCGTGACACACTCGAAATTGCCCACTTGAAGACTACGAGATACAAATAGTCACACAGAAAATACAAGGGCATTAACACGGGGATAGTGTGGATAGCGCCACGCTCATGTCCTAGATGCGGTATTTATCTGCATTGTTCTATCAGTTTAGATCCTACGTTATGTTATCGCGTATTCAGTGAGCAAGCAAAAAAAGAAATAGTGGCGGGAATGTATCGTTTTTCGCTAGCTGTCTGCATAATTCGTGCTAAAAATTAAGTAGACGTTAGCTATAAGGAAACACCGGAACGTCAGCAAACACGAAATAATTGAAAATAAGTGACGCCTTCGTAGTTTTAGTTTAAATTTAATGCAACGATTTCGAGCTCTGAATAAATTTCAGTTTCGTATGTCATTACTTGAGCTGGAGAAACGTCCTACACATCTGAAGGCCTTAGCACAAATTACCTATTTTTTAATTATTTACTTACTAGCAGTAATTTCACTTCCCAAATGATAAGATTACTCAGAAAATAACCCGGACCAAAGAACTTTTCGTGTATTTTCAAATGAGTCAACGCCAAATGGTTGGTTCCTCCGTCAAAAAGCCCAGCCATTCCCCAAATATCCAACGTTCTTTTCTGCTTCGTTACCCACAGTCCTTTATCGCTCGCCCTGTTGAATTCGCCTTTCGATATCTGAAGGTTATTCCTATGTAATAGAACATAAAATAGCTCATACTTATAATTAATGCTATTTGCAGTAATTTTCCGAAACATTTCCGAATAATTTTGCTTATTACTATCTTATTATTTATTAGCTAAAAAAAGCATTATTTAGAGATAAAAGCAACTGCCAAAATTGTCTGACAATGCTTAGCGGGGGGTTTCAGTGATAAAGATCAAAGCCTTATCTTATCTAGCATAAAAGGGTTGCATAGATCCAGTAAGAAAAGAGCATTCGACGACCCCGTCTAGAACCCTATACTGAACGTACAAGGTAATCTTTGTAACAAAACGGCATCGGATATTACGTTTAAATGCTAATGCAGTCTGTTTTATTTGCATAGTAAGATCACTGATCTGATAACCTGAATCCACACTTACAGGGGCCATTTTCACGTAATTTGTGCTATTACAGAGTCCGGTATAACCATATCGACCCGATGGGATTACTGTAAGCAAACTAGACATAACGATACAAAGTGTACGCCAAATCATTAAATCGGTATACATTCTCTGTAACGTTACGTAACGCTATCAACAACTTTATATATAGAAATAAGAACATTTCCGTAGTAGTAGGTCAGGTTTCTCAAAATTCTTAACAAATCATATATGTTTTGCGCATATACTGAAACAAGCAGATAAATGAGAAATTCTTACCAACATATCCGCGTATAATGAAATAGGTTAGGACTGGTACAAATAAGATTGGCAAATAGCATCGATGGAGGAATAAAGCTACATATCTATACGACAGACGCTATTTCCTAAGGGAAGTAATTGGATCTACGGTAGAAGTGTTTTTTGAATTGGCTTCAGTGTTAGGTTCTGTAGAATTCCGTTGGGTCAAAAAAGGGTCATGGGTAATGTATTTACCTGCTAATCTTATGGCGTAGATTCGCACGCTGGTACAGATAAATAACCTTCGTTTCACGTTGGCTAGGAGCCGGCCGTCTGATGGAATGCCTAACGGCGATACCGGACGTAACTTCGAAACACAGAAACATAGAAATCTTTTAAACGACTCGAAGTATCGCACGCTTGCAGGTAGAACGCAATTGTAAACTTATGCGTAAGACGTATTCTCAAAGAATTTGCATTTCTACCTAACTACATTAGCAAAAAAATGAAACTATCTTATATTCAGCAAACTCGAGACATAATGGAGCTGTCTTCTGTTGAAATAACTGTTAATGGTTCTCACTGCAGCATCATTTTGCGGCAGCCATTCATCTGGTCTATGGTAGAGAACAGGGGGGAAGTAACTTCGTTTCCCTAAGCTTGCTGTTATTGCTAAACGCTTCATGGTGGTGATATCGTGTGCATCCTTGCTTCTTATGTTCGTATTGTTCGTACATATACTCTGGACTCGACTGAGCGTATCAAGGAAGACGCCTTCGGATAGGCAAAAAGAAGAAAAGGAACCACCAATAGCCGTACGTATTAAGCCACACCGAGCCCTGTCTGGCACAGCGTTGAGTGCTATGGCAATCAAATGACAAGGAAATTTGCTTTTAAAGCAACTTTCCTCTTGGATGGAAACGATAGACCTATAAAGCTTGCAGTGAAAGCAGGCGGGCGGGCGGGCGGGCGGGTGGGCACTCTTGCTTGTTTACTTACCCACATCCACCGCCGGTGACCGAAGGCATGGGGTGTTGATAGAGGAGAAATAGTGATGCTGGTGGCACAAGGTAGACGCATGAACAAGCACGTTTTGCTTGCGAAGCCACCAAAGGAGAATCGGCGACCTACCAGTTCTTTGGGTAGGCATGTTAGATGAAGACGATATTAAATACAGATATGTTAGAATTAACCGCCAGCTACACTATTCAACATGAATTTCATAAGCAAGTCAAATAAAGTTTCTTATATAGAATATCGTAGAAGCAAAATTTTGCCTAGTGGCCACTGATAATCAGAAACTTTGAGTATATCACGAATAGTCTCGCTATTGTTACAGGGAATATCTAAATATTGCAAACGCTTAAATCACAATATGGTGCACGTCATTATTGTCTTATCAACTCACTTGCATGTTTCTCTAAGTGATTGTTGTTGAAGGAACGTTGTATAGCCTCATCAGACCAAGCTATATTTCAACAGGCAGGCTGTGATTTAGTCGTTCTGCAATTGAAAATTGTTATAAGAAATAAGGGACAGGCATCCGCCTCGAACGTCATCGGCTTCCCTGTGGGCTCGGTAGGATTTAATATCTGGTCACAAGGATGAGTAAAACCCTTCGGGCAGCTGGTAGGGGGTATCTTCCTGTGTGTCCGGCAGCATTTCTGCCGACCGCTGAATTCAACAGGAACAAGAACAAATCCATTAAGTCCTCGTGTGTCGATCCGATACGGCGATCCAGATGCTCCTGCTAGGTGTGAAGTTTTATCGGTATTTACTGGTGAGCCCCATAAGTCGAGAAAGCTTGCCCTACATTCAAGTTGGACCTGCTCATTGGCATGCATTGTACGTTGAGAGTGGCCGGCCAGCTGGTGGAACACCAAATGAATATTGCGCTGGGTGCCTCCGGACCCAAAACTTATTCACTTGCTTGTGATCTTCCTGCCATTTTACCCTTATCTGTTCCTTCCCCGATGTGAGCTTCATATTTGTGAAGAGAAAAAGTCTCTTTGCGGGTCAAATCACCAGGAAGACGCAACAATATAACATGCTATCCGTATTCTCATAGTTTTAGATCTGCTTATCATATTTGCTTAAGTTCAGTTACCTGGATGCGCGATATTCGGTTGACCTATACTCAACAACTTTACGAAGTTAGTCAAACCTTAGAACTTTTGTTATGCCTTTGTTCGTTCAAACATCTACAACATAAAAAAACGTGTTCGAATCCGTTAAAGTTATACGCTAATTTTCATAATTTAGGTGAACTTAGGTATATGCGTATATATTGTATAATGGTTGAATACGCAGACGTTCTAAATCCTCGTCTTTATGCTACGCTTTTCTATTCAGTCGTGCTCTTTGCTTTACGGTCAAACGTATACGCTAATTTCTTTTGCAAGGCATTGATTAATTATACATGCTTTTTTTCTTGAAAGTAAATTATAAGTTTCCCGCGCACCAAATGTTTCGCTTTATGCTTATTTTGATATAATCCAGGTTCACGGTCGTTCAAAACCAAAATTCGTCGTTCGATTATCTTTTTTTCTACTTGAGTTTTTAAATTTCCCGCGAGTCGATACAAATACAAGTTTTCTACTATAGTTTTTGCCTTGTTCGAAAACGGTCAAGCGACGCAAGGTCTGGCTAAGCTAGCACCACCCGCTGAATCGTCTTCCTCTCCTTTTAGCTTCGGTGGCAACAAATGTCTTATGATAACATGGTTATTATTTACTAACGTGTTAGCCTAGGAACTACAACAAAAACATTAACATGTCTTTATTGATAGGACGAGTAAAACGGAAAATGTAGTTTGAGGCTTAGCAACGAATAATAAGGGGTGCAGATTGGGATCATGACTCCCTTTCACGGTCACCATGAGTCACTATTTTTTCTTTAATACGCAAAAAGTTTGATCACGGTGGCTGGATCCTAAGTGGCGCTAATCTGCATAGAACATCAAATTCGTAAATTAAAAACAACTTCTAACTGCATAGGTTTGCTTTCATTGATTGGCGAACCTCCAGGGAGTCTACGTCCTCTCTAACCGCTATTTGTACGAGTTACGTCTTACGACACCAAATTGGGTATTACGAGCAACGTTAACTTGTCAAAAAGCTTCTTTAGAATGATGCGGAAGTACGTCAAACTTGTTAACGGGTAAGTAGAACTTATATCTAATAACCTTTGAAAGGATTTCATCTGCGAGTGCAAGAGGCATATTTTCAACTAAGTTTATATGGGAATCAAGTGTATAGTATCATATGACGATACATGAATGATAAATGTTTGTCATTAAAATCTTAAATACTCGTTTTAAACGAACATTAATAATACTATGTGATAGTCCTCCGTTAGTTTGAATAAAACTAGTTTGTTAACTTTTTAAAGTCGCCCTAAAACTTCCTTCTTTTCACCACTCTTGCGACGCCTGTAGGTGCAAATGAATTGCAACACAAGTTGCCAAAGTTTTAACCCTCTATTTGCGCACGGGGGTTTCCGCTTGGAGCGTCCGGTTCCGGCTGTGGGCATACCAAATTAACTAGCACGCTTTCAGCATAGACTAAGCAGGTACGCAGCAAGCACCTAGCTCGTATGTCCGACACGAAGTCCCGGTTTCATGTGCTCGTTTTTCAAATGTAAGGGGGCGCCCTGTCCCAGTGTCACTCAACTTTATGGACTTAAGCAAGCTTCCTGCATAATAGGCTGTTTCTCCCCCGACGACTACCTCCGACCCGCTGGTATAACAAGTGGGCTGAAAAATCGGCTCTCTTGTGAACTGGCGTCTGTTCGACAGCGTGTGCCTTGTCCCCCTTCGCGCACACGTCTTGGCACCTTTCGTCTGATAGCGTTGGTGAGAAGGACTAGGTCCCCCGGGAACTAATTTCCCCTCTTCGCTCTCTCAGGCGGAGATCATTATATGTTTCGAGACGTCCAAGCAATTCAAAGCGACTGAAATTTTTACACGAAGCGTTTATGTGTATGTTGCGTTCGACGTTTACTATTGGCTCAAAGTTTCTAAATATGCATGAGTATAACGAGGCACTTCTGTACCTATAGGGTGTTCCATCTAAATTAAGGCAAAAATGGCATCGTTTGTTTATAGGCAAATAGCAAATCTTTGCAGTCAATGATAGAATAACGAATTTATATCTAAATGAACCACATATACATAGATGAACCTATCTGCATGTTTCAGGAGGGATATTCCTTACGAACACGTTCACTACATGTACCTGTCACCAGCTTCGAGGCTTCTATGATTCGAGTCGGGTATAAAGCACTTGATAGTCGTCGTTCTCTAAACAGGAGAATAATTTTTTAATACTAATAGCGAATAGAACGATGATTCGTTAACGCCCTGCCAAATGTGTCCTGCACGATGTATTTTGCTTATGCCATTAAGCCCTCCAAAAATCCTGGCTTCGAAAGCGACTCAAATGATCAGGAGTACACCTAATAGCGTTTCTGCATCAGTTTATAGTTAGGCTGAAAAGAAATTGGGGCTCTGTCCAACACAGTCTTGATCCGCGGTAAAGGCCCGCAACAAAGAAATCTAGCTTATACAGACGTTCGTAATAGCTCGCTTCTGCTCCCACCTCAAAGCTGAATTTCTCATCCTCGCCATTAAAAGTTCTTGGTTTTGTTCTAAATAAAGCGTTCTAGGCAGAACTGGTTTGATTCTAGCAAAACGTTTTGCGCACAGAATGGCAGATCAACGGATGCTTGCTAAAAGAAACGACCAGTAAAAATAGGTGTCAACCCGAAGGGGCACTTTGTGTTCTTTTTGAGTGCTTTGTTCAAGGCTTAAAACAAATGAACAAAGTTATGCTAGGAAGAAACGCTTTTATATTTATTGTACCACCGAACACAAAATGCTGGAGGTAAATAGCAGCCCCATTAGAAGGAAGCCCGATGGCACAAACTTGGTCGACTTTTCACCTAGCCAAATGCTCTCGCGTGCTTAGTAAAGGTTTGATGTTTTTTGAGGTTACACATAGCTCGACACATGAATATAGCCATTTAACCTCCTTGAAAGATTTATATGCGTTATTATGTTGCATCGTAAAATTCTAATGGAAATTCACAGAGAAGCGTTATAAAAAAAAAAAAAAAAAAAAAAAAGATATTCGTGTTTACTGTGTAATACTGAGGGTCGGCGAGCAGCGCGGGTAGGATGGTCATTGATTTCGGTAGGATAGATAGACAGAAAATGCGTACCACATTTCGTACTCTATTTTCTTTATAATGTATTCAAGTTTGCTGATTCCACCATGTACACAAATACGTGAATATCCGAGATTGTGTACGCCTCCGTCATCTAACCGCATTCATAACAGACGCATGTAATCGATCGTTAAGAAGGGCAAAACGGTAATGGTCGATAGCGGCGTTGTCTAAGTGACTAATGTACATTTATTCAAGCTCGTTGCTATCGTAACCTTGAGCGCGCGCCTATCGCAAACCCATATTTCAGTGGCATCAGCAAATGACTGCTATAGCACATTGTTACCATGGTGCCTCGTGCATTTGTTGGAGAAAAGTCTCGTTGAGTCTAGCAAAAGTCATCTGAAATTACAGCCAACGGCTTAAATGTTAGTCTTAAAAAAACTGAGAGGAAAGTTACTAGGAACGTGGCGATATGTCTAGCGGAAAAAGCGTTGGCGTCTTGCTTCGAAGCGCGTGAATAGACTTCTAGTACAGGTTTAAGTGTGGACCTTCGTGCCTTTGGTTCAGCAATTTGAACGTAAATGATAGAGTACCCGACTAGCGCACGATGCACCATAACACAGAAACGAAGGTTGGGCAGCAAAGGCTTTTGGGGAACAAAACACTCTTAAAATGGTATTCCAGCGGCAACTGTTTGCGCTTGCTTTTCTACTAGAGCACGGCAAAAAGATAGCGGAGGTATTTTGGCAGGCTATATTTTCAGTAAGAGCCTTTAAGGACAAATCGTCGAAAATTGGATAGATCGAAACTAGTATAACGAATTTTGTCGACGCTGGATTCATTATAGGTTTTTCTTATATGTATAGGGTTAAATGTCGGTATAGGTTTTCATTGAGTAACTCTGGATTCGAATTGCAAAATGAGGCTGTTAGCACCTTATAGTTTAAACGCTGATGTACTGCATATGCATAGTCGAGCTATTCTATAGTTGCTTTACGCGTTCAGGGTAAAATGTAACGTAAAATGTTTCATTGAAGCTATGCGTTCAGGATCCATTAGGAAGGATCTATTTCATTCGGTCGACCATAAATTCAGAAATCTGAACAGAGAGTGGAGTATTGCTTAAGACGATCGTTGTTAGAAATATTAAGGAAACTTACATGTGTCGCCCCCGATTAATTTTCTAAGCTGAGCAAGCCATACGACACCTTTACTTAATAAGCATAAAATTAAATAGCTCACTTCCTTTTTAAACCCCGATGAGCTATTATAGGACTTGCACGTTGGTTCGACTTGAGGCAACCATCACCACTGGTATAGGCACTGTTAATTTCGCCATCTTGGCCACATAGAGGGAAGGCTGGTACAAGATGACATAATGGGTTGCAGTAGAAACGATGCCTGCAAAAGGAGGTAAATATTCATTTTTATTGCCCCCACAATCGCATTAGGGCAGCGATAGGCGATACGATGTTCACAGGCCATTGCCTCTATGACCTCCCTGAAGTGCCCGCAGCAGGCGTATACGGCTAGCAATAGTCAGCTTTTGGGCTCCGTAACCCGATCTTGCTACTGCACGTAATCGAGAGGCAAGGCGCCCGGTAATTGGCAATATTCAATACAAGTACCACGCGGAGTTGTGGCCTTTATTTGTCACGTGATTACATCGACACATTGGTAAAAATTAGCTTGGGTATTGCTTTTCTTTTGGACGAGGACCAATATGACTATAGACGGGTCTTTGACGGACGGCCCAGGGTGGTACGCAGATAGTTCTTTTTATGATTAACTTTCTTTAGTTTTTAGCAGCTCTTCATGTAGACACTGATTGCCAGAGCCCAACCCGAAGACTAGAGCATGGCCTTTAGCTGTCTGATCATTTCTGTCTTTAGCTGTGGACAGCCGGAAGAAGGTTTGCTGCATGAGTTTCCGTCTGTCTTTGGACGAGACGTTTTTTGCTGCACTATCTAATCACAACTGCACATATCACACGTCGAAAATAGTTCCTACATGGAAAATCCTTATTATTGCAGATATTACTAACTACAATCTGATAAAAACACCTTAGTATTGGGTGCTATTGCTCCACTACAGCAAATTTCATTTAGTTTTAATATTTTTTATATTTTAATATTATTAATATTTTTTTAAATAATATTAATTTACTTTACTTAACTTAACGTTACTCTACTTGATATTGACTTCATCTGAAAGAAATTTTTGTCAATCACTTTCACTGATTCTTTCATGACATTCAAGAGTTCAGAACATTCATTGTTTCATGAAGGTGATGCTTTGCTAGCCTACGTCCTGAGGTAAAAAATCTTGAAGCGGATGGCAACTTCATTAAAAAAGAAAGTTTATGAAACTTACCTTCGGAGTTATTTGCAAATAAGTTTCGATCTAGATTGGTTTTACCTAGTAGACAAAAAATTACTTCAGTAGGCCAAAAAAGATGCTTCCCTTAAAGCTTCTTTTTTCGTAATTGGAAACCTATGTTTTTTTATGTACCATTCTACTCCTAACCCTCCGTCTATAATTGATAATAACTTGTACGTATCCATTCCATTAGTGGTTGATCTATTTCGTATCAGAAACTATTGGAATTATAATATGACGAATCCTATAACGAATTTTTAGTTATTTAGCAGTTATTTAGTCTGGTCAAGCCAACGGACTTCCTTTAATATGAAGAAAATCGAATACAAAATCCACTACGCTCTACGATGGTCACACAAATTATGTTTAGTCGACTACGAGGGAATTTTTTCATAGGATATGTGTAAACGAAGTGCGATAAACGAATGAACTCATCAAAGAGACCTCACTTGAAGGTGAAGAAACCAATAGGAGCTTTTCGTTTTTCTTGCTTGCCAAAGCTGAAGATTATCGAAGCGTTACAGTATATAGCGTAGTATATGTAACCACTAGATCTCGCTGTCATCCTGGTCGTGGTCAACCATGTCAGTTGAACTAAAGGAACGACTGACTTTTTCCAAACGTATGGGTAACCTCTTATATACGCACACACTTGCACAGGTATACCTGTGCAAGCGTGCAATCAGTTTATCCTTAAACAATATTTCGTTACTCCGCTGACGCCCCAAGGGCATACCTGTCCGAGGATATTGTGAGATTGGCATTGAACGACCCTTATAATTAAGCTAAGTTCATTTGATAGTTCTTACATTAGTTACGTTTACCGTGACAAATTTATGCAAAACCTAACCTAACCTAACCATATTCAAATTCATTTGTCCAAATATATGCATCGCACTCGTTCTCCTATAGGTTAGATTTCTGTTCATATAATTTTGATAATGCATCTTCCAACATTCGCTTAATTGAAATTCTACGCACATTGTTTACTCTGTTTTTTGCCGAGACTGGAGCTTCTCAAATGAGAAGCCTACATAAACGTAACGCTATTTTTTTTTATTCTGAGAGCAGATATCTAAAGACGCATGTTAACCTAAAGCTACCTATTTAGGTTCCCAGTGAATCGCAAGTGCGAACATCTGTTACCTAAACAAAATGCTGGGGCGTTCTCTGAAGCTAGGATCAGTTAGACCAAGCTGGAGAGAGGATCTCTCTAAAGGTGGAGCCGCAGAATTCGTTATGAGGTACGGTTAGAAGATCGAGACGTCGAACCAATTCTACCGAGCGGCGAGATAACACGTTAGTCTTCAGATCACAACATTTGACAAGGGCATGCTGTGGTTCTATTAAAGCTGTGCTTCTATATCGAAACTAACGTTAACGCTACAAAACCTGCTTATTACCGTGACCGCATTTATACATTGATGGAAAACTAATTGGATCGGAACAAGTACTGCTTTTGCAAATCAAACTTGGCAACTCAAAGCTTTGCTACAATTGAGAGATGTTATGTGTAACTCACAATTAGGGTGATCTAAATGTGTTGACGGTTTTTCTAGCTAGATGGCCTTAAAGTCATAAGCCACATCGTGTGGTATTATCTAAAACCCGATGTTTCACAGTAGTCGACGTGTATAAATTGTGGAGATGTCCTTATTCAGACCTAAAATAGAACGCCTCGAAGTTGAATAACGCTTCTGCAAAAATGGGCTGTATTTCACAGTTGGATCACGACAAAGGCATAAGTGCTCCTCCGATCCATAAACAAATTTGTGCTGCTGATGGTCCAGACAAGTTGTTGGAAAAAATGTCCAAAGATGCTTCTGCCACTTTCGTTGAAGAAATTTAATGAATTATGAAAAAATTCACAAGACGATCACGGAAGTTAAGCAAGACCGACACAGTATAGCTAATTAACTAAAGATATGTCACCAAACAATGTTTTTTAACCAAATCATTTTAAGAAAGTTGGGTACAAAAATAAGTGTGATGTTTGGATGCCGTACGATTTGGACCAATTTACTCGATACATCTCCATCTGCGAAACTTTACAGAAATGCAAGAAAACCTAGCCTTTTCTATAGCGGTTGACTACATGTAGTGACAAGTAAATTACGTACGACAGTAAAGAAAGAACGAAAAATTGCTCCATAATCTGTGGCAAACTGACGCAAAAAGAGGTGTTTGGTGAGATTAGAAAGGAATTTTACACCATTAGACTATCAGTTGTTTCATTCCCTAGAGAACTTCCTTAGTGGTGTTAACTTAGTTTCAATGCAAAAATAGCTTGTGACAATTTTCGCCTTGAAAGTTCTTTTCTTTTTTTGAACACTGAACAGCAATATTTCAGTTTTTAATGTGATAAAAACACCGCCGCGTGATTCGGCGACATTACTTATAGAGGTTTAATGCTATTTCCTTCTAAATGTAGAGTGTTTCGTTCCTACGAACGTCGTTTTTCAAACTATATATTTTCATCTCAGCTGCGATCCGAGCAAACTTGAATCCCCCGCAAGTAGGTCCAGAAAAACAACTTGCGATGCTTCAGCAAGGGACGATCTCCAGGGTTTCCATTCAGGGAAGGGCCATCGGATTGAAAGATTTAAAAAGGGAATACCTGTATGACGCTCTAGCTTACACCGCTGACTCAGTAAATAATGAACTAACCTAAATACACCGCGGAAGAACCTATATTTATATTGTATAGTTGGCTCGTTTTAGTTCCGTCTGAGGCGGATATTCCATTTTAACTACACACAACGGATCTGTTAGATGCGAAAGAGAAAATAGAATTCCAGAAATGGATGCTAAAGTCAAATTGGACATCATCTGCTACGATTTGTGTAGGTTACTTAGGAATATCCTGGATAGGACCAAGATAGTGAACATGGCCGCGGTACTCAGTGAACTACGACTAATAACCCCGGTTTATACAACACTTTCTATCTACAGATTACGGCGAACTTTGGAAAAATTGCTACGGATCTTGATCTACAGAACTTGGCTCTCATCTGCTTATACGTCTCTGCGAAGAACCTGCGATCCACGAGTGAGTCTTGCCAAAATATAGAAATAAAGTTAGCTAACAAAACAGATAAATCCGGGCCTTTTTTAAGTTCTAATATACAAATATAAGGTATATTTTTTGCTGCATATCTATGTCTAGTCATATGTCTACATTGTTAAATACTAATTCATTTGTGTTGATGTATT
This sequence comes from Varroa destructor, assembly GCF_002443255.2. Taxonomy (NCBI): domain Eukaryota; kingdom Metazoa; phylum Arthropoda; class Arachnida; order Mesostigmata; family Varroidae; genus Varroa; species Varroa destructor. The sequence goes on along the minus strand of NW_019211460.1, from coordinate 14,401,880 downwards.
TCAGTAGTTCTAAAGGATCCATTAGTTCACATCGAACGCATTACACGCCCATACAAAGATCAACTGAAGAAGGAAAAACACGAAGACACTATCGTGTTCCCTGTTTGTACCTCCTCGGAACTTACTTTTAAACCGCGTTTTCTCCCATAGCTGTTCGCCTTCTTGAGCGACGACTAGTACTACGATCCAGGTAATGGAGTAGCTAATTATAAAAATAAAATTGGTCCGAGAGCGGACAGCAACATCCGTCGGTCTAGTGAACGTTCGAACATGGTCCGTCATTCCAGCGTGGCCAACAACGACTCCAACGACTGTGTATGGGCCGCTCATAGCCTGTCACAAGGGAGGCTCAGAGCAGTGGAAAATTCAATTACACGCCCAAGCCCTACTCGACCATTCTCTAGCCGACGCGCTGGCAGTGAGGCTTTACTATCTATCAGTGGCAAAGGCCACAGATCTCAGCATCCTACAGAATCCCACTTACATACTATGGAACATCAAGAAGGGGTGGGGAAACTAGGAAACGTGGGGCGAATCGAAAATTGCATTTGCCCTGCCAGCCGTGGCAGACCTACTAGAGCTGTTATATCGCTTGGCAGATGTTTGCTTTTACGCTATAGAGAAAGCAGACTTAACACCATCTATTAGTACAGCCTTGAATTTTGTAGTGGTCGAAGATAAGCTGGAATGGAGAAAATCTCTGATAGTCGATTCTACATGAACGAAATTTTCACGTATACGAAAGGAAAAAAAACTGAAATTATTGAGGGATCTGCGAAGGTTCTGCTGTATTTTAGGGCCAACTAAATAAAGGACCTCTTATACAAGGACCTACATACATGCGTAGACCTACGTATAAGCTAATCTCACGACAACAGAATTATGAAAGATGCATGTTGGCCAGTATAAAACTGCCCATTGACAGAAAAGGCCAGTGTTTAGTGCAAATCCAAAAAAAAAAAATAAGGAGTGCAAAAGAAGTACAAATAAATTTAGTCGAAAAAACGTCAGCCCGCGCAACCAGCGGCACGATGCGTTGAGGCGTTTTAGAACAACAGTGATCTGTAGACAAATCTGACCGAAGAAAAATAGACAAATAGGTATAACAGTCAATTTAGTTGTTAGGTTAGTTGTGCTATTATACCTGTTTAACTTGCGATAGCAAACTTCGATAAAAGCGATTCAATGCAACGTAGAACTTGTCACTTAAGATAGGCGCTCAGACACAATATTCTATGCTGTTCATATCCCATTTCAGATCTCCATTTGTTCAGAGGAAACCCTCTGACAGTTATTTCAACTAATCGGTTGCTTTAATATAATTTATGGAATATAAGCCGGTTAACATCACTAATGGAAATCCCAATACGAAGTCAACTTTTGTAGATATCCAATAAGAAACTGTTTTTGATGAATACCGAATACGACCGCATTGTAAATACTCCTTTTTGTTTTATGTTTGTATATTTTATGATGGTGCACATTCTGAAATTATACACGGTAGTAGTAAATAGGGTGAAGTTTTTTTGACACTTCTGCCTAATACTCGGCCATTTTTACACTCCGCTTTTCCCTCTCGTAGGCGTCTTCCAGTGTTGCTTTAGACGATTACGGTTTCCTTGACCAAAGTCGTTGTTAGGATTTGACTGATGCTCTAAAATAAGGTGTATTCTTTTTTAGGAAAACTGCTGTACCGTAGCGCGGACCGTCTGGTACGACAGTTCGAGCTAATTGGATTATACTTTAAAACATCGATTTGTTGTTAAGGGCAAAAAGCTACACACCTTTCATGCTTAAATCAGCAATAGTCGTGTGTAAAAAGACACATCTTTAGAGCGAAAACTAGCTTCTACTGAAGTACTTGGTAATTAAGCCTAAAGATAACAGCGTCTGCGATACTGTGGCATTGCAGCACTGAACTATTTCGTCCTATTTTGTTATGAGGAAGAGGTGGGACGCCAATACGTGATTAGTTTTACATTAATGCTCACACAAGAGAACTTCACGGGAATATATACAGACATAGAGGAGTAGTTATACACAGCCATATATATATATATATATATATATATATATAAGTCGTAAAACTACACTAATGTTTAGTTGCTATTCAATAAAAAATGTTCCAATTCTTCTTTAAGTAGTAGTTCTTCCTACTAGAGAACTGTATTTAGTGAATCTGTCATGACTGTTCAAGTTCAAGAAGGCCTATGTAGGACCACTAACTATATTAAACGAGAAATAGCAAGAGGTTGTAATTAATCAAACGCACTTATAAAGGTCAAAATGCAATGTATCCATTCACCGGCTTATTACTGTCGCCAAGGTTTTTTTAAAGTGTTACGTTCAGCACCGCCGTTAGGCACTCAGTGAGGTGCTTGGGTCCCGTCACAAAACGAAGCACATAGACCAGCACGTGTCCTCAATATTAGCGCGTAAACACGCGACCCGTTGTGTTTCGAGTTATTCTTCTGAAGGGAAAAGTATTCGAAATCGTGCTATAGATCTGGCAGACGAACACAGTAAACGGTAAACAGCTGATGAAGCCGTGCCAATCGTTTTTTCTAGAAAAGTCAACCTGCGAGCAGATAGTGAGCAAATGCGCTTGGCTACATAATATAAGCCTTATGCTGAATCGATGGATACCATTTGAATTTTATAAACGCGTTTGGGAAAGAAGCAGATATGCCATTCGTAAAACACAGGTTTGCTGCAAGCAGAGAGGGGTAAATTTACAGCTGAGAAGGTGGCCAGAACTTACTGTGCCCATAATTAGAAAGTCATGTTTCTCCTAACTCTAACTATCGTTTCAACTCATGCAGTTCTTGATTAATAGATCAGTATGTCCCAGTATAATAAGCAAACTTAATATATCTGCAACTGCTTGATCCTGGTGGAAAGCACCACGCTGGTTGCTTCTTTGCTCAAAATGGGAAGTATAATTTACTTGTAGAACTACCCCGTGAAGGATCTATATTGGCATAGCACTAGTAGCGAGGTACGTGAGGTTCTTCGACTCTGTAGTCTGCTCCTGGTTAATAAGAAATAGCTGATTTCCTGCGTCCAACATGAATACGCACACAATAGGATGCAATAAAGAGAAGCAAAAATGATCTCTCTTCTTACTCCTTCTGACTATATTACTACACGACGAACCTGGCTAGACATTCTAGGTACCACTGAGAAAAGTAAGGAACGCGTCCGTTTCGGTGGCCGGACTGTTGACTGTACTGAAACGGAAACACCTATGTGGGGCTTCTTTGATCTTCTATACGCCACACTGCAAGACCCTTCACTACTGACAACAATGCTTTGAGAACGTATTCCGTTTTCGATCCAACGCGCAATCTAACTTAGGTGACACGTAGCGTTGCAATTCGATATCTACTTTTTATACTCTGACTGACTTGGATAGTTTTGCCCAAACATAATCTAGAAAAACGAACTCACCTTTAAAGCGTCAGATGTTTTTTTATTATTGGGGCTCACGTACGTTCAATGCTCAGTAAAGCTGTTCAGCTATTTATTTATTATACAATATGATAGCTGGAAGGTCTAGGTGCTCTTGGTATTTGTTTCCAAGAAGCGGTTGTGTTCTTCTAAATTTGCTGCAGACGAGGCCATGTAGTAAAACATGGGAAATCGTAAAATTCGGAAATCAGCTCTATCTTGACATGACAGGGGCAGAAGCAACTTACAGTATAAACACAACATACATAGTTCCTTGCCCAATGCCGAGGCACAGATTCGCTGTTAATGTATGTTAACTTGTTTACATGGAATAGTGTTAGATGAAACTGTACCAGCTGATTTTGTAAATTCTTCATTGTACGTGCAGCATGAGTATGCGCTTGGTGGCCGAGACCGCTCACGTAGCCAGTGATGCGCTTAACGTTTTCAGAAAGTTAGAAAAAATCTCAGTTATACAGAGAATCAAACAAAAAAGGTCAACGTACACCTCGCTGCAAATATCCGCTCAGCGTTCGCTAAGCAGTATTAGTATAAGAAAGTGTCGCATCCAGAGGCTTCATAAAAGTAGATAGTTCAGATTAGGGCGTTGGTCCATCTTTGTTTGGATGATGCACTATGCAATGCCTTGTTTTAGCGAATGTATGCCACACCTGTACCACTAATGGTTCTTTATAAAAGCGTGAAGATAAGATGAGAATATTTGTACGCCGGTCAAGCGTACATAAAGCTGATAGAATAGTCAATGGACCATGCTTTAGACGTGATGATAGGTAGTCCGAATGACGAAATAGGAAATATTGATTCATACGATTATCATTTGTTCTTCAATGAAAAGATTTAGCTCTAAGCACTGTAGTATTATAACGAACGGTGGGACAGTATATAACGTTTACGCTGGGCAGTAAATCGTTAGATTAAGCCGCTTCTTAGGTAGATACATGTAATAACTGTACAAAGTAAATCTTCGTATGAATTTAGCTTTTAATAATGGCTTCCTAGTTTATTTAATGACTTGTTCATCTACTTTTTGTTATTTTCCGTCTAGGAACTGACATTGGTCACCTCGTCCGTACATTGCGGTTACTGGTGAGTGTATGCGAAAAAAAAACAAAAAAAAAAAAACGAGGAAATGAATCGTTGTTAATTGCTGTTTGTCGACGTACCAAGATGTCAGCAGAGTTTCTGTACAAACGTTCGTGGAAGCCAGAGTTATTTGATTGACTGTATTTCAAGTTCTTTTGCCTAAGCTAACGGCCGTAATTTGAATTAAAAGTTCGAAAAAACCTGTACTAAACAACATAAGGTTCGATTAACTAATTCAGTCCGCTGGGCGCGAATGGAACCTTTCACTTACTTAAACAAAGCACTCTTTGCATTTTCATCTTCATCATTACCAAGCGTTACTACACGGCTATGTTCAGCAAGGCATCACCTCATAAAATGTCTTCAGCTACATTGTACTTCGAAACTTTATATGGTTCCCACTTTATGCTCTTTGCAGCAGTAGCGGATGGAACGCCAACAGCTCCGACTTTAGAGTCTTCTGTAAACAAAAGTATAAAAACCATATTTTACTACGGTAGGTTGCGCAACTCAGATGGGACAACAGGGATGAAATTGAAATATCTACGGTCGCAATAGTAGTGGTAACAGCGAAAAGGACGTGGATCTGTTATGAGTGAAACTCTGATCAGGAACAAAGCAGGCTTGTGTCGACTCCTTTGTTCTGTATTTTCCCCAACTTGCCCCTTTATTTTGCCCTTTCTTTCCCCCGCGGGTGCTTCTGTGCCGGCCAAGCTTGTTCGCGAAACTTGTCAATTTTTCCCGTCCTACCGGAATTGCCCAAATATGTCTACAGCTTTGGGCTAAATTGCAAAAACGGATTCGATGACGAGCCCACGATTGAATCCAGTCTATCTTGTTTTGCTAGAAATTATGGTTCAGCCATGCCTGTGTGCCGATAGAGAAAAGTAGTACTTTCCTTTGTTTTTGATTAACACTTTCTGAAGTTCGTAAGTGTTAAGGGTATGACCTTAAATCGCTAAAAGACGTTAACTAATGTATTGGTCGTATGTCGGTACGAATTAAGCTAGTTACTATGTTTTACGACCTTCCTTGTTCGCCGTTGATATTTATTTTGTAGTTGCAATTTTCAACTGCTACTTCCCTTGACAGATTAGTCCCCAACAGTGTGTCGACCTTTTGCCTGCATCACCGTTACGATAAGTCAGTTTACACGATTTTAGCTTAGAAGACAGCTACGATGTTGATTGAATACCGATTTACTGAGAAATTAGCATCATTTTATAAATAAAAATGGACACAACTCAATACATTTAGGCGAAGCTTCTCAAGCACTTACCCTTGTGGATGTGTCAGTTACCACTCACTGTTCTACAAACTGAAGGCTACGATGACACAAATCATCGGCCACCATTTTCGCTTGAGAGAGGCAGTCAGACAATAGCATATGGAACGTTTTCCTATAAATCGTTTTTGATGTTTCGTTTGAAGCGTTATTTGCTCGGAAACTGCGATCACAAAGACATTTTGTTACGGAGGCTTTTTCGCTAATTTGCTACCCAGTTTAATGGACAATATAGATAGTTATTATTAATAGCCTTATCAAGGAATGAGCGTTTATCTACTCACTACTTTGACTATTATTATAACGGCTATGTAGAGAAAAAAACCGCTGCAATTCTTTGCTTAGTACCGTCTCCCTTAACTCTCTTAAAATGTCGTTTCATCCGAACTAGCTATGAGTAGAGGGACTCATCAAAAAGGAGGATTGTGCTCAACGAGATTCTTGTAAATGTAGGCGTAAGGGAAAAAAGGCTCGTAGTCCCAGCAACATGTTGTGTGCCCCGTGTGTATATATGTAAAAACATCACAACTACCCTTTTGACCTATCGCCGCCCATTAATGTTACGATCTTGTCTTGAAGTAGATCAAGAGGCTTTGCTTTTCTTAGGTTGACTTACATCTTCCGACAATATTTCCCAAGAGAGCCAAAACAGCGGGCAAATAAGATCCCTGTCGACGGAGCCGTAGCCCCACGTATACCCCCCCCCCCTCCTTCGTACGTAGTCATCAGGCTCGGACGAAATAACAGGTCAAGGATCTCTTCAAGGTCGGAGTTTCTGTCCATCAAAGTTGATCTTGATTATACAGCAGACAACGAAAGAGGGCAAAGAAGCAACTGATCGAAGCGACGTTTGGAAGTGTTCATAAGGAAGCAGGACACCTAAGGAAGACAAATATGTCCTTCGCACGAGGTAGATCATACACTCAATTTTAGGTCAGTAATGATACGTAAATATCGTGTTGTTATTCATATTTGCTTAACCATTACTATTTTTAGTATGAGTCATAGTCCTCTAGTCTTGCTTTAAAACGGGTATAGGCACTGACCCCTACCCAAATAATTGCTGCTTTTAAAATTATTATATGAAGTTTTTATACCACAGTTGGGTAGCAGTGGATTATTTGTTAATTGCCGGTAGCTGTACAAATACATTTTGTATCTGAGACACAACAGTGAACAGTTTAAAAGTCAGCGAAGCGCTGGCTATGTTTAGCATCAATTCGGGGGGTAGACGAAGTAGCGACAACACCTAAAGCCGTGGGATGGAGTCGCTACTGCAGGAAGAAGGCATCATACACGTCATTTCCGCGGCAATCATCGTTACAACTAATCCGCCTCAGTGGACGGCAGACTTGACGGGCTGTAAGCAAGAAGGGAGGTGTAATCCCCATCGCCGTATTTAGCCCACGAAGAAACCGTCCCTAACCAATTCCAACCCTTTATACTTTTACACACACACCGTCTTACAGTGTGCATCAAAATACTACATATATGCCCTAGTTAATTTCTCCTAGTTCGTGGAGTTAGCTCGGTCTGGCTCAGATGTGTGGAAGTGTTGCCCTAACTGATCTATTTAGTGGATGCGCAAATTTATTACTAATTCTCATATGCATGTATACAGCAAGTTAAACGTGTCGACCGAGAAGACAGCACCAAATGATTATGAACTTCTTCGATTCGAAACATTTTAGACATGTTCCAGCCTGTAGTACCATAGAGGCTATTTTCGTTACTCGTTATTTTTTACACAGCTGAATAGCTTAATTTGTCTGTGAGTTACCTGTTTTTATTAAACAAGGCTTCCTTACGTATCTGCTTTTCCTAATATAGTGGAACTAAAAATATTAAACCCCTTCCAATAGGGCTTTTCATCGTGAATGAACTGCCACAGTTGCGTTCATCCTTCAAAATACCCACTTTATGTTGATTTTTTGTACTGATTTATGAGATTTCAGTGGTACATTCCTCCGCGGTAGCTGAAAAAGCTTGTGGAGATCTGTGGTGCTACTGATCTGTGTTTTGTTGGCCAGATGATGACCTTCGTTGCGCTCATAACGTTTGCATTGTAGGCGTCTAGGCACAAAAACGAACTTTGCACAAATTAGCTGGTTTCTTCTAAGCTGCGGTGCAACATTAAGATATCGCCAGCATCATCACAAAAAAGCAACGAGTCGAACCTTGGTTGAGAAGCACTTTTACTATGTAAATAAAAAATAAATGCGCAAACGATGCTCTTCACTTCGTGAATTCGTCCCGAAGGTCCACCATCTTTTACTGCTATCATTGTTGTCCTGTAGTAACTTCGATGCGAAGAGTCGCACCCTAATATTCAAGTGTTCCTTGCGTCCCGAAAAGCAATCGAACTGGGTAACGCTACCCTGCTTGAGTCACACACGTTATTCTCACTGTGTCCTTGTCCTAAGAGGACGGCACTATTCTTCGCATCAGACGAAAGCGAAGAAAGAGTTTCGCTAAATATGGAGTCTCAGTTGCAACCTTTGCCAGCGACCGGGGCTTTTTGTCCTTTCTCCCCTGCCTTCCTCCTTTCACTTTTTCCCGTTGTTGTTGTTAATGTATCCCACAGGTGCGGCATTTACCCTAGCAGCACCCGATGGGTAGAAATTCGAAATCGTTTCGCTGACACACGCGCGCCAGTCTCAACGCCGTCGCGCACACGACTGGGCGACGCACGCTGAATTGGAGACGCTTTTCATCAGATGATGGTGGAAGGATGCCGACAATGGATTTGTCTAGTTCCATAGAGCTTTTTCCTCTACGACGACCTGTTTGTCGACGTATTTTTTGTGTCTCCTTCTCACCGTCGCAGTCAACATGGCAAGCACCATTGCCGCCTCTGTTGCAACTCGATCACAACCTTACGTGGTACATTTGCTGCTTTAAGCGTCTAGAAATAATGGCAGGCTAAACAAGCCGTGAATATTTATTGACAATTCTGTCAGGCAGTATATGTCTGTTAACTTGTTGTGTGTATACGTAAAAGAAAATTAGATAATCGCTACAAATAACGGTCGAATATTCCCGGCAACGTACGCAACTTGCGAAATTGAATTACATTTCTGAACATTTTTGTCCTGACCCAGCGGGGTGCTGGTAGGATCAACGGAAACAGTAAAACCAATAGATTTTGGCCCAGTATCTATTGAACACTAAATAAAATAACTTCATACGTCTTATGTGGTCCAAACCTATTTAGCAGCAGCAATATTGTTCAAGTTGCGCGATACTATTAAACGGAATTGGTTTACTGGGCGTCATTAGAGAACACTGATTTTAGACGCGAGGATATTGGTTGGTGCTAAAAACAAAGTATCAATGATCAAATTGTTGGTTCTCAAATGTTATAGTGAAGCCCACCAAAAACTGGTGAAAACACTTAATAAAGATAGTTTTTAACAAGAAAACATTTTGTTATGGTGCAATCAGACTGATTGATTGAAAGCCAGGGAAAAACGTTGCCCCTTGAAAACCACACTCCAAAACACGGAAATGTCTTGTCTATGGCAACGTTCTTGACTTCTTTTTTGTTTTTGTTTTATATTTTCAGTAGTTTCGTTATAATTTTACGAGCTCACGCTTGAACGAATTGCATATTGTGTGCCTATTTGGTTGAAGGCTTTCGTGGGCACAGTTCCTTGTCCCTCCGTTTGTCGTCCTAAAGTGTAATTATTTTTCTGTGATCTTCAATCGCCCAATTTTCAGTCTTAACCAATTACACCGATAGCGAATCGTTGTTCCGCTAGAGAGCTTTTCGCCCAAAGTTTTTTCTTTCAATCTTCAATCGATTCTATCTCCATTGATTTTCAACATTAAATGGTACCCTTGCCTCGAAACTTGTTGTACCCCGATGATACACAATCAGCTCATAGTCATAGATAGTCGAAGGATTTAATGGAGACAATAAATACTAAAAATGCGTGATCTTTAGACTTGTCGAGCTGCTTGGCCTACTATAACCCAAGACAACAAAAAGACAACATAAAAAACAAGGGGCATATTGACATTTTTGAATATGCAATTTACAATTGTATATAATTGTTTAGTTTATGTTACTTTTGCGAGAAATATTGTTTCTTGCAAGGACCTTTCATTTTCTCAATTAGTTAATTAATTCTCAATAATTCATTACCTCAATTTAATGAACGATTTTCAGCTAAATTGGTCCGTCAAAAAACATATAGGATCAAGGTTTCGATAGCTAAATGATTTCGCCCAAATTGTGATAAACCGATATCTGGTTTATTAAGTGAACCTCATTTAAATGACTTTTAAATGTAGTTTCTGACATGTTTAGGACGGAAATTAATCTGATTCAATAGGTGCATGTTTGCCTAGGTGCATTTTACGATATCATTAGTATAAAACAGCCTGTACCAGGTAAGGTATTTTTCAGTCGATAAGCTGAGTAGTAAAAGAGCATCCGCCACACGTAAACATTAGAAGCGCGTCGGTAGGTAATTAGTTTCCAACTAAACTTCTAGTTCCTTTGGTTTACACTTTCAACGGCTGATACGGTCACAAGTTGCTTTTTCTTTTTGATTTGGAAGAAACATTACTGTATGGTACACGAGACGCCACGATTCACAAAAGAAAAAAATGAAAACAGATGGCGTCGGAGATTAGTTTTGACACCGTCAAAACGTACTTTGTTCTCCGTAGATCGCATACCTTTTTTACACTGATGACATAGCTAGTAGTTGTTAATTAAATCATTATATCCGGGTGAGTCTTGTGTCGAGCTTATTCTTTTGCTACACTCCCAGTGCTAAATGGGTTCCATGAGTTGACTTGCACGTTTCGGCCTTTTTTTTTCTACTTATTCACGCATGTTGAATCCATACTAAATCGCAAGTTTATCCATAGGAGAGCATTTAGCAAACACTTCTACACAGGTTTCATTACGTTGTATAGTATATATTTACACGTCGCAGGACCTGGTAACGTTTCTTTATTAATGTTTATTTAACTTTTGATCAAATCTTTGACTTTCTTTTCATGCCGGCCAATGATCTGCTTGGATGAATTCAGGTTCAGCCAGCATCTAACATGTTAGACCAAACAAGGATCAATATACATTTGATGTATTAATTAAATATTCTATTTTTGTAGTACTAACAAATAAAAACAGAGATTTTCGGAAGTTTAACACGGGAAAATTTCAGTGGAGAAGGGAGAGTAGGACTACATCTCAGGGATCACATGCTTCGCCCCGGTCCGAAGACGGTCAGAAAGTTGCTCAATGTAAATTAGCACGCTTCATCTAATAAGATACTCCCCTTCGAAACTCTGCATTTGATGGATTTAGATTTGAAAAACTTGTTGTCTATCGAAAACAGTTTTGCTAAGGTGTCGTATATATGTCGAGCAGAACCGAAAGAAGCTCGTCTACCGATTGAAACCTGCATTGGAGTGTTTGTGTGGATCAATCGTTCGCCGTGTCAGAATGATGCTGTTGTAAGTAAACTGCAAAATATTCCTCAGATAAGGTTAGTCATAGTATCTATGCTTAACCGGATTGTGAAGAAATACTGAAAAAAGGACATGTGATGGCCGAATACGTAAGTTGCATTGATAATCCAATACTATATAAATGATTATTTAGTCGAACAGAAGATTACACAAACACAAATTATTATTTTCTTTAAGTTTTACTTTTAAAGTATCCGTTGCTAACGAGAATAGCATCTTCGTCTTCGGGTGCTACCGATCGAGTACTCTTCCTGAATCTTCTGCCTCGCAAAAAATGACGACAATATAACCCTAATTTGTTCTGCTCGTTCTTTATTCAATTACAGTTATTAAGGGTCGCACTCTTTGCGCTATTAGATCCATATTTTTCTTGCGGAAATTGAATAGAACTGTCGTCCTATGTTCAAGGCGTCACATTCCAAAATAACGACGATAAATACGGATGGAAAACCTACCGGAGCTTTGTCCATTACAAATCAACGCATTGAAGCTTATCTAGAAGTCCAGTTGTATTCTTCGATAACGTCACGGTGGTTTTTAACCACCAATGGCCTTTTTGCACAACACTCACAAAAGTGCCCGGGCGTTAGAGAATTTCGTCATTCTAAAGCTTAGCGTCAAGCAAAAATCTCTTCGATGATTCGGGATACTACGAGGTTAACACCGCTGGTTGGACTAAATCAGCTTTACAAGGGAAAGGTTATGTAGGTTATCTCTCAAACGCCTAGCAACACAAGTTACCGATATGTTCAATCAACGATCGGAAACCTACTTATGATCGTGATTCAAGTGCAGGCCGTCTCCTTTGCTCAAAATTGATCGTGTTTCTGGAACAGCTGGAAGGTAGTGCTGGGCAGCCATGTAGCGTACATAGCAATACGACCAGGCTGCTATGGGACGGGTGGATGGTACTGCGACCGGCTCTTCGAGCCGTTTTCAACATGAGTAATGAACTCATTTGTTTTTGATCCGTGTGTTTTTTTAGGTTAATGCGAGGATGGTGTTTGAACTAAACCAAAAATGGCGTGTGAATTACCAACCGTATAGATGTATTACCAAATCACTTCCAGGAAAATGTGTGAGTACTACTTAGTGAATTTATATTGTACGTTTTTTATGCTATAACTAAAGTAAATTTTGCATTTGTATGTATTACCAAACATAATCGTCTTTTATGTTGACGAAGAGTTTTGTGCGTGTCTTACGTATAGAGTCTGAAATATCACCATTAGATATGATCAAGACTAATATTGTCAGCTTCGGGTCCACAAACAAAAATATATTAAAAAACGTCTGCGTTATTTTACCAAAAAAAAAATTCTGTATTTTCTAACACGTATACGTAAACAACATCGTTCAAACCTTTTAGAGTGAAGGCGACTAACACCCGTGGCTCATAGCGCGACCCGGAACGATTCGAATGTACTATCGATAGCGGACCGTAAGTTCTATTATTATAGGGATACAATTGAGGCTATAAACCACGGCGATGTACTCTCGAACCTTTCCTACAATCAGTTTTGTGGTCTGCGTAAGAGAAATTCAATTTTGTATAGTGTATATTTATTAAAAATAACGAAATTATAACATATGTATTGATTGCAGCAGCGTTGAGCTTTTACTGGCGGCATGGCCTGTTATAACATTCTGATAAAAAATTATTTTAATGAACAAAGGCTTATAGAAATAGGATCATCTAGAACAAGGTGCCTTCAGAGCTTCGGTGCATTCTTGACGGCCACGAAATTTGTTTCATTCAGAACCGCACGTTTCTTAACTTAGCAACAGTGGGTGATTACTTACCCATTTGTAGATTTAAGAATCAAAAGTTCTCCTTTCTCGATGATCGACTGTTAACACCTAAGTGTTCCAAGGTGCTAATCATAGTGGTAAACTTAATGAGTCGGAAAGAAGATCATCAGAAGAATGGCTTCTCAGTTCCGTCATCTAGGTGGTACCTGTTGATATTATACTGTAAATCATTGTTTCCTACGACACATAACCCGCCAAGCCATGAGCGAACTCACCTTAGGTATAGCCTATATTGTATTGCATCGCCTTCTGCTAGCACTTTGTTGCCCATCAAGGAAGTTTTCATTGCCTCTAGCTAAACGTCGACACTGCAGCTATATACGTGCTTGTCAAATGTTACGCAACAAACCATTGCCCGATTATCAATAAGCTAACATGCGTAACGTCTTTTGAATGAGTAACCATTCCAAAGTAGACGAGAACAACAGCCAGAATGAAACAGCGTTTTCACAGTATTTGATCCTGCAAAAAATACAGACTAATCACTGATAAAATAGCCCAGCGCAGTTACACTCGCTTTTCAGGCAGTAAGGCTCAGACGGGGAATTCGCCTCGCGCCAAGAAGGCCACTAAACGAAGGCCGACAACTATGATTCTTGACCCTAAGCGATGTTTTGCACTTTTATAAAGTGCAATTATTATTAAAAAATATCGTAAGAATGCCCTCAACTTGTATTCCTTTTTGGGAATATATACTACTTAAGAGTCTAAAGTTTCGTGTTCACTCTGCGTCAAATAAGGTCATCCAGCGGAGCAAATGTTCGTACAGGTAGTCATGGGATACATGGCTATTGTATACATAGCCTGTAAATACCTTAAAATTTTGCCCAACGTCTGTCGTCGAAACTTTATTGAACAAAGAACAATCAACTGATTACATCTACATGCGTCTGAAAGAATCAGGAGGAGCTCCACGCTTAATACAACAACATTTCGATAGAACAATATTTAGAGATTGTCTCTTCAAACAGCTTGAAATATGGTGTACTTTTCAGTACGTATCCAGCCCCACTGCAGTGGGGGCAGCAAAGCGCATTCTAACCAATTAAGTACATAACATAAAAATGGCCGTCATGTAGTGTTAGGGTAGTAATACATATCGGTCGAAAGTTATATGACACTGTTTATTATATATATATACATATATATACAACATAAACTAATACACGAAACTTTCTTATATACAATCACCATCACCCCCTACGTGGGAGTAATCCATAATGGGCAATCGGGCGCTATAAACAAATACGACCATCGGCGTAGGTCTCGGCTATACCTATTTATATCTAAGCCTCGGGCACCTATTCTATATCATAGATGCCCAGTAGGACTGCAACTACATCGGGAGCCAACGAATCGGGTCGGTCAGCCCTGTGCATGACATCACTCTCAGATTTCCCCAGGGATTTCGTTTGCTAGAAGCGGAGCAACCTGTTCAGTGCCTGCGTGGTCAGGACTGCCGTCGCTCCACTTTGAAGTCATCTCCCTTTCCGACGCTTTGATGCCAGCTAGGTTTACAGTTACGCGTTCCTGTCATTCGCAGTCTACCCAAGCGGCAGTGATGACGGCGACCGCGGCGCTATTGCGAGCTCCGCTGTGAGCAACAAAGCGATTACCGTCAGTTGCTGCTAACGCCAGTCATATAGTTGTTACAACGATTTCATACACCTCACAACTTTAATCCTGACAACTCATTCCCGAAGCAATTTTAACTCGGTCCATGCTGCGGTCGGTGGCGGTAGATCTAGCAATCTTCTACGGCTGACAAACAAGCAAACAAACTACCTGACCTCAAATATCCCGTGTTTCTCTCAGCACTCCTGCCGCGACTGCTACTGCTGGTGGCTTTGAGCGGTGACTGCGAGCGTGCTATTTGAAACGATCCATGCTTCATCTCAAAATAGCAAAACAACTGAAAGATGCCAAGGAAGTCGAGGGTTTTAGGTTACCGCCGCTTCCGTCTATTGCTCACCACCCAATCACGGCTTCCTGTAAGCCTTGTATACTTGAAGCACATCATAAACAGCGTTTGCGATTATAGAGGGTAGTGGTAGCGAGCGAGTAAACATCAGAAATTCAGCTGGCAATGATATGTGCATAGACTATCAGGGAGCTTTATGCTATGCTACTATTAATAAGACATATAGGAGAAGCTGTTGTAGACTGGTTTCGTTGAAAAAATCCGCTGTGCAGGATGGGAATGTACTTTATTTAAAAAGGAAGCACAATAGCGTAAGATGTATAAGAACGTATTGTCTGTGCCTTTGTCACGATCAATCAGTATTTTTAAATACAGCCTAGGAAGCAGTAGTTGTCTATAAATGTATAAGGAATCACCAGGACGTATGTGGTCTGACCGTCGTTGATAAGTGTTCCGCAGATCAAAATTGCTCCAGGCTGCATTCAAAGTATGCACCATTATGATCGATGACCTTCCGTAATTTTGATAGTGACTTACTTATCCCGTCGCCGTGGAAGTTCAATGAATGAGAGTCTTGCGACGTCATATTGCAATTTCAATGCGTTTCTTATTGAAGAATTGCCGAAATTCTGAAAAGACTGTACAGTCTGTCGCTGCAATGCGCGAAACGTATAACGTCTGATAGAGCCTACAACTGCTACATCTTTGCTAATCTGATTTTTGCAAAGCGGGGTCGCGCTTTGTCGTGCAGCACGACAAATTTACCTATATGCACTAATATCGGCTATCTTATAGGGAATTATTTCGTTGTCTCTCTCAGTCGTTGACAGTATAGCCTTGGTCAGTCGATGTCCAGCCGATTCAGCTGCATACAGTCACTGATGTAGCCGTTTGTGCTTATCATAGAGGATTCTTTGTTTTTTAAGTCCCACATCACAATTCAATGCAGTAATGCGTCATTGTTTTAACGCGACAGCGAAGCAAGCGTTTCGACGTATCTGCTTTGAATCTGCGTTCAGATCCTGCGGCCATTTTTTCAACTTACCAATATAACCGTATGGATAGGTATGGAATTAAAACATGCACTGGAGTCGCACTTTGACATGGCGCTTCTGCTTTTCGTTCTTTACCTTTGCAGGGCTCTGCAGGAACACTCACTTTCGAGTTCGACATTTGTTCCCCCGTAACCAACGGTTAACGACATTTCTAGAAGTCGAACCTCTGCTACATGCGTCTTTATACGGCGAACTGTCTCCACCCCGTCCCCCCTCTAGTTGCAAGACAAGTCTCATATACATACCCCCCTTAGATGTACTAATTTTCCATGAACCACTATAGTTCGTCTGCTAAGAGTCGAAGCGACGATAGTCGAAAAAATTCTGCATCTCGAATCTGAAATAAAACGTCTCGCGCATATTTTGGTCATCTTTAAATATGAAATTAATTTTTGCTACGAGCTGATATTTAAAAGCAAGTTGAGAAAAGAGTGTACCGGAGAAAACTACGTATGAAAAATTTAGTTATTTTAATGTTGAAGAATCCAGTGCACCATATGCAGCAATTGAACATATTTCACACATTCAGTTACATGTTTTTGCACAATGAAACAAAGCATCTCCATTTTGTTTCAAGCTAACCATAACGTGGACGACATAAACAATATGGTTTATGTCGTCCACGGACGCATATGCCGTACAGGGAACATTGCCGGCCTACCTAGAGTTGCTTGCTATTTTAGCTTACAATGAAAAAGCGGCAGGCTCAAATTGTTTGCCTACGTAGATTTAGGACGATGCGTAGAACTTATTAACTGCACGTCTTCGCAGAAGCAAGTTCCGATTCGGATTTTTTCCATATTTAAATACGATCGTATTGCTGTAAGCTAGGTTTAACCTTGTGCACATGTATAGCGACTGATCTAGATGAACTTCTTGATAATAGTACAGAATATTGTTTGTCGTCATAACGGCAGCAAGGCAAGCCCTTTGTTCTGAGAGGTGTAATAACCCCTGTGCAAAACAATGTGCTTTTCCAGTGTTACAAATGAAGCCTAATCTAGCTGGCCGTCCTAAACCTTTATGTTACATAGACAGCCTATGTATAAAATGAACCAAAATAGGCTTTTAGCAGAGATGTTCTAACGAACCCAGCTACAGATCGTAACCACCAAATTAAATTTGTATTCTTTAATTAAATTATTTTTTTTAATTTTTTCATTTTTCAAATACATTCAAGCCTTCAAATAAGAGCGCTTCGAAGTTCGACGCCGCAATGTTTCATTCGTTAGTTATAAAGTCCTTGTATAATTATATCTCAAATAGCGGGGGACTTCGCCAAACATGGCAATTGTAAATAATTTCCATAGAGGCATTCTGTTGTTTATATCGTATTAGCTATACGTTTTGTGACTTGTTTTGTTGGAAGGCATGTTGTGTATATATTAAAAATATATGATTTTATCCATCTGCAGACGCAAAGTTGACTATAGTAAATATCTATTTTTTTTTCATTTAGGGCCTGCGCATAATAGTGCAGTTGTAATATATTGATGAGGACAATTGCTGCCTAATTTAATCAGTATCCTATTCAATCATCATCAGTGAGGTTTGGATTGTATATGAAACAGGCCATGGAGAAGTCTGTGCGTATTTCTCGCCATCGTATGACTCGAAGGAACGTTCCACCTAATCTAGATAGCGTTGCGAACACTCATGTGATACTCGCTAGCCCGACGTTCCCGATGTACTTCGATGTAAACCGAACGCGTATTCTACTATTACCTAGGCTAGGTCGTGGCCCCGATGAATAAACGCCTTGAAACTCTTAGACTGTCCTGCTAGCCACGTTAAAACTAGGCCAAGGAATGTCTTCTAAGTTGCTATACGTAGAGCTCTCGATTCGGTAAGCCGGGCTTACCAGATCACTGATGCGGGGCGTCGTTTCGTATTGCAACACATTCTACTCTGTACTTGTGGCGGAAACCTTGCGGAACAACATCCTAAATACGCCGAGTCTTTGACAGGCCATAGCAAATCTGTGACGGAAGTAGACGCTTTAATCCTGTATGTTGTGTTAGCATGTGACAAATGCCTCCGGGAGGTAAAACTCTACAAGGCAGGATATTTTCTGCAGGTACATATATGCACATTAAGGTTTTTCTAAGCAGTTCAGCAGGTCATTGAGCCTGATATTGGCAACACACTCGATTAACTTTTGCTAGATCAACTTACTCTGTTTCATCAAAACTTGCTGTGATTTTCAGTTCTCACGGAACGGTTATTGGGTCAGCTGCATTTTTTTTGCGAAATCTGAGCATTGGCCTTCAAAGGGGTCCGCCCCTTTGAAGGCCAATGCTCAGATTTTTAGATATATACATCATGGCTGGGGTTAAGCGAACCCGGCTTAAGTTGGAAATTTCATTTGAAGGTATAGCAAGTTGTTTGAGTCTTGAAACCGTCGAAAATTGTAACGAAACGCTTAAAGTGACATTCAACTTGGAATTTTCTAGTAGCACTACCGCGCATATGCGGCAGTACCGTTGGCTAGTAGAATGGATCAAACAGCCCATTGACCCGTTTTTTACGTGCTGGAAGTAGCCTGTGTTTTCATGCAGGTAGAATAGCTAACCTGAATTCCTGATGACAAAACCTGTCACGTCGATAATTGCTTAGTCTGTTAGAAAACGACGAGATTGGTGATACTGATGTAATTAATTTTTTGTGCTGGATATAACATCATTTTTGCAGGGCAACGTACTCGAACGACACGTGACGTTGGTCGATGGTCGCAAATGTGTCCCTTGCCAGTTTTATATATTAATTGTATATACATAATATGTCAACGTTCGTACACAATTTGGCTATTTAATGACAAATACAAGACGGCGTAAGTTTAAAATGAGAACAAGCAGATATAAAAGTTAATCCCATGATTCGCGCACAGAGTCTTGTCAAAATCGAAAACTCCTCGCTAAATCTAATCATTTTTGTCAACTTCTTGGGAAAAGTCCCTTGCTAAAGTCATTTGAAAAGTCTCATGTTAAAGTTCTATGGTATACTTACGGTATTCAACCAGATTATAGGAACGCATCTTGAGATTTTTCTATATCGATATATTTTCTATATATTGAGGAGGCCTGCCTGAACAATTTATTAGTTTAACTGCTGTATAGCCAGATGGTTTTCTGGACGACACTTCTTTAGAGTTGATGGCTTTTTTTTACAGAATGTACACCTTACTTTTGAAATCTGCTGCATGGAGAATGGCATCCCTCCCAAATCAAAATGACTACTAGGCTTCATTAAGACAGGGCAACTCTCACGAAGGCCGATCAAAGAACGATACCCTTTAGATTCTGGCTGGTTCACGCCCTAAATATCTTTAAAATTCGTTTTTAGAAAACATGAGAAAAACCGGTCTAAAAATCATACCACTGTCAAACAAAAGCTACTGAGCACAGTAGGTGTCAGAAAAACTAGCTCGTTTTTTAAATCCTATTTTTGAGATGAGTATCCCAGCAACAACAAAAAGGAACATGTTGGTTCTACAATGCCTTAACGTCGCGTTAGAGGACGCCACGTAGAGAAATAAAAAATTCTCTTATTACGCCCTAAAACTAGTTTTACATTGTCATTGAAACATTTCAACTTTATTTGTGTGTAAAAAATCATACAGTGCCAAAGTGAAGTCTTTTCAAAAATCCTTTGTAGAAGATTTGCCTAAGTCTTGACACGGGATGAAGAGGGTGGAGCTTTTTTGTCCAGTCGAACGACGACACAAAATATTTTGCGTCAAAAAATTTTTGGCAAAAAAGTTGCCCTATTTCGATGTCTCGTTAACGATTCTACTTGTATGATGGGAAATAGGCGTCTCTGGAAAATACAATCGAGAATTGGGGTAACCTTCAGCTGTTCTGAGTATTCAACAAAACAAAGAAAAATCAACTACATTTTGTGGTTGTTAACAATTACACTTTATTATTTGATCATTAGCTAGTTATTTTTAAGCACGTATTTTTAACCGAAAATGTATTAAAGAGATATTATGTATATATATTTGTTATACTGAAAAGCCACTGTTCCGAGAAGTAGTGCGGAATTTTTTTTACATCGAAAGCATTAAGGTTTATTTAGTTTTCCATTGAATTGTTTTACTTCTTTTCTCTCTCTCTCTCTCCCTCTCTCTCTTTCTCTCTCTCTCTCTCCCCTCTCTCTCTCTATATATATATATATATATGTGTGTGGTTTTTAGTGGGAATGGAAATGAGTAAATCTTCTTGTAGACATTAGAATGCTTAATGAATGCTAACAAGCAAAGTAATGGAGGAACAGTAAATCATGTATAAACTGGAATTTTGTATATATCTATTTTATCACATCTATTGCTTCTGAGCTTGGTAACGTGAGCGTTCAATGTCGTCCTATTGAATAGACCGACGTTAACCAATACTAACATACTGATTTCTCCGACCTTATCATATAGTATGGGTATGACAAGTATCTGAACATAGAGAGTGGTTAAAGCAGGATAGAATAAAACCGTTAGAACTAAAAAAAAAAAAAAAAAAAAAGCGAAAACTGTGGTGATCCTTAGAGGTGGCATACAAAAACCAGAAACGTGGAAAAACTCCAGTCCTAACAAATAAAAAGCCTTTTACAACGAACCGATTCTGACATTTAATTTTCTACATTACAATATGCCTAGCTTTAGCATCCTGTTTGTTTTTAGTTCTCAACTGTTTTTGATTTGTTCATAACAGGGTACCTGTTATTTGCCTTGACTTATCCATTCCGGTTTTATTCTATCCTGCTTTAACCACTCTCTATGTTCAGATACTTGTCATACCCATACTATATGATAAGGTCGGAGAAATCAGTATGTTAGTATTGGTTAACGTCGGTCTATTCAATAGGACGACATTGAACGCTCACGTTACCAAGCTCAGAAGCAATAGATGTGATAAAATAGATATATACAAAATTCCAGTTTATACATGATTTACTGTTCCTCCATTACTTTGCTTGTTAGCATTCATTAAGCATTCTAATGTCTACAAGAAGATTTACTCATTTCCATTCCCACTAAAAACCACACACATATATATATATATATATAGAGAGAGAGAGGGGAGAGAGAGAGAGAGAAAGAGAGAGAGGGAGAGAGAGAGAGAGAAAAGAAGTAAAACAATTCAATGGAAAACTAAATAAACCTTAATGCTTTCGATGTAAAAAAAATTCCGCACTACTTCTCGGAACAGTGGCTTTTCAGTATAACAAATATATATACATAATATCTCTTTAATACATTTTCGGTTAAAAATACGTGCTTAAAAATAACTAGCTAATGATCAAATAATAAAGTGTAATTGTTAACAACCACAAAATGTAGTTGATTTTTCTTTGTTTTGTTGAATACTCAGAACAGCTGAAGGTTACCCCAATTCTCGATTGTATTTTCCAGAGACGCCTATTTCCCATCATACAAGTAGAATCGTTAACGAGACATCGAAATAGGGCAACTTTTTTGCCAAAAATTTTTTGACGCAAAATATTTTGTGTCGTCGTTCGACTGGACAAAAAAGCTCCACCCTCTTCATCCCGTGTCAAGACTTAGGCAAATCTTCTACAAAGGATTTTTGAAAAGACTTCACTTTGGCACTGTATGATTTTTTACACACAAATAAAGTTGAAATGTTTCAATGACAATGTAAAACTAGTTTTAGGGCGTAATAAGAGAATTTTTTATTTCTCTACGTGGCGTCCTCTAACGCGACGTTAAGGCATTGTAGAACCAACATGTTCCTTTTTGTTGTTGCTGGGATACTCATCTCAAAAATAGGATTTAAAAAACGAGCTAGTTTTTCTGACACCTACTGTGCTCAGTAGCTTTTGTTTGACAGTGGTATGATTTTTAGACCGGTTTTTCTCATGTTTTCTAAAAACGAATTTTAAAGATATTTAGGGCGTGAACCAGCCAGAATCTAAAGGGTATCGTTCTTTGATCGGCCTTCGTGAGAGTTGCCCTGTCTTAATGAAGCCTAGTAGTCATTTTGATTTGGGAGGGATGCCATTCTCCATGCAGCAGATTTCAAAAGTAAGGTGTACATTCTGTAAAAAAAAGCCATCAACTCTAAAGAAGTGTCGTCCAGAAAACCATCTGGCTATACAGCAGTTAAACTAATAAATTGTTCAGGCAGGCCTCCTCAATATATAGAAAATATATCGATATAGAAAAATCTCAAGATGCGTTCCTATAATCTGGTTGAATACCGTAAGTATACCATAGAACTTTAACATGAGACTTTTCAAATGACTTTAGCAAGGGACTTTTCCCAAGAAGTTGACAAAAATGATTAGATTTAGCGAGGAGTTTTCGATTTTGACAAGACTCTGTGCGCGAATCATGGGATTAACTTTTATATCTGCTTGTTCTCATTTTAAACTTACGCCGTCTTGTATTTGTCATTAAATAGCCAAATTGTGTACGAACGTTGACATATTATGTATATACAATTAATATATAAAACTGGCAAGGGACACATTTGCGACCATCGACCAACGTCACGTGTCGTTCGAGTACGTTGCCCTGCAAAAATGATGTTATATCCAGCACAAAAAATTAATTACATCAGTATCACCAATCTCGTCGTTTTCTAACAGACTAAGCAATTATCGACGTGACAGGTTTTGTCATCAGGAATTCAGGTTAGCTATTCTACCTGCATGAAAACACAGGCTACTTCCAGCACGTAAAAAACGGGTCAATGGGCTGTTTGATCCATTCTACTAGCCAACGGTACTGCCGCATATGCGCGGTAGTGCTACTAGAAAATTCCAAGTTGAATGTCACTTTAAGCGTTTCGTTACAATTTTCGACGGTTTCAAGACTCAAACAACTTGCTATACCTTCAAATGAAATTTCCAACTTAAGCCGGGTTCGCTTAACCCCAGCCATGATGTATATATCTAAAAATCTGAGCATTGGCCTTCAAAGGGGCGGACCCCTTTGAAGGCCAATGCTCAGATTTCGCAAAAAAAATGCAGCTGACCCAATAACCGTTCCGTGAGAACTGAAAATCACAGCAAGTTTTGATGAAACAGAGTAAGTTGATCTAGCAAAAGTTAATCGAGTGTGTTGCCAATATCAGGCTCAATGACCTGCTGAACTGCTTAGAAAAACCTTAATGTGCATATATGTACCTGCAGAAAATATCCTGCCTTGTAGAGTTTTACCTCCCGGAGGCATTTGTCACATGCTAACACAACATACAGGATTAAAGCGTCTACTTCCGTCACAGATTTGCTATGGCCTGTCAAAGACTCGGCGTATTTAGGATGTTGTTCCGCAAGGTTTCCGCCACAAGTACAGAGTAGAATGTGTTGCAATACGAAACGACGCCCCGCATCAGTGATCTGGTAAGCCCGGCTTACCGAATCGAGAGCTCTACGTATAGCAACTTAGAAGACATTCCTTGGCCTAGTTTTAACGTGGCTAGCAGGACAGTCTAAGAGTTTCAAGGCGTTTATTCATCGGGGCCACGACCTAGCCTAGGTAATAGTAGAATACGCGTTCGGTTTACATCGAAGTACATCGGGAACGTCGGGCTAGCGAGTATCACATGAGTGTTCGCAACGCTATCTAGATTAGGTGGAACGTTCCTTCGAGTCATACGATGGCGAGAAATACGCACAGACTTCTCCATGGCCTGTTTCATATACAATCCAAACCTCACTGATGATGATTGAATAGGATACTGATTAAATTAGGCAGCAATTGTCCTCATCAATATATTACAACTGCACTATTATGCGCAGGCCCTAAATGAAAAAAAAATAGATATTTACTATAGTCAACTTTGCGTCTGCAGATGGATAAAATCATATATTTTTAATA
>NW_019211460.1:14191912-14377904 GCF_002443255.2 Varroa destructor | reverse complement strand
TATGATTATTCTCGCAGGTATTTTTAGACGAAATGTATCTATATCTGTACATGTTGAGTAACGGATATTCTTTTCTGCGATTGAAATTGAGTCACGAAATGGTTCGTTTTGGAGATACCTGTATTTGGATCGATAGAATAGTTGTAAAGGAGTTAGTTTGAAAGGGTTATCGAATAGGCGTAATTGACTAATAAGCAGGCAGAGCTTCAGTCTGAAATCTAGGCTTCATTCGTACATTTAGCTTAGGCTGATTAAGGATTAGAACTAAAAAAAAAAAAAAAAAAAGCGAAAACTGTGGTGATCCTTAGAGGTGGCATACAAAAACCAGAAACGTGGAAAAACTCCAGTCCTAACAAATAAAAAGCCTTTTACAACGAACCGATTCTGACATTTAATTTTCTACATTACAATATGCCTAGCTTTAGCATCCTGTTTGTTTTTAGTTCTCAACTGTTTTTGATTTGTTCATAACAGGGTACCTGTTATTTGCCTTGACTTATCCATTCTCCTTAATCAGCCTAAGCTAAATGTACGAATGAAGCCTAGATTTCAGACTGAAGCTCTGCCTGCTTATTAGTCAATTACGCCTATTCGATAACCCTTTCAAACTAACTCCTTTACAACTATTCTATCGATCCAAATACAGGTATCTCCAAAACGAACCATTTCGTGACTCAATTTCAATCGCAGAAAAGAATATCCGTTACTCAACATGTACAGATATAGATACATTTCGTCTAAAAATACCTGCGAGAATAATCATAATCTGACCACTCCGCTTCAAAATTATAACTATGGAAGTAGTACGCTGGCGCGTTACTTCTACCGTTACTGGCTATAGGTTCAGCTTTGTTCGAAATCAAAGGAACGCATGCGCGAACCTACAGAGGCCTCAGAGTTGCTCCTCTATCAAAGAAGAAGTATCCATTGTCTACTAAAAATTAGATTATAGTCCAGGAAGTCTTTGTCGGTCCGTACTGGTTGTTGGCACCCATGACGATGTAGCTTTCTATAGACAGTTAGATGGCTTCGAGAACGGACAACCTCATAAGAGGTCAAGTGCGGAAAAAGAGCCCAAAAACCCCTCCCTACCCATCAATAGCTAGACCGACTTACAACAATAACAGACCTTGCAGGGTAACGCGCTCCCTGGAGAGGACAGCGTCCCGTAGAGTGCTCGAGAGGACATTCCTAGACAAAGAAATCTTCCTAACAGGATTTGAGACTGTCGGAGCCTAACACTCCCGCTGGGCCTTATACAGTGTACGTGGGAGGGAGCGGAACCGCCATGTTGGTTCGCTGAATAGAAGCTTTTATAATGTTGTGCCTAGATATACTCAGCTGTACATAGTGGTGATATGGACAGGGCGCAAGGAACACTCTTTCTTATTTGTGAACAAGTAAAAGTAGAGTCAAAGCGAGGTGGATGTGGATAGCATCGCTCAGGGATGGGGTGGTGGTAAAGGGTTTAGCGTTTCGATAAGTTACAAAATGGCAAAACCTGAACCGAATAGGAGATACATCTTTTAGAGCGTTACATGCATACTGTGCAATTAGCTAATAATTTTAGCTTTTCGAACTATTATTCTAGAGGTGAAATACGTTAACTTCTGTGTTAGCTTGAATAGCTTAGTTTGCCCCAATTCTCCGTAAGTATGTTAAAATTTAATTTCATCTTTTCTTTTATCTTTGCATACCAATTTGATGATGTTAGCGATTAGAAAAATGTATGAAAATTTCTCCAAGAATCCCTTCATGAAGTATTGAGGAACTCAAAAAACGTTCAAGTATTGATAAGTTCAATTCTAGTTTTTAGATTCGTCTAAATTTTTTTTGCTTAGAATCGGCATTCGTCCCAGATAAATCTGTTTTTTTTGCAAACTACCTTCAGTTGATGCCGGAGTGATTTAAATAAATATTCTTTTTTAGATTTGCCGTTTCGTCTTCCCTCTTTGGGAAGTTATTTTTAATTTTTTTGTACCTGTTATGATCGTCTTCAAACGGTTTAAAACGAAGACTCCTGAAGCGTTTCTTGCCTGCAGCTAATTACCAAGTTGTTTGCATTGATATGTTGTAAAATGTCTTTAAACATATACAGACAGAGATATACAAAATGGGGGTAAGGAGTAAAACGTCATAAAGAACATTTTGCTACGATCGAAAAATTGACAATAATTTTTATTTAATATTTGTGTTTCTGTCTAATCATTTACAACTGTTAAGTTAAGTTAAGCAATAGCCCAGTTAGATCACGGTTGGATCGTGATCTAAGGCCGATTCACACAAAAGAAAAACAATAATAATAGTTTTCTTCAAATTCTAACTGTCATTCTCTTTCTTTTTAGATCTTAGGTTCTATTTTTAGAGTGTACGATCTCTGCCCACGTAACTGCTACGCCACTCTGTTTTATGAGGGCTATTATTATTATTATTCATCAATCACAAGATTTATTTCTCAAGCCGACCAATCTGGCAAATAGCTTTTTCCAGACCACCATAGTCATTCTCGGGTAATATAGCTTTAAGTGAGTGTAAGCAACCACATATGGTCAATATAATCATGTACGAACAGGACCGAATTCAAAATCATGACGGGTGGCTTTTCCGTGATATCATGGTGTAGTGTCGAGCTCGAACAGATTATTTATATGGAGGAGGAAATGTATCGACCTTCCACTGGCGCCATATATCAGAAGTGATCCACGTTCCCCTTGAATAGTCGCTTACCGACTTCGCTAGCTCGCAGAGTGGCAGTGTTATATTTTTCCTACCATGTTTTTTGCCACCTTGTCGAGAGTCGTCTTTGGGCCATTGTGGTCAGGGTAATGCGATCTGGATTCCTCGGTTTGCGAGTATGCCCGTTCCTGTTCCGTAGATAAATAATACGAAGGGTTCCAGTGAACGGTTCGTTACCCTGCGAAGCCTTTTACCTTACTCCCTTCACGAGCACTCAGCAAAACATTTGGTTAGTCTTTTTGGCCGCTGAACGTATGCAAGCTCAGTGACTCACAGCAACAATGACGCTTGTAGGAGTACGTATATATTATTCGACGCGCTGAATAAGCTGACTGACAAATCAGTGCTTCAGGTGGAAGCAGCATTTCTCTGACTATGTGGGAGAGACAAAGCGCAAGGAGCTAAAGCGACAGGTGACTAATATCTAGCCCATGTAAAAAAAGAGCGAAAAGATATGAATTAAGAGTTTGCCAACGATGGGTGGAACAAAAATGGAGAAAATTTTTCCTCGTAAAACAAAAGGAAAATGTGTATGTGTGTTTTCAGAAATCGCCAAATTACCAGAATAAGAACCAGCGGACAAAAGTCCGATCAAGCAAAGTACTAATACTGCAATTTCTATTTCATCTAGAATATATATATATATTTTCTTCTTCGTTTTTTGGTATAGACTAAAGATTCGCATGTACATAGGGTATGTATGTAGCACAGCAGGAAGCCACTGCTTTTTACGGTGAAGGATAGACTGCTCCCCTAGATATCCATATATAGCTCAACGTTTTTCCATACTCCCAGAGGTAGCGTGAATCTTAGGACTACGATTTATCACAGTTATTAGACGGACATTAGAAGAATTCAACGATTTCATCTATGCTTTACTTTTCTCGTGTATGAAGATCCTTTCAGTGTGATTCAACCTCGCTGCCTAATGCGGCAGTGGCATTATTGTTGTGTTGTAGATTACATCATAATATACTCATTATCAGAGATATTTGAACTATTAGCGGCGCAAGTAACTCTGATGAAATAAATCGTTATGTAGCTTCGTTAAAAACTATTGGCAGAGATTCAGATCAAAGAATATTGTGTGTCTGAGGAAAGCACAATGGTGGAAAGAAACTCTCTATTTCTCAACCTTAGTATTTTAAGTTTAAGTTGCAACTAAATATAATTTACATGTTTGTGTTGGGGGTGAAAAAAAAAGCACCCTCGAGTGCTTGAACAGTCAACGCTATGCAGAGGAAAACCGAAGCTGAGCCGTGATAGCCTTGTCGATAGCATCTTATTCGATATGACAGTCCTTATGCTCATCTTATTATTGATAATTAACAGAAGAAGGTGATGCCGCGCAATTTCATACAGGTATTCCATAGGTTCTACAAGCACAGATAGGAATATAGGAACGCATGGAATCACAGCGCGACACCATATTACGGAGACGGTAACATAAACTGAGACTGTTTCAGACGGCACCAAATCCCTTTTGCGATTTGCGTGAACACTTCAAGTTGTGAAGATGGTTTATAAAGAATCTCATCTCACCGACAATATTTGACCAAGTTACTACTCATAATTCAGTATTAATTAAATAAAAAATCTAAAAATGGATGATAGGGTTATTCACCTGACCTGGCTGCCACTAATACAAATTAATTAACTTCTGGGGTAAATGAACAGGGTATAGAACTATAGCAACGTTGCCCGGTTTCTCTGATTCTAATGACAACTATTTTATCTATCAGAATACACTGATGAGTGGTCGATCGATGGCTGCATGACGTCACAATTTGTACGACGAAGTAGGCCTGTGGTCCACTTAGGCCATTCAAACTGAGTAGGTACCGGAATGGCTTATCGCGTATCAATTGTAGCTTGACTCACATTCAAATAATAGGACCTCTCTCCTTATTCCGTTCAGAGTGTCGGTTTAACTTGCTAGATACAAATAGCGATGGAGACAGTCGGGTTCACGGTCGTCAGCACTGCACCGCGTATTCCCCACGTCACTCACGGTGTGGAAATGGCAGCGATCATTCCCCTGCACTAGTTAGGAGAGGTCGGCCTAGGTTGTCGAACTATGCTGTTCCACTCTGCTCGGGCATCAGGTTATTGGCTGACTATAGGAGCTTAGTCACCTACGAGAGCGGGACATTGTTCCGGGAGGTCACGGGGGTTGGGAGTTATGCCCAGGGGCAATTTTGCAATCACTGCTAGCTAGTCATAGGCCGAATGAGCCGACCGCTAATGAATATCGTTCACTCAGAGGGAGCGTTTGTGGCGCCTCAACTGCATGGATACCTGACCACCGAACCAGCGTTGATGGCGACGGCTGGCTTAATATAGTGTTAACGGGGCGTCTTCTAACTAACCGGCTAGTGCTGATGCTGCACAGAGCCGTTCCAACCGTGGTTCGTAGCTTGAAGAGCTGGCATACACCATAGGTAAACGTAGATGCTTTTGGCTGTTCAACTTCGTAGACGAGATCGTTTGTTCATTGTTTAGCTGATGAAAGTTTTATTTTTAAGTTTGTAGAGCGTGATTTAACAAGCATTGCTAATTCAAACACGCCACTTTTAGAAAACTCAGAGAGTTATGAAAGAAAATGTAACGCTATAATCAATCGAATCTTGCCTACATTTAGTAAGTGTATTTAGAAGAATATAATTGTGTTACAGCTGAAAATTTTAAGTTCTGTGTGCGTGATCAAACAACGGCGCCATAATAGAACTTAAGCGTACTGTATGTGATGCACGTTACACCACATTACCTTTGAAAAGTTTGCACCCACTTAAGAAAACGTATTTTTTTAGCATAAAATATTTTAGCGTACTGGTTTTTTATAGAGACCGGTGCAGGCATAAATTCGTGAGATTATAGAAGATGTACATGAAATTTCTAAATAAACTATTCTATAATTTGAAACAAATATACTGTGGAATAATCTACAGTATTTTGTAGACTACCATTTTGAGTAATGTTAAATGATGCATTTTACTGAATCACTTCTCATTATTACCGCCCTATACTAATAATAAAACGATGCCTCATCGTTTCACTGCACCCATATACGCTTTACGTTACCCACCTAATTGCTATCATTTTTTTAAAGGGTTTTTATCGTATATAGTAATTGGCATAAGTACCGAAACTCAGCGACGTTTCGGTACTTATGCCAATATTTATTACATATGTAAGACTTTTTCTTCATTTATTATTATTGGTTTATTCTGTGACAAACGCTTGCGTGATACGTGTCACACCACCCACAATATGATGATGAAGAAAACGGATGTATAAATAGAAATATTTACAAAGATGATTGAACGAAATCTTCCTCAAAGATAATGCTTCTTACTTCTTTTATTTGCAAATGCCAAACTCTCAGCCCGTAGATTTATTGAACAACTTCTTATACAATAATCGCAAATTTGCAGTGAGTAAGTTTCGTTGAAGTTACTACTCGTAGATACGTAAAGCGAAACGTTATCGCTGTCCCAGCAAGATGACTGATGATATTTTGACGAATTTCTGCTTTGTGGCCTGGTGATGCCTGAAAACAGCCACGAGCATCTTGTTCACTAAGTTTTAGCTGCTGATACCACATCAACTTATAGCATTTTTGAAAATATTTTCTTTCCTGTTTCTGAACACGATTTCAGCTTCGCAATGAATATCAAGAGCAACACTAAACTATGCTCTTCGGACGGAAATCAAGCGCCTCAATCAAGCTATACAATTCAACTAACAAACAATATCACCGACATGTAGAAATTGCTTATACCAACGTGTGACCTTCGTGTGTAGCACATTCGAATCATCGAACATTTTCAACAAATGACCACATATCTTTTACGCCATGTGAGACGCTTTCCTGAGACGCTTGTTTACAGCCTAGATCTTTGATAGCCCAGCCTTTGGTTGAGAATAACCAACGCCAGCTTTTTTTTTTAGTTAGCCACTTATAGGAACCTTATGAACATAAAAAACAATTTTTCGACGCCAGATGGCACTCATGAGTATCTGGTCACAACTTATAAAAAATGTTCCATATGTTAGCTTTAACCTTGGACGTATAAGCTGTGTGTATGGACTAAAACGTTTAATTAGATTGATAAAAAAAATACGATTTACATTAATGTATACATAATTATTATATTAATTATGCGTGCATAGTAAGCAACGACGCTTCGTTCCATGCCGGGAGCCAGTTGGTTCAGCAATGCTTACCGAACGCAGAAACCGAAAC
Organism: Varroa destructor; assembly: GCF_002443255.2. Lineage (NCBI taxonomy): Eukaryota > Metazoa > Arthropoda > Arachnida > Mesostigmata > Varroidae > Varroa > Varroa destructor. The sequence continues at coordinate 14,370,922 of NW_019211460.1, read as the reverse complement.
AGTTATAACTATTCATTAATTAGACACACCATCATTCTACTCAATGGTCACTCTATCATAAGTTGTCCCTTGATATATATATATATATATATACATATATATATATATACATTTATATATATATATATAATTCAAACATACGCTGCATATGTGAGAATTTCCTTTGTCAGCATGAAACGAATCTGCGACCCCAATTATGCGCGCAACGTAATTTTCAGCTGAGAACAAGCAAAAGAGCGCCAAAAAGTATTCAAATAAATACAACGAAGTTGCTTATTAGAACCCGCCAATATTTGAAAAGCGCTGAATGTCTATCTCAACAGTAAAAAGATAGAATACCACTGTTGCCAGTATCTCACTACACGTAAAAATCGGACGAAATGTCTAACCTCTCTACCATATATCCGGTTGATGAAAACAGCTGCACATCAGAGGCGGCAAATAAACGTCTAGAGTACTTAACTTTTATTCAGTGCAAGATTACGGCAAACGTCATTAGAAACGCAAACAAACTGCGATTAATAGATATTACGTATGAACAATGAAAAAAATTAGGTCTGAAGCTTTTAATACACAAAGACACAGTAACGTACTTCGAGCGTATAAAAGGCGAGGAGTAAATCTCGTATTGACAAATGAAGACAGTCAATCGAATACCTTATAGCATCAATCAGTTTTAGATATAGCGATCAGCCGAAACAAAAACAACGTGGCTCGTTACAATATACTGAGCTTAATGTTTGCGTGTTTACTACAAGACATTGGATTAGTTAAGCTTGTACAAGGTTTATAAGACAAACTGGTACGTCGCAATGGTCCGGAAATGCAACGGGGATATAATGATGTCCTAAAAATACGATTTGATAATAATTTGCGTATGCCCAGCAAGCTGAAAAACACCCCATTGTGGAAAGAGACACAGCAGAACGAGTGAAAACTTCGCTTCGTGTATCAACTTCGTTCGTTCTTATTTTTCTCCTTTTGTTTGTTTCCAATCAAATATGGAACATCTTATTGTTTAGTCCGATACAAGACAGTGTTGTATAGTGTCAAGTTATCCAAAGGTCTGGAGCGATGCGCAAGGCAGCAAAGCTATAATGTATAGATTGTAATGGCTGTCGGTAGAAATAATTCCATGTTTTTGCACCCAGGTATTTAACCGTCCAATCTATTCGAGCGAACGGCAAAGAATACGTCGCGAAAAACATCAAAGCACGACAAACTGTTTAGGTAGGCTAAATCGAATAGGGCAGATAACGGTCACTCCTGTAGTAAGAATTTCCCTTAGTAAATCTAATCAGTACCGCCCTGTTAATACCGAATGATAGGCGAGCGAACTTGCCTTGCTTGATTATTATGAAAAATCCCCAATAGACACTACACAGTAGTGTCCACTGATAAACCTTTCGGAAAACATTCTAATTACACGTAAAGTCTGTGTCTTCTTTAGGTTTAAGGATCGCACAGTTCTATATAATAACAATAGTTGATAGTGATTAAATAAAGCATAGACGTTCGTTTAAGGGCTAGAAGCTACTATATGAAAGCTCTTCCTTGAAGCCAATATTGTATATTGTACAATCTCTATCTAGAAAAGGACACTTCGTTTTTGTGACTATTTAACATATTTTAGCTATATTCGGCGTTTTTTACTGGTTCACTAAGGTTCTTCAAAGGTTTCACCCTGTCTCACGGCCCAAGTAGGAAAATAACTATTACATAAGAATTTTTTTTATATTCCACGGAAAAGATGTTTCTCAGAATACTAGTTACGCTTTTGACATCGACTGAGTCCAGTTTAAGTTTTGTTCAGTGAAAAACATCTGCTCGTCATCGGGTCACTTTCATGCTCATTTCTGACAACCGTTCTACAAAATTATCCAAACGGGCAGGAAAACATCTTAAAACTTAAGGTTGTTGTTGGTGTTTGGCCTAAATCTGGCAAGAGCTTTTTCCAACGGAGAACGACGCGAAAACATTGGCACCCAGCTTACAGCCGCTACGGACGCTTCAGCGGGTCGTCCCATCTGTAGGCTTTTACACCCGCTCATATCGCTCCGCCTCAGTGAGCCGCAGTAGTCGACACAGCGCGCTAGTGTCTCTAGAGGACGTCTCTACGATAGACGCACTCGGGTTTCAGACAGTGTGAACGTTCACATGTATTCATTCATTCAAAATCCCATATGAGAGGATTGGTACCGGTAGCAGCTATTCGTTCTCACTGAGCTATCGTTTGCTTGAAACACACATGAGTTTGCTGTGCTACACTTCGTTATGTGAAACTGCCCAAAAAGGCGGCATTATTCGAACCATATATCCTCACGGAAAATCCCGCAAACGGATGAACGCATTCATTGCCTCGATTTGATCCAACTGTGATGTCAGTGGTACCCGCGGGCACCTGGTCTGAGTCTGTCCGACCTGTCTCTCGGCTTCCCACATTACAGTTCTCTACATATTTCCCCTCCGGCGCATATCCCAGTACAGACAAGGATGACGAACACGGCATCTGTTGATGCTGATGATGTTGAGCATCGTCCCTATGACAATGATGACCTGCTGCTGCCGAAAGGACCGATTCCCTGAGGACCAACAGACCAGCCTCTTGTAACCCGAACCGTACAGATCTCTCCCATATAGTAGGGTTTGACGCCCTTACTCATGGCCACACCACAAGGTGAGAATGAAAGTGCATCATGGAGGTGCACCAGCCCTTCTGGTAGACCCATGTCCGATCCGCAAGTATCAAATACAACTTCGGCACCCAGCCCATCGTCCGGAGTTCAGCCTACGCTGGGGTATTCTTTCGTATTTTGGTGTCGCGGATACCCATCGACTGGCCTCATTTCACTCGAGCTTTCGCTGCTCGTGACTGAGCAACTGAAGCCTGAAGCGGCAGCGAGAAGGGTATTAGGATGGTAGTAGCTTGTCGGTCCATCAAGACAGTGGAAGGAATGAGTCATAGAAACTCCGTTGGCTCCTGGGGCAACGTATAGCCAGCGTAGCAGCCTGGCGACAAACCAAAATCATTATGCGGCTAGTACTCGAACCATGATGGAGTTAATTATGATGATGAAAATCAAATAATGGCAGTACTTGAGCTGTTGCGGATTTTATGATTTGTCAACAGCGGTCAGTCTGTCGCAATCAATGAAAATGTTGGTCATACAATAAAAAAGATTGCAATTATTGCTGGACGTGCCACACATGTATCATTCTGCTGCGGTCTGGGAATAAATGGACGGTACGAAGCAAATTAAGTGTATCTCAGGTTCTACTCTGTTGCTCAATTAATAACTATGTTGGTATTTTTTTTTTTTAAATCGTGCGAAAAACATATCAGAGCTGCTGTGAATAACATCAACCATTGTGTTAGCCCTATAAAGGTTAAAGGTTAAAGCTGAAATATATATCCCGTTGCCCTATATACACAACATGTCAACAAGGGGCGTACTTTTCAAAACTAAAAGTATAAATGAACTATAGAAATTCTATATCAATGAAGCATAGATATTCTCTCGATAGACTGTGTATCGGTAAAGCTCGCACATAAAGATTACGCGTTGTAACTTTTTATCGTCATTATTTTACATCGTTTTTATACAGTGATCGCGCTGTGCTTGAAACTTTTTATTAATTAGGAGATCTTTTGTTGGCCTGTAAATACTTTTTTTTTTTTAAATATCACCAAATTACAAACAAAGTATACACTAATATATGAAGAAATCATGATTATGATAAACTTTTAACTTAGACGCAAGATAAGGCAACTACTGATACAAACTTGGATAGCATTAGAACAACGATTATATTTCACCCAGTTATCGCTCATGTTTTAATGGGCGGAAACATCAGGTAACAGTGCACAACGGTTCTAGCTATAATATCTTTTTGTGAATCAGATTATGCTTTTAAAATTTCAAAATAAGTCATTCTTAGTTACAACTATGCTGGAAGCTTGAAAGAACTTTAACGTTTACCGAAGTTTAACGTATCACATGAATAATATAGATACACATTTGTAGCAGCATTATAGTAGAGGGGCACAAGAAAAGTTACAGCTATTGTAAAACGAAAAATAAGTTAGACGTAATGTACAAATCGAATTGCGCAACAGGGGTTACACCTAAATAGCCCCGACCTTTCCACAGTGCAATTAACTATTTCCTTTACAGAGACCGTTACCACAATGCTCTCCATTGATTTTTCTCAAATAATCGCTACTTTTCACGAAACACAAATATATATAACGTTGTGAAGTGAGAAAAGCTTGCTGGTAAAAGTGGAATTTCGTTTATTTTTCCCTATATAATCCAAGCAATTACTTCGAATCTGCGATACGACGGGGCCGTTAATGAAGTCTATTTTACTTCAGCTATCCGTCAGCATATTTAAGGTTTCGCTGAATGGTTTCGTACTGCACTCAGTATAGTACGGACAAAAACTAAAAGACACAGAGATAGAGAGAAATTGTGCATGTATATATATCGAGAGAGAGAGAGAGAGAGAGAGAGAGAGATACGAAATAGCTTTTAGGTGTGCTCACCCGTTCGTTCAGCCACACACCAGTGAGTCCGATGTTATGGCAATTCGGCTGTCTCTCTAATCTGCTGTCTTTTCCTTGTTGCCCCTGTCTTCCCCACGGAAGCTTACCCAGCCGCCAACCTCGTGGATCTGTTAGATCTCACAGATATCTACCTCACCATTACTTCAGCGCAGATGTAGCACCCTATCACAGGCTGAGGTTCGGCCTTTCGCTTACCTTCCCGCCCTCGATAGTCATTGCGCAGTGGTGCAGCCGTACAGTCAAGACCTCCGAAGAAAAGCGGTTATACGAGGCCGTTCATACCACCGTCTTCTGCGGGGGGCTTTTTTCCCCTTTTTGTCTCCAGCCCACTCTACTCTAATATGGTTTTCACTAAGGGATTCTGTCTCTGTGACGCTGTCTTTCTGTAGTAGCTGCCAACCAACCAGCTCTCATGCTTGTGCAGCACCGGGAGCATGGCAAGTATCTGTAATGGATGACTACTTCGTCAGATTACTCTTAGCGTACCTATCTATATATAAGGGGCTATCCCCGCATATGCTCTTCACTTTCTGCTTGAGCTCAGTTCGTTTGCCCGATCCGACTCTCTCGCTCCGACACTATCTTCACTTATTTCGTTCTGAAAAAGAGACCAGGCACACTTATCTCGTATTGAGTGAAGCGGTAAACTTATCTATTTCGCTGTCTTTTTCTCGTTTCGATGTTTCCACTGCCTGACAGACCCATTACTGCCAAACGCATGGGGTACTTTCGATAGGGCCATTGTCAAGACGGACTACAACAGTTGTTCTGATGGCAGGGCTTAAGTAGCACTACAATGTGCTGACGGTGACGTGAAAATATCATTACGTTGAAAACAACGGCGCTTCTGGGTACAACACGCATATGCGAATCGATTGACGGCCAAGTCGTTGTTGCTACAAAGATGTTATGTTCTAAAATAGAACATGGTTGGCGCCGAAAAGTAATGATTACCATTTGCGTATATTGTGGAAAACGCGTTCCCAATATAGGGCAGACGTTAAATCAATAACTTCTAATTTTTTAAAAGAAACATCTATCAATAAAAATGTCGACAAATATGATGCCTAGCTTCGCGCTGTCTACCTAATGTTTGACATATGTTTAAACTTTAGCATGTCGTTTAGCTCTACAACAGATAGCTATTTCCTGTTATGTATTTCCGAAGCACACGTGTTACTGAACGCAACGATTTACACAGACAGCCTTAATCTACATTTCTAAAAGAGACTCTATCGCCCACGTATTCAAAGCCAGCTCGTAATATAAATAACCTCCTAGTTAATCTTCCCTCTGAGTTCCCCTTTCTCCTCCTCCTCGAAAAAGAGGGCGGAAGCGGCCATGTGCAACCCCTACCGACGCAAGCCACCATTGCGCGCAACATCGTCACAAGCAGACAAGCCAAAACGATCAGACCATTTCGTTTCATAAACCATTAGCTACTACACTGCTGAACCGTGCAGAAGTGCTCGCACTTCGGGGGTGCACTGCAGTCGACACTACTACAACTGGCACTACTATATATGGCCAGCGTACAAATCTCACTGTATCCCATTTCTTCCCCGAGAGGGCTTCTGCGGACGACATGGTACAGCCGGCTGACCAAACGAGGGTGATCACAACCCCCTAGTGGCATCTCTTCGCGGAGATTAGTCAGGGCCAACTAGATATTACGCAGCGTCGAGTATTACTTTGGCGGGTTTTGGGTTGCCCCCTCCCCAGTACACCCGCTAGAGGTTCGTTACGTCAGGTGCTGGGACAATTAAACAAGCCGGGACAGAGAAGGAAGGTTGCGATGATGACAACGAGGCGGCAGGAGAAACAGCGCTCCTGTTAAGAAATGTGGTAGAAGTATCCACCATGTATATAGCCACAAGCTCTGAATAAATTTGCGCATTTATAATTTAGCCAGATTTTAAATTTACCTGCGTGTCTGATTGCCTGAACTGCGTTGTAAGAAGGAAGCGAGGTAAGATAGTTACGTTGAGGTAGAGACAGAGCAAATTTCACTGCTGTGCAACCTAATAGCTCAAGCGATCTGCGATTTTTAGTAACAAACAACATAATCAACAAACGGAAACAAAACGTTGTTTTGAATTCGGATAACTGACGTGCATTGAGCACGCGAACTGGTCTGCCCGTTTCAACGTCGATTATGGCCCATGCAGCTGGGTCTGCCCTTGTTGCGTTTTCCATTATCAAGAGGGAAACTGTCTGGGTTAGCTTAATAGACCACTACCATTGCTATTAGAACGGCACCACTATAATATGTTACGAAATAGTTCTTTCTCAGCACACAGCCCTAATTTCACCGTAATACCTCTCGTGCTACCTCGGTAATGTTGGCTGTATTCGTTTGGCATCAAGTTAAGCCGAACTGTGATCTCCTTACCGATCCAGTTAATCCCCACGGACCCCTGTCAACTCGCTGATATAGTAGAGCTCTTCCTGCTCAAATATACCACTTCCAAAATTCCTACGAACTCCGTCTCCCCAACGCGCCGTATGTAGAACCCTGTTTTCTAATCCTAAGTCTTCGACATATGGCTTTGCGATAAATTGACGCTATGCCCTTTCAAACCTTTAGTTATTATATTGATGCTAGCCGAGCATATGGAACATACGAACATATTTGCTTTATATAGCAGGTTTTATTAGAAAAGAATGAACAGAAGAATTTATGTCATAAGTTAAACACGAATGTTCGACACGCTAAAAGTTGCTTTCGAGTAATTGAAAGTATGAATACGGCACAGATGTACGGCACGGATGCAAGTTGCCTCGGAAATCATTTTTATAAAAAGGCTGCTTCTTCGAAAAATTAGTCTTCTGCAATAGATAAACTCTTATTAGAGGTAACTGAAAGATGGAATGGAGAGTTGTTGATGGGCTATATTCAATGGGTTTGAAGCCCATCGGGACTAGTGCAATCGATTTCCCAAAATTAGCCAAGCCAAAACCTTTATCGACATTACTTGCATTTCCATATTTTTTTTGATAGTGAAAAAATTGATTGCGTTTCATTCAGGATAATATTTATAAAAGCGACCCGTTGCCTGAACACGACGTAAGTAGGAGTCAGTGAAGATTTAATTTGCTTAACACAACAGTCCCTTCGCTGTTGGTAATCGTAAGGTAATGTAATAAATGACCTAAGTATTTTATACAGTCGTAATGGTGTGTAATTGACAATTTGCACGAGATCCATACAAGAACCACATGGGGTTGGCAGTACATATATAGGCACCAGATAGAACGGTCGCCTGTCCACCCGTCTATATTTGCATCGACACTACGCGATCCGTGATCCAGTTATAGTCAATCCAATGGGAAATTGCTGCTACTTGTTTAGTTCCGATTCTTTTGCTAGATCAATCCTAGATCGCAATGCTAGGTCATCCTTGGTAGTCCAATTAATTTTTTTAGGAATGCTTTTAGTCTCGTAGCGCCCTTCCACTGCGTAGGTACTGGAAGTGAACGTCGATAAGGCACGTCGCAGATCACCTCTCGTATTCACTTGACAGGAACGTAATCTATGGGGTTGAAGTCTCTGAGGTACATATTACAATGTTCTATTATAAACACTTTCTCTGTGAGCTGGACCATGCTTGGCCCATAGGTATAATAAAAGTGTGTGTCTACGAGCTACCATGTACTCACCCAGACTGTGAGTGTTCTGTCCGGGGAGTATTAACAGTAACATTGTTCTCCACACTCTTTTCATGCAACACGTTATAGTGTAGGAGAATGTCTAAGTTAAAGACGAAGCGGAAACTAATGGGTCGTGTACGCGCGACTAGCAGTAGGCTCCCTGTTTGTTGGCAAGGACTAAGAAAAGTTTTGACCTCGCAGAGACTTTATCTCGATTGGTTAGCGCATTCTTCGCTTCACAAGCATCTTTGTTTCTCCCCATGGGGCTGATGGATGCGTTAGACATTATCTCGATGAGCGAATCCCAGTGACAAGGCCCAGCGGGACACCGGCGTTAAAGTTTTTTTCTCACTGACCAGCAAAGGACTCGACGAAAATAAGTTCAGACTTCCAAACGGTATGCGCTTATTCACGGTAACTTTAGCTAGCTTTTGCCTCACAATGACCACAGCATGAGCGGATTTTTCATGTAGCGTGACTTAGGGTATTGCTTGTCGATCCATTATTCTGTTGCTATAGGGTCGTAAGTAATAAAGCCGAAAAAACCTTGTGAGGAGAAAGATGGTCGGAGAAACACCCCTAAGTAGAGACACGGAAGGAAGTTCATGCTGTGTTCAAGTGTCCCCCTAGAACTGCGCTCAGCTCGCCGGAGGAAAGTCAACCAACTTTAGACGACAGAAAAGAGCAGATGCCAGTGCTGGCTAACGGGCGTTTACAGACAAAATTATAAATCTTAAACAGTTTGATCTTGTGGCGATTATAGTGTCTAATGGAACGGAATTTCTGAGTCTTTTTTACTGTCTGGGTAGTATATTAACTCCATTCACTTACTGGTAGCAACGACCATAGTTGCTATCTTGATTGGATCTACAGTAATTCCTAAAATAGAAACGACTCTTTAGTAAAAATTTTAAAACTGAAATAAGAATATTTTATAGCTATTATTAGGGTTGCCTTACCCAGGCTCCCATGCAGGCAAGAATGGAGATGTTATCATCTAACCGTACGCCCTAATGTAGATTTCCGGACTGTTATGCTACCACGTCAAACTTTCGGCGCTTTACGTTATCCTGAATCCAGGTCGTCTCGCTGTGTCCTGTCGATTTCGAACGCCGATCGTCTTATTAGGTTTTTTTTCTGAAGACAGAATGATGCCTTCAAGTCTCTATTATGACATGTTTACACCGTGCGTAACCGACCTATTCAATACTGACCCGATAGAAACAGAAAAAAAAAATGCACAAATATTATCAAAACAGTGGAATTACTTACTATATTACTTCTCCACTAAAATCACCGCCGTTACACGTACTTACGAATCAGTACCTTGTGCTTATCATTATTACATATATCTTTTTTAAGTGAATTTATTTGCTCGTCTCCCAGATAAATTTTTGCCTTTTTCTTTCCTATTTGTTGCTTAGACACAGAGAAACCAACTATTATGGCTGCGCCTTCTGTTCTAGCTCAGACGCGTTCGGCCAGTCGATTTATCGACGACGAACACAAAGGCACTCGCGAACGCGGTAAAAATAACGCTAGGTTCTGTAAAAGCAGCGATATCGGCAGATGTCAACGATTATTTGAATTTCACTGATAATCGAAAAATTTGAGCCTATTAGTTGTCTTGAAGGCCATCAAAAAACAGGCTCTCTTAAGGTACCTCTGCTGGTTTCATTATAGGATTTTGCAGCATAATATTCAATGCAACATAACTAGTGCAATGGTAGACTAATTGCACAATGCTATTTTTCCTTACGCTTATAACGGAGAGGACGGATGGTATTGCGCTGTACGGCGGACGTTGAAACTAAATCATCTTTGAGCTGGTTCAATGATTATTTCTTAATATGTGCTATTTCTGAATAGCCATATAGATACTTTTCGTGTTCCTGTATGTAACATCTCTATCTATGGCTTCTTAGAGTAAGCCGATATATGTTAAACTACCTTTTTTGAGTATGGGAAACCCCGTAATAGCACAGACGTGGTAGATCGGGATAGTAAGGGTGTTCAAGCTGACGTCGGATTTCGGATGACGTTTTCGTCCCGTGGAGTGTTTGTCACTCACTAGTTGAAGGTAGTAACGCGGCGGGCCAACAATAGAGAATCAACTCATTTTGAAATCACTGAACTTTGATGGTCAGGCCCGGTCCTTATCGCTACGTATTCCATATTATCGCCACCGTTTCCATCACTGCGACAGTTAAGTTACCCGTTTATTTCTTTCACTCCGATTTGACCTGTGGCTAGAATAACTAACTAATCCGTTGATCTATCACATCACTACATTTGCCTAACCGTCATCGGGTGCATAGTACATGAGATACAGATGGTTTAATATCGTCCGCTTGTTGTATGTACGCTCACACGCGTTTTGATAGAAGCTAATTATCTATTATTATACGTCATGACCAGAGCGTGATATCTACCCTCAGAACCTCCCTTCCGTACATAATTGGTGCACTCGGTTCGTCCTTCCTCTTATTATATCGGAACATGCTCGTAAGGCCGGCTGTATAGCACAATTGTTAGTATAGTTGCTATTATGACTCATTCTCCAGCAGGAAGAGCCGAGGGTACAGGGTACTATATGACCTCTTGTTCTGTTTGCGCACGAAACCGCAGGACACGAGATCCCTTTTTGTGTGGTCGTTAAAGTTAAATAAATAGAGAGGAAATTGTAAAATAATTAATTAGATAACAATAGATCGACCAAGTAATAATCAATGTTCCTCGTTTAGCAAAAACACCTTTTAACGATTGAGGCTAAAAAAAACTCTACATGTACATGTTTTTTCCTTACATTGATAAAATTTATGGCCCTAATAACGTTATGCGTCTAATTTCATGTAAAACATATATGTCAAAAGAGTTCAATCTGTTACAGTTGACCGAAATGAGATAGAAAAGCTTAAGAGCCTACAAGCAATAATATCTAGTAGTTGTAGATGACTGTTCGAACTGACGGCGGGTTGATTGACGAAAAAAATGGCGCAAATTTGGTGACACCGTCGTTATTTATGAGTTGTTTTTTTATCAATTTTACTTCTTCTGTGCTGCAGCAAGCATGGCTATATATATATATATATATATTTGACCTTTGTAATATTCGAGAAAGTGCTCGTTGGGCTAGTCTGGTATATTGTGTCGTTGCATCACCTTTAAGCATACAAAAGCTCTATTAGTCAAAAGGAAAAGGTACGCGTTGCGCAGTCTTGCGTGGTCTCAGTTACCGAGTATTCTGAGGCTTCTATGGCCAGCTTAGGCCTTCTTCCTAGTCCTCTAGCAGGCAACAGGCTTGTTGCTAGGGGCCGTTTACAACAAATTGTTTATCATTATTAAGCGGGAGAAAGAGTACGTGGGTTTTTGTCAATAATAGTCATAGTTTATTATTATTATTGTCTTATAGGCCGCAAGCACGCTTAAAACGAAAGCATGCTAAATAGTAGCCCTGTCTGTATATATATATATGTCATTCTAGCAAATGTGCCTGCCTCTAATGAGCCGGGACCTTTCGTAGAACCAACAAAATGGCAAAAATTTCAAGGCCAACGTTTTTATTCTGAAGGTGCCTGATTGATTGAAGGAAGATGAGACTTACTGAAAGAGTAAGCGGGCAGATGGACTCCTGTATTTGTTATCTATAGTCTTTCGACAGGACTTGAAACAACGTTGATTCATTACTGGAAAATGTATGAAAGTTACCGATCCTGTTTCAGATAGAGCGACATTGTACCTTCGGCTCTGCTTAAGTCTTGCTAATTATCTTTTTCTTACAATAGTACCATCGTAGGACTAATCTATGTCGAAACTATTGATCCTATAATGTGACTATTAGTATAAAGGAGGCATTTCTTTGGCTACTGAATGGTAACAGCATGATTGATTTTGAATCAATGCAGTAATTGCCCTTGAATATGTCCTAGTGATATAAAAAGAGCATCTGATATTCAACTGTCAAAAGTATGACCCTAACCTAATCCGTTAGATTTTACAAATACAACAGTTGAAGTGCCAATTTAAAGCGATGCCTAGAGAGCAAATAAGCTACTTTTAGGTTCCAAGTTACGTACATTAGTATCCAGTCATGATATTTCATCTGGTCGAAAAAGGTGAAACTCTACGTGCTTATACCTCGTTTTCCTTGAAAAACCAAATGTGTTTTTCCTTTATAATCCTGTGTTCGATTCAAATAGTATCTTCATACCCCTGTACGTAGTACCGGTGTAAAGTGAATCGATAACTAGATAACAAGTAATTGGCCCTTTTCCACCGGCTGATAATAATGAGTTGCTATTTAATTAAGTAGGTAATTGGTGACTGAGAAAAAGGCCCACTCCAATGCTGTTCGTCCAGGATAAGGTGGTCTGGCTTCCTTCTTATTTTGCTTGACGGCATTTTACTCTCGACAGCCGGCTGTTACCCTATGGGCAGGTATGAACCGTGCAGACTGTGATGGGGATCGTATAACAACGATGCCAGCGTTTAACGATTATACTGTGCCCACTCTGATTTTTTTTAGAATTTTTTTTTTTTTAATAACAAAAAAGAAAGCAAATGTCGACTTTTACCATAAGCGAATTACAAGCGGCAAAAGGTGGCGGCCACACGCGCGAAACAAGTCACCGAAAAAATCGGTCGCAACTGAGCGCGGACGTGTATCTGTGCCAGAAATACCTTAAAATCGTCACAGACCACAATTGATAGAGAAACATCAGAAAGTCGAACTACTCAGTTTTTGGTAATCAAACGGTCAGAAAATAAGCAGGTCACCTTTAAACAGCGTTTAACAGGTTTGTTTTTAATAGAATTTGGTGCAATGAAAAGGGTAAAACCTGTGAAAAATAGAGGGAGCTATGTCGAGACGTGGTTGGGTAGGTAGCACTTAGAAACATTAATTATTATGACAAATTTAGACCAGGGTTAAAATCACAACAAAATTTGTTAAATGAGTTAAGAGAAACCATAAGCTTGAAAAGTATAATACATAATTTACCTTTTTTTTGAAGTTTTGCTGATATTGAACAGGCCATCACAGTTTTGCCGTTAAATCAATATAGACATTCAAGGCGTCCTCTTAAGATAGCTTTAGATCGATGGAATGATCATTGGCGAACGACATAAATAAACTGTATGAAGCATACACAGTATCTTTACTTTGACGTTACATATTTAAAATAATACGCATATTGCTTTGCCGTTGTTTGTAATAGATTTTCCAAACTGCCGGCTCCCGTAGAATTTAGGCGATCTTCTTAGATAGAACGGGTGTTCTTCACTAATAATAATTCCTGACCATGCAGTAACACTGGTCCCCAAGTCAAACTCGGTTGAGGGGCACTTGTTCCTTTTGCAGTGTTTTTCCTCGGAAGCTTCGAGCTGCACCGCTTCTAGATTTCCCCTATTTCCCTGGTGTCATAACTAGTTTGCTTGCTGAGGTTTCTTACAGAGACGGCCCACTTGAGGCTCCTGTTCTTTTGACGGTCCTCTCAAATGGGTCAAGAAAGATTACGAAAGAAACACGGATAAAATGAACGATCCGGCAAAAGATATCGAAATCGCTTTTTTATTCGAGAGTTGCTCATGTATGTTTGTATCATAGTATATTGTACAAGAGCTTTTAAGCTCTGGAGCTTCTTTGGGAATCGGAAAATTAAGCTTAAGCTGGGGCAGTTATCAAATATTTGTCAAACAGTTGTCATGTTGTGTCAGAAATGTCGGCAAAAATCATCCAATCGATAATAACTTACAGACAAAACAATGCGATGACAAAAAACGTTTTGCGTTATATACAGGCGGCATTCATATGATCTTTCCATATACTCGACTTCTTGGTTCTGGATGGTAGCCGTTATGCTAGTCGGATATCCCAGTATTTGTACAAACTGAAGTAATATCTTTTGGCGTCTTATTTTAAGACCACGGCAAAAATAGTTCGTTGAAAATGTATCTTATACATTTTTACGGATTGGCTTACTTTGTTATGATTAAAGTATGTAACATGAATATATATTATAATGTTTTTATGCGAACCGTTCCATAACGCGCCTTATTAGGGGACAAATGGCGAGTGTTTTAGGCAAAATGTATAGTGATGTTTATAATAATGAAACAAGCCAAAAAACCGGACCTGGTTGAGGATGTGATAATTCGCTGTTGAAATATTCACCCCGCAGATTTCGCCATCTGTCTCCCAGCATTGGGTTCGACATTCGTAGTCGATAAGTGGCCATACAAACAGCGCTTGTACCTGAACTATTCCATTTTCGGGCTATGTTATGGTTCTGGAGAGCTATCTCAACTTGGCACTCTTCCAGCTGCTGAGAGGACCTAGGGTTCATTAGGTAAGCAAAACCCTACACCAAGTACGTGTCGTCTGCGATGCCCCTCAACTGGCACCCCTGTATAAGCACATGCTTTGCCGTTCGACTACAACGGTAGCCTGCTTCCTTTCCTTATTTGTGCTTTGTTGAAACAGTGGGTACCCTGTTGTAGGTCCCATCAGTGCTTCCAAGGCCATTTTACTGGGAAGTGGTAGGCAACAGATATATGCCGCCCGTTCCCAATCTTATTCAGGTGCCCACTGTTACCGAGGCCATCGTCCTTGAACTTCCTGCGGAATAATGTAGTCGTCTCCGGCGAAAAGCGGACGATGACGCTATGATCCTCTTGTATTTTGTGGCACGGCAGTGGCTGCAGCGGAAATTCGAGGATTAATACGGCAAGCAGGACAACTTGAAGTTTACCAATCATATCTAGGCCGAGCCACGTCGACCTGACGATCTGCATATCTTTTTATTGAGGAGGCGTGGGAAGGCGAGGAAGACCTCGCTGGTTCTCGTTCATCCCACGTAGCCTCAGTCAATAGAACTGTTCGCACAGAATGCGATCCCGTCCTAGCGTTTATGCGCAATACGAGATCAGGGAGGGCTTTGCACTGGACGGGGCATAATATACTGTGTGTATATGTTCCCCAGATGACTGGCATGGAATGGCAACTAGTCGTACTAGCGGAACTCTTGGAGTAGATCGATGAACTGGCGCAGAGGATTTGAGGATAAGAACTCCGTGCTTGTTGTGGTATGCTAATGGGCAGTTGGACTGAGTCAAGGGGGAGCGATTATCTCAGTAGATGTTTCAAATGTCATCAGTAGATAAATCCTAGTTAGTGGCCATCCTCCCGAAGGATGACGTAGTTTGAGACTGTTAGTAAAGCATCCTGTGCAAGTCGTCAGATTTAGGTTATTGCTATACCTTTTCATGGTTGTCCAGTAAACGGTTTTTAGCCTCCTTCGGCGCTTTCCGTATGATGGCTAGGCAGAACTAACCTAAACGTGGTTGAATCTAAATTAAATAAAGTCTCTGCCGTTGTAATGCGTGACCGAGAATAACTTGCTAGAACCTCTTCTCTTCAGGAATAAATTTTGTGTCTACTGCTTTCGAAAATTTTGTAAATTCGTCATATACTTAGAGCTGAATAAATAAATTACTTTGAGTGACTTTGTGTTAAATCCTCTTTGTGTTCTCGCTTCCTTTTTTTTTTAATTTCAATCCGTCTTTCAGCTTGGTTACAGTGTATGGCCGGGCTCTTTCCCTAATATATACAATAACCTAATCATTGTGATCCCTGGGGTTCCTGCCCCAGAAAAGGAACGTGTAAATTGATTATTTGTCTTGATGCCCAGCCATAACCGATATTTTTTGCTTAGTCGTATTATTTTCGATCAGTGATCAACAGACAGGGCGATCACGTCAATCTGAGGGATTTCGTTTGTGTACTAATGATCCGACGGCGTGTCCTTGTTTTAGTAAACTGTGGTATGGTTATGGAAAGATATGTAAGCGTGTGCCGTGTTTGGCAGATATTCTAAGCGCCAAGATAGATTTAGATCCTTAGCTCTACTGTGCGATATATCTGCTCTTTTATGCATTACCTGCAGATTTTCTTGCGGGAGATTCTGTGGCCGTTGGTAAAAACACCACGAAATTAATAATAGAAGTAATAGTCCAGTCCCATTTTCAATCGACCGTAGCGGCTTTCGTAGGACTGCGTACAATATGCAACAGAAAAACGCTTATGCTGTTCTAGGAACTTCTATGTAAGTGTACTTAGTAAAATTTTTCAGCTAATATTGGTCTATATTATACTAACGTACACGCCAACAGTGGCGCCCTGCGCCATGAAACAAAGATCGAGAGTTTGCTATCCAAATTCCTCATTAGGCCTTAGCCCACTTTTAGTCGGAGCGGATTGTTGGTTGGCTAACCCCTGTTTCATCGATGACATGCATTGGATTCGTCACAGTTTTCCTCGTCGTCCGTCATTTTGAGCTTCACATAAGTGTTCGGCTTATGGAGATCTTCATGGCACGACACCCTGAGTGTGCGCAACCATAGTCATACTCATCCATTAGCTTTTTGGCAAACGCTCGTTATACAAAGAGGGACAGGAGGATAATCATGAATTATCATAGCACTAGGACAGAGGAATGTGCATGCTTCGACGACGATAGAGGTGAAGTGCTATCGCCTTCAGAGGTTGCCGGCCAGAGTACGTACATTTATCATCTAAAGCATCGTACACGGAACGCATATTTTGTTTGAAAGAAAGCAAACTACTAGATGAAAAAAAAACTTAAATGAACCGTAATTTTCATACTGCTGGTTTGATATTGTTCCGTAGACAGAGGTATAGTCATAAAGCGTTTTAGAAGTGACCTGATCTTACGGATAAAATACATTAGAATTGCTAGAAACTTCGAGACGAATTGATGGGAGGGTGTGTTAACGTGAACTCGTTTTCCTAAGACGATTCTTATTTTCGAAACAGTCGATGACGTGCCGTCAACGTATTGACATCTCGAGCCGCTGTTCCTTCTGGCGCTTCTAAGTCATGCTTCACAAAACGTATCGAGTCAATCAGCCGTCGGCGCAAACTTTCTATTACTCCAATCACTCTCATCGTATGCATACAATTTTTTCGAGGACTGTCCCACAAAAGCGCACTCTGGCACGTTGCATTCTACAGCTGACTATTGTTTTCTCAAGGCACGATTTAGCTTTCGTCTGCTTTTTTTTTTCCTCTTAAACGTTTTGGTTCTTTCTGCCTCTCGCCTTCTTGCTGCTCCCGTGAAATTCGACAATCAAATCCAACTTCTTCCCTTGAATAAATACCTCTCCCGGCCAATCTTCTGGCGGTGGCGGCAGCAGCAACAGGCAGGGATCACAGCGGATGAAAGCCGCAGTGCAGGCTTTGACGAGGTATAGTCGCGTCCTCATGACGTACTTAGGACCAGCTCGGCTAAGGCTAGCTTTGCAAAGCCGGCAAGCATGCAGGCAGGCCGTCAAGTCGCCGGTTTGCTCGTCTGTCCTAGCTGGCACTGTTAGTGCTGTCTTTGTGAAAGCAGAAGGCTTACCCGCTTTTACTGCCTTCTTCTAGGAAGCACAAGCTGTTGAAAAGCAAAGAGCCGCGTCAGTACTACAGCATTAGCGGCAGCGAAAGGTTTTACTGAACTACTTGCAAAGTCGTCGGTGAACGCATCGACGCCATAGACATCATCGTTCGATACAAGCGAATCTCTTCTTTTGAGACAGGAATCTCGGATTTGAGGGGAGCAAAGCGGGGAGAGGAGGGTGACGCGCAACTATTTTCATCATAGAAACGAATGAAAACCGTTCCAATCATGAATCTGAGAGCCATTAGATCCTTTTAATTGAATATGATTGACATATAGTTTGGAAGGCCTATCAAGCACGTGTCTGAGTATTGGCTTTTTCCAAAGTGATTCGAGTTATTATTTCAGTTCTTAGTTTTATAAAGACATAATTGTTAAGCGGATTGTCCGAGAGACTAGTAGGATCCCTCCGATAGCCGCCTGATATCCCTCAACGGGTACGCCTGCATTGAAAGCACGCTATTGTTTGATTACGTTCTGCGGATTAAATTGGGCGTCCGATGCTGACTAAGTAACATTCAATGCTAATGCGTTTTTGGTAGACTTCAAAATGTAGATATAAATAATAAAAGTAGATTAGATAGTGGCGCTCGTGTTGGAATTTGGTGGAACTGAGTGAGAAGAAAGCCAGTACATTTGCGTATACTCGATAGATCAACTACCCTAGTTAAGTTTATTTTTTAATGAAAGTTAAATAACAGTTTAAAAAGAGTGCTGCATGGTGCTTCATTGCCATAAGCTACTTCTCAGAATGCTCTCAACTTGGGTACATCAGCAGTATAATTTAGATCAAGCTTGCATAACGGAACCCAACACACTATTTCGGTCCCAGTTTGATATCGGCCAACAGTAGGATTAATAGTTTGGAGTACGGACATCACTGAAGCCTCAGGCGAAACGCAACTCGAACTAAAAGTGGAAGGCCAGTCAAGTTACCAAATACATGCGTACGCCATTGAAGATTACGTTCATTTTCAGCATCGGATAACCGAATTACCCCATCAATATGTTATTAATATACGTATCGTCTATGATAGTGACTGTCATTATAATAATACATGACACGTCCTCAGCGATGGATCTCGCGCTTAGGTCTTCTTTACTCGCTCATTATATAATAGAAGATTTGTAATTCACTGTTTTTGAGCGATGCCCGTTTCGTACTGGACGTGACCCATCTGAAAATTTCTTGATGAGCTTCCACTATCTACTGCAGAATCTGTCTCAATATCAGACGCTGAGACCAAATTTGCGTCCATTGGTAAGGTCTTCTCGTAAATTACTTTCAACACGCTTATTTATGCGGTCGGGAAGGAACGCCATCGAGCTGAGCTCGTCTATTGCTTGTTCCGGACGAGTCCAGACGATAGAGAGCGGTGCAGCTCGCGACATTGAAGCCCATTGAAGGCGTAATAATAATTTAACTGTTTGAAAGCATGCGAAAATTTTTCCAACTGTGTTTTTCTGTTTCATGTGTGTGGCATTCACTTCGAGCTATTTTCCGCGTGTGCTTGGCGTTACTTTCCAACGTTCGAGGTCAGGAGACATTTCATTTCGCCACCTCTCTCTCCTCGATGGTAAACAAAAACATGTTTGTATCGCATATTCATACGAATAAAAAATTCGGCAGCGTAACTTCATTTGAAAGTAAACATACTTTTTGGGTGCATCACGTGCGGTCATCATTGAATCTGAGGGACAGGTCCGAACGACTGCCGACGGCTGAATACAGACTGCCGGGTTTGCTAAATGCAAATGGATTTGATGATTGTCGGTGCGAAACTTGTATCTCATTAACCCTAATAGAAAATTTGTATTAAGTACACGTTTTTGCTAATAATGGCCAGAAAGCCCGGTAAGTTATGTACGCGGACCAACACAATGACCTCCCGTTAGTAAGGCCCCGTCAACGGAGGTCACCTTCGCTGAGGAAAGAATCCCTTTGCTTTTGTGGTGTGCACCCATAGCTTTCGCCAAGCGAATCATCTACACATGTTTCGTTTTCGCAGCACCATAGACCGTTACCCTATTGGCGTGGCCATCTACGTTCATTTCGCTCTAATTAGATGGCCGTTTGAACTTGTTAGCTGTTGTCCTTAAACGAGCACGAAACGGCATAAATCCGGCTGAATACACACAGTGAATGAGCCCAATGAACGCACGCTAATCAAGAAATTATTCATCTAGGCTTCAATGGTTGCTGGCCATCGAGAATGCCTCGTGCCCCATGCCAAGGGGACGCAAATAGCCCTACCTTCTTTGTTCACAGCCCCAAAACCATTTTACCTCTCGTCATTGGGCTTCGTCCTTTTCCTAACTATTAAGCCAGCTCCTACAAGCTTACCGTAGGGGCTGGCAGCACACGAATATATTGATAGCGCGTTAGTATGACTGCCCTGTTCCATGGATACGCAAGATAATCGGGCCGCCCGGAGTCGCACCGCCCAGTGGAAATGATGAACGAATGATAACGGGAATCTTCCTGCCGTTGCTGTCCTACTCAGAGAAGCAGACAGGGAGTACAGTTCAATATTCGGGCCTCGAGCTTCAGGCCAAACCTGGTATCGGTGGCAGCGTCAATCGAAACGATGTAGACCGACCCCACATTTCGTGCCAAAGACACAGACCAGCAGATCGTTCGATATATTCGTATAGTCGCTGCGAATTGTCGTCAAATTGGATAGGCGAAGAAGTAGGACCGAGATAAAAAAAAAAAAGCAGACTAAGTTATTCAGCCCGAAGGGAAAGCAAAGGGAAGTAATTAGCTGCAGAATATTATATCTAATCGATTATTTACACCCTCACGTATAGAAGTGACGGCGAATCGGCCAGCCGCGAGAAGCAAAGTGTTTGTTAGGATTCGGGCCTATCAGATAATGCTGGCGACGATTATAATGCGATAATTCCAGGACCGTCGTTCGGCGAGGAATACTAAAAACAGGTTCCTTTTGGTGCTAAATAGGATATCAGGTAAAGGCTAGGTAATTTTATAGTTTTTATAGCTATAAGATATGCTCATAACAACAATCAATGCGGTCGTGATATTGAACTATAGCCCGATTTAATTCGAACCAATTCTACTGAGTAATGAATAAATGAAGCAAGCTGGTGTCTTACAGCAGGATCTCATAGCCACATAAAGTAAAAAGGATCAGGAACGTCGATAAGGCAGTACAACGATGCTCTGTCAGCGTTGTCGCCTGCCATAGATCAACGTAAGATTGCCTTTCAGTCGATCTCGTCTAGTTGACATGTGTCGAAAGACGTAATGATGAAATCACACGATCGATTGTGTCGAGCATTGTTACCTCTCACATATGTTTATCGTTTTTAACGCTAAATAAAAGCAGTATTCTTCATACAAATTATAATACTTGGCAGTGCCTATTTAAACTACTAAAAGGATTATTCACCACTGCTTTTAGCTTCGATTCAGTGTACAGATGATGGCTCTGAGACTCTTTTCCATTTCAGATATTCCCGTGTTTATTGCTTTCGTTAAACTTGTCCTGCTAAACATAGGGAGTCTCTGTAAGTTTCATACTTTAACTTAAAACTCTAGCTCGAGCGAAACCGAAAGAAACCGTATTTCATTTAGTGAATTAAAGCATCGCGAGGATACATCTTCTGAAGTATACTTACGCTGCTCTCGTTGTAAGCGATAGCATTGATTATTTCGCTTATACAAGAATCGAACAACGTTTAAGCGGATTAATAGTATATAATTAACCTATTGTTGTCGTAGTATTCTCTTTGTACATACAATTTGAATGAATTTTTCGTTTTTTCTACGATTGTCCACTTATTTCCCCTATTGATTTCCTACCAGTCACAATGATTCGCTTAGCCAACAGTTCTTAAATTATATATTTCGCAATTAGCTACCGCAAGCGAACCCGGCGGACTTAGAAATTAAATCACTTTTGAATTACGCCCCGCTAAACAAGCGCAATTTGCCTGATAGACCGTCCAGTGGTTTAAAAATTATTTGAGCGCGAAACGAGTTGTGGTGGGAAGACATACTCCGGTCCGAATGTTTGTTTTTCGAAGGCCACAGCGCTGCGGGAACTCATCGAGGATTAGTGAACGCGTTACAGAGGAGCCTTTGAGCATGAGGAAAGAACAGTACGCGAGTGCGGAAGACAACGTTTCAAAAACGGAGAGTGGAGAATTGGAGGCCAACGAAAGGATGATTAGCCGCCAGTACCCGAAGGACAAGAACATATTGCCGCAATCGAGGGTGCCTTAGAAATGCGCAACCTGAATAAAAGATGGGTTCCTCGTGAATTTGTTCCAAGCCAGTTGAAAACGCGCGTGGAATATACCACGCGCAATTTGCGGGCCTATAATGAGCAAGAAATTCGTCTGGAACATACGGTCTCCGTATACGAGGCATGATTCAATCCCTACGGCCCTGGATTGCATCGTCCTGGAGAAAAATCAAGTACGGTGACAGTATCGGGTAGGTCCGAGATGCTCGTCGAAAATCAAACCGTAAATGTAGCGCGTTATCTCAGATTCCTCAAGGGACTCACAAACCGTTCGCACAGCTTTCTAAAGAACACAGTCTGGTCGATCGATAAAGATGTCAGATTTCATCGTCATGCTTCAGTTACTTCCTAGACTGAGCAAGGGAATATTTAACGTTGGCTGACGCATGCTTTTTTTCTCCCGATAGTACTGAGAAGCTAGGAATAGAGAAATAACATAGGAAGATGCGAACAGTTGATATCTATGTCTGCTAAAGCGTAGAAACAGGTGTGTAATGAATAAAGGAAAGTACTTTTAATTGAAATTAAAAAAATTATCATTTTACTCCATCTAGTTATGGATTATGATAAGATCCGCCAGATTCACTTTGTAGTATCCGAATACTTCTAGGGAACTGTAGGTAACGATTGCACTAGCTTTTTGCCTTGCCTGTGTCCTTGGCCAGCGACATTTCAGCTGCTGTGTTATCGACTCTATCGTTTCCTTAGTCGATATGTCACCTTAGCATGATCCAATCACTTGGCCTGGTTTCGTCCAAAGGCCAAATAGTTTCCTCTTGAGTTGAACGCGTATAGCGCCATTGGATTCCATGACGAACAGCTTCTCTTTGCATCAAATCTAGCCTATAGGCCCACTTACTATTAACACTATAAAAAAGCACGAATCACAATTTTTCTACTTGTCATTGAACTCTGTTGCAGAAATCGTGTTTTCGAGCCAGTTATTGGCCTCAGCGTACTTTGTCCTTTCTATAAGAGGCTTGCCATTAGGTTATCTTCAAGTAAAAACAGCATACTCCTAGTGTAGTTTCTGCTTCATTTATGTCAGTACTTAAATCATTTTCTATGACATACAAGGAGGCATTTTTTTTACAACAGTTCTTTATTTTTAATCGAAGCGTGGGCTGTTATCATCCATGATCTTCTCCCACTTGACTGACAGCTTGTTTGCTCCGTTGCTGTGAAAATGTAGAGTGCGAAACCTCTAAAATCTCGGAAGCCAACTTCTATATCACATTCGTATTTAAACAATTTGGCTATTACAATATCGCAGAAGCTTTAAAAAATTGTGATCTGTAGAAATAATATTTGACGAACATGGCGGATAGCACAGAGACTCTTAACATAAATCCTTAATTTTTACCACCTTGCAACCTACCGCTATCGTGTAGCAAAAACGGTTTGGCGATTAACTGTTGACAGTACACATCAGCTTTAGCCGACAAACCTAAACTATAACACCAGCATTACAGAAACTGTACATTTTTCCACGCTTACTTTACTTAGTTGTGGTAATCTCCGATTTTTGTAGAAGTTCCATTTTTCATAGCAATTCAAAGAAAGAGTGCATAAGTCTCCGTTTCTGATTGTCAGTTAAATTTTACGACACCTATTTCTCCATTCTTTCTGGTTTGTTAAATATCCGAGGTGAAATATGGTATTTCCACACACGTACACACCAGACCTGAGTGCTACATATTGAAATGGATTGGTTTTCACGATAGCCCTAAACACGATGTTTCTCTTCTTTGCAGGGGGCTTCTACAAGACTTATTGTCGAGCATAAAATTTCCCTCCTGGAGCTTCTGAAAACAACGACTTACGGTGTTCTTGTCCTAGAACCTTAACTGAACACAACAAGCTGTCTCTGTAGCCGTAGTTTTAACATGAAATTAATATTCGTTGACACGTTGAATTTTCCTCGCCCTGATGTTCCATTGGCTGCTGAAAATTCAAGTGACGATATGCGAGCGAACGATCTCAGAATCTGAAAAACACAAGTCTATCTCGAAAACAAGGTAGGCGTTCCGAAATATCGCACCGTTATAAAATGCCGGCATTATCAGATCAATTTTTGAAAGGAATTCGTACATTGCGCACATTTATTCAACATCTCGTACGAGCGACTTACAACTTAAAAAATTATTTCAGACATTTTCGTAGTTATGACATAGGAATAGGATCAAGCGCAAATATTCCTGATCTAAACCGCATTTCTAACCTTTTCTCCCGAGCAAAAATACAGTTATAACCATGCAGTTTCTTAGGCCGAGTCTAGCAAAGCGCTATCGAACTCGTTATCATCAAATATAGTTCCCCATGATCAGCACTTCTTGAGCCAAATTTTTGATTTCAATAAACGCCAACAGACAACACTATTCTACATGAAAGCGACCTGGTTCAAAAAAATCTCTTAGCTAATATTTTTTGCTTCTATTACGTTCTATAGGGAGTCTCATAGAACAATGCAAAGTGCACTCACGATTCCGATAAGTCTCTAGTTTCCACGTTCGGTAAGCTATTTGGTATGCTATAAGTTACGATACTTAGAAGGAATTGGAGCATTAAGTCGATACTGGAAGCTGTACGAAGGTGCTACATGAGTAACGATAGACAAGAACTAGCTGTTAACAAGGCAATGCACAACAAAAACTATTTAATTAAATAGTATGTATCAATGCATGTATAACCTGTATACAGTATGCTTATTTCTTTAACCGTCCGTGCTAACATTTCCTTACAGAAGCTACGCCTGAACAACAGGATAGATTTTATTGGAATGCACGATGAAAAGTCCCATAGAAACGAGGTAATTAAAGAATGAAATTTTAGAACCTAATATTTAGAGCCAAACTACAGCGCAACAATTTACAGAACACGATGTCATCAGTAGCTCCACGGTTCAGATAAATGTTTTAGTTCTCATATCTTCAGACAGCTGGCTTCCCGCAAGAAATGAAGAACGCATACGCCCGATTCGCAAGATCGATTGCCGCACGCGTTCAACAGGTACCATAAATAATATCTTGAGGAAATAATATCTTGAGGAAAAGTGCTACGTATAGAAGTTGTGTGCTCACCTCAAAGCGTCTCTCGCAGCGTCCAAGCGACTCCACAGCCGGCATGTGTAAGTCATTCTAGGCCGAAAGTTAGTTAAACACAAGAAGCTTTGAGTTTGGTAAATAGACACATTTCCAATGCGGCATTACTAGGATTTCTTACCTGGTTTGGCCTATAGTAGTAAAATTTTTCTTCGACGCATCAGAAACTAAACAGACCGTACCAAAACAAGGGCGCTATATGATTTTTCAACAATGTAGTAACGCAACACAATTCCACCAGCCGATAAAAAGCTTTTGCTTCGCATCCCCCGACAGTGTTTCATTTGTGCGATTCTCTTGGAAGCGTGCTTACATACGCAGTAAGGAGGTAACCGCTCTGCGAAGTCAACAACGAAGCTGAGTGTTTTTGAGTGCCATTCCTTAAAACGGTAGGCATCAATTCTTGCTAGCATAGAAAAATTAATAAAGTAAATGCCCTAGTTAAGAAAAGCGAGTGAGAGTGTTAGAAATGAAAGGCGCTCCAGATACATGTTTACCTTTCAAGCCTGATGAAGAGCATCAGTGCACGAATAGTCAAACGAAGCACTTATTGCGTTATGTTTCAGATAATGTTGATTCGGTGAAGTACAAATTTTGAGTCGATAGCAATATTCTCCGGAAAAGATCCACATAAAATATCATAAGGACAATGCTTTCTTTTCCATTTATGAGATTCGAAAGAATTACGGAAGAGCTTAGCCATAAACGGCCATACTTAAAAAAAGTTACTCAAATGTGGGCAGGTTACATGATGCGCAGGCGATTCATTGTTGCATTTTATTTCTGCTAAAAACAATTAGTATAACGGGCAAAGGATATAGACGCACGATCAAATAGAAACTTCACTTTGTAACCAGCATCAAGTTATTATGACGTTTAGTCAACTTGTACTATAAATCAAAAGGATAATAGTATTGTTATTTGGATTTAATTTGAGATGTATAGGTTAATCTTAGAGAAATTGTCTAATGATTTTAATAGCAAATGTAAACAACTTTTGAAGTAGGAAACGGCAATGGATAAGCTTTGCGGATCGTCGTTTTGGGTAAGTACATTCAATAAAATGGTAATGAGCGTCTATAATCAAGTATGAATTATATTAAAGGTATATAATAGAAATGAAGGTTCGTCGTCCATCTCTGGAGGCAATCATTTTCGTTAGATTAGATAGTTAATTACATTAAATGACATATATATGTCTGAAGTCTGTCATAAACTTACTTATTCCCACAGCTGTTCGCTCTAGTCAACTCTCGCAGTTGTACGGCCCGAGTCGTTTTTATTTATTATATCATTATTACGGCAGCGGTAATATTTCTATTCGGCTTAATATCATCTTGCATAGTTGACAGACGTGTTATATCTCATACGTAAACAATGATAGGTAGAACGTATTGTCGTTCTAGGAAAGCTCGTTATCGTGGTACACGAATGATTCCGCTCCAGATGTTACTATCTGCTTCCAACAAACGGCGATCGCATGGCTTCCTGCTTTGTTCATAGGGCTCGTTACTCCGCTGGAGCTCAAGACCCTACGTTCGCTCTTCTCGCAGCCTGCCAAGCCTGCCATTCCCTGGACCTGGCTGAGTTTAGGCAGGACGGTACGCAACGTTTTCGGTTCGACCATAGACAGCATCGAAGTCTATTTAGCTATAAGTCAAACAAAGGTTCAGATAAAGGAAATGGCGTTTTTTTTCAAAGGAATGACTCTACAGTTACACGATTTGTTACGAGCCTAATAAGAATTACGGTGATCGACAATATAATTTTCCTTACTGATGTGCGTTTTCCAGGCGTTGAACGTAGCTATACTCGTAGTATGTCTTCTCGAATTTTCTATCGTAATGCTGGGGTATGAAGATCCCGAGAACGAAGATAAGAAGGTTCCGCTCGTTTACATTATAACCCCACTCGTCAAATCGACAGCCGTGGTCAGAACTTGACTTGATTTGTTATGTATGCATATCGTCTCTAGCTGCGAAGCATGGTGTCTGGAAGTTTCATCAGTGATTTTTTAATTTATCAATAATCTTATTAAGCTAAAAAATCACTGGATGACTTTGAAAAAAATTGCGAGATCTTTATCATGATCGCTTATTTTACGTTTTTAGTGTTTTTATATGGTACAACAGTAATATCATACACTAGCATCACCGGCCGCTATAGAGAGCTATTGGGACTCTATTTGTGGAACTGAACTACTCTTAATACAGTGGAAAATATCACCTTAATACATATCGTGTTTTCCTAGAATACGCCTGTTATTTCGCGAATAAAATGAGTAATACTTGGAACGTTTTCCAGTTTCTCGTCCTACTCATCATGATGGCCGGAAGGAAAATAGGCCGACGCAACACTGGCGGGCCTGTTTGGTTATTCTGGTTCATTTCATTTGTGTGCGGCTGTATCACGTATCAAACACTAATCAGATCTTCTAAAACTGGCCACATTTTTACTGTGAGTAGTAGCGCCAGGATGATGGGACACTGACTATTCTGATATCTAGACACTCACAACTGTGGACGCCTTTCCTTTTCAAGACCCCTGCATTGAGGTCCGTAGACGCAGTGGATTTATTGGAGGATTAATTTGATGTACCATACCCGTATTTTATATGAGTGCGATACATCAAATTATTATTATATTGCCTGTTAAATGCTAAATCTTGACCGTAAATTACGACGAAGAACGTCGCGCTTCCGTGTAGGTTTCGAGTTTCGACGCAGTCTTAGCCGGGCGGGAACGATGAGTAGGCTAGCATATGTATAAAAAGGATGAAAGCAGCCTTAAGCAAACCTATTCTGACCTGGTAAGACGATTTTCTCGAAGTAAGTTTATTTGTGGACCATACACAGTTTCGAACGCTGAGAGAACGAGATTATACAAAGCATGTATGAATATACAACTTATTCGTATTCAACTTAATCATGGCGCTTCACTGGGGTGTCTTTCGAATCTATTAATTGTTATTGTATCTATTACGATTTCTCTGGGGGTTTCTGTTTATTAAAATGACTCAGTTGTCGATCAGCTTAAAAGTGGGTGGACCTACGTATTTAACCATATTGGCCCTGTCCCGTAGTTGTCTGGTACACTCAAGGACCTTGTTTGATCTATCACTGTTAAAAATTTGTCTATCTTCAGCAGATTCATTAGATTTTAACCTCTGCAACGTTTGTCGTCTCTCTATCTATACATCTCTCATTTACCTGAGGCAATTTACGTCACCGTGATGTCATTTGATAAAACGAGGTTTAGTTCGTTTTAACATGACGTGAATGCCTTAAAGAACGTTTTTGTATTATTCTACCATTATTCGTTATTATGTGTTATTGCAGTACGGTCCAACGGCTTTCCGAACTGACAGTGGCCTGCTGGACATTGTTGTGTCCTTTTTTACGGTTTACTTCTATTTGACCACAGCTAACCTCATGCTCCTTAGCTTCGTCGACCCAGCGCCGATTCGAGAGGACGAAGACACTCCTGAAGATGAAGTAAGTTGTACGTTACAGTAAATATTAAAGAAGAGCACCGTATTCAAAAGAGTATATAGCATAAGGCGACGCGAGGAATTTTCTTTGGAGCCTCTAAAGACACTGCAAAAGTTTTCTTTTGATGTTGTCATCATTATTTCTGTTGTCTTCTAATACAGCTGAAAGGTTTGCCTAAATCTTTTTGACAATAATTTACAATATACTGCGGCTGTTAGCAGAAGATGTATAAATCATATGCTTATATATAATTAAGCTCAGCCAAGAATTTTTTGACGATAACATAACCGGTAAATATCCGACCTACTGCAATAATTGAAGACTATCAGTGACTAGCAATGGAAAGGAGTAGCACATTGATAGAAACGGCATTCAAACCTGTACTATGGTTGAATAAAAGATAAATTTTATCTTAGGGAAAGGCAGCCGAAGTCGATTGACCGTTGTTCTTGACTTTCTTCATTTTGAAGTTTTGGTTATTACATTTTGCTTTGTACTAAGACGTTTTCTGCGAAGTAAACAGGTTTTTCTCGCACCGATAACAGCCTTAGAACAGCAACATTATACCTGGGTAATTTGGTCATTTAATAATTCAGTTAGGTAATAGAATCAATCGGCTACCGAGTTTAGTCAGTAAGCGAATAAAACTTCCTCTGGGAAGTGGGAAAAAGTGCAAAAAATTCTAAGGAAAATACTGGTTCAGGGAATCGCTAAGTAAAGGCCGTTCACACTTAAGGTGGGGTTTCAAATCAAAGAAAGTTTCATCTTAAAGTAGCACTTCGTTTTATCGTGAAGGATCCGTCAACGCGACCTTTAATTCAACGTAACGTTGTCACAAGCGAATCCTGTGTGGACTTTGAAATTAAATGGACCTTTTATTGGGTGAACTCACGGGGTGTGAAAAGTACTCTCCTTTGATTTTTACACTATTGTTCCATTGCAATCGGCCGATTTCCGGACAGTCATATGCTTGCCACATGTAATTTCTCCATCTCTTTTCTGAAGGAAATCGGTAGTGGGGTATGCTTGCTCGCCAGTTGTCCAGTTCAGGAAGTAACTGAGACATAGCGATGAGGTCTGCGACCTTCATCAGGTAGTTAAACCGTGCTATTTTGATTGCTGTGCCAACGGTCGAATAACGTTTCTTGAGGAACTAGAGATAGCGAGCTGCGTTCATTATTCATTATTTTTTATGAGTACCCCATAGCAGCAGATGGCTTCGATGTCCGTTGCGAGTTACCTGACGTCTGAATTTACTAGACACTGCCTTGAAGCTCAGTTCTCTTTAGGGCGACACAGTTCTCTCACCTGGTTGCGGCAGAGATTAAATGATGTCTTAACTATGGCGACATTACACTCCTGGCCGATTTTTTGTTGATTAAAGCTAAATTGCACACACGTATTTCTAGCTGGTTTGTTATTTGGATTCACTGGGGACCCGTTTCATTTACTACATTTCTAGTACTTGAATTATAATTCTGTGGCACGTCACATGTAAAACGCCGGTTTAGTCGGCCTGGCACTTAGCTTTGCCTCCGTGAAAAGACTGCTAGAACGGGGCAACACTGGCCTGTTTTTCGGATTGCAATGTCTAGGCACTTCCTAACCTTCGCTAACCTTCAACATTCCAATGTTTGTTATTGTAACGTTTACATTGCAGCGGAAACACAACATATGTTTCCGCTTGAGGTTTATTGCCTCTTGCTTTACCAATCTTTGATGAATTTTCACAACGCTATGGCCTTCGAGGAACAAAAACTTGACCACTGAGCACCGATCTTCATGGCTCAAGTATGCTTTTCCGTTTAAACTTATTTCTTATGGACTACACTCAACAAGTTTTCACCCACAAGTTTCTAAAGGACTGGGGCATTTACCAGCTACCGGAACGTTGTTCAAAGGGTATTCAGTTCCAAAGTTCGCTTGTAATAGTAACATTTAACTTATACTCCTATAAAATTTAAATCATTCCATAAAATCGTACAGCATATGACAGGTGTATTACCGGGACTATTGGAATATAGACACAGACGATTTTGACGGTTTCAGTAAAATCAAGTCTATACCGTTAGCATGTTAATGTTGAAAATTACTTCAGTAAACGCTGATCGAATAATCGGAATCAATACGGGACATTATCATTATTATCGATGTTTTCTAGACAATATGTTGGAATTTGATGACTAATCGCGAGAACGACAACCTTTGCTTGATTGCAGCTCCAAAAATACAGACCAGATAAAATCGCTTCGTTTCCGTCACAGTTACTTTTTTCGTGGGTGACGCCACTCATGTACAAGTCATTGAGCGAACCTATTAAGCTCAATGACTTGCCCCACATTGACGAGGAGCTCCTAATACAAAATGCTTTTATGGAGTTCAATGAGCGCCATGTTCGAGACAAATTCGGAAACCGGTAAACCTTCTGATTTTCTTCGCAGATAAGTTCAGTCTTTTGACTATTGTCCATTTTAAGATTAGGCACATTTTACTGCTCTTTTAGCAAAACAATGAATTCATTGTAATTTTATTTGGGTGTAACGAACCTCCATAAAGAAATGCACGTAATTCAACGCTTCTTTGTAATGCTGATTGTCCGTGCAAAATTTGGTACGCGGGTTTTTCAAAATGTCGTTTGGATGTGCGCATTTTTCCTGCAGTGTCATAATCATGGGACAGCAACATATCATCAACGGTCGGCCGATTTTCCGGTCGACCATTTTAGTCTTGAAAAATACTCTAGAAACAAAAAGACAAGAAAAACAATGCTGATAGGTATCGCTTAGGTATTTCTCAGCGGTTAGCCGCTTAACTGTTCTCGCAAACGAAATAGGAAGAACGAATAGACAATGCAAAGCTTGAGACCGAAAACTTCAAATCAACCATTAACTTAAATATTTAATTAGGCCAATCTCTACGCTAGGATAAACAGGTAATCAGCCATTGCGCGTTGGCTCCACTGGACTTTCAGGCCTTATTAGTAGACTAACCTCAACGTTTCTGCAAATGCTGCTTCTTCGATAGAATCGAAATGAAAGAGCGGGGCGTCGTTGGGGCTCTCTGGCGAACATTTGGGGGGCTCATTCTAAAAGGGTTGTGTTTTAGCCTTGTCATTGACCTATTCCAATTCACACAACCTCTTCTACTCGACGCAATGATAACCTCAGCGGACTTAGCGAAAGCTGGCCAAGCTACGTTTGAAACGTCCTGGAAGGGGGTCTTCTACGCGACACTGATGTTTGGTGCGGTCTCTATTCAAACAATTACCATCTCCTATTATATTTACCATATGCAGAATATCGCGATTCGTGTGCAAGCGGCTTTGATGTCCGCTGTATACAGGTAAGTATGGAAGTGAACGCCAAATTATAAAACGTGACCGTTTCCTATAGTTCATTTTTTGATTGTTTTCATTTCATCTTTCCTGCAGACACGTGTGATGAGCGTACCTTATGTTTACGTATTACGAGAACTACGCAAAGTTCCTTTGCTTAACCAGTTGACCTTCGTACGTTTCTCAGAAAGGCCCTAGCTTTGGCGAGCTCTTCGGAGACAACCAGCGGTGAACTCATCAATCTAATGATGGACGATGCATATCGTCACAGAGAGCTTGTGATGACATGTAATACAATGGTTTCGGTCATTCTGAAGATTCTGTATAATGGCGTCTATTTGTATACTCTTATCGGATGGTCGATGCTCGCTCCGATTGTCTTGACGATTCTACTATCTCCACTCAATTTTTGGATCATCAGTTTATTGGCTAAATATTCTGTGAGTATCCTGTGAAAAAAAACAGATCTCTAGCGTAGCACTAGTTGGTTTTGGCTAGCCCTTGTTTGTAAGATTGAGCCAAGTTTGCTCTAACGTAACTCATTTCTATTTGTGGATGCGACCGCGCGTTACAGAAAGCAATGCTAACACTGAAAGACGAACGTTTCCGGGTGATGAACGAACTGATTAGTGGCATGAGAATATTAAAGCTCTATGGCTGGGAGTTGGGCTTTGAAGATATCATCAACCAAATTCGCGTAAAAGAAATACAAATGATTCGCAGAACTCAAGCAGCAATGGTGGCTCTAATAGTCGAGTTTAAACTAGCACCATTTCTCATGTCGGTAGCTGCATTTTACTGTTACGTTCTCATCAATCCGACGCACATATTAACCGCAAGAACGGCGTTCGTTGGCATCAGCGTTATTTCCGATTTGGGAATGGCATTTGGTAAGTTTTCCCTCGAATTAGAACGAGGGTTTCTAAGAAGATTAAATACGCTGGAGCCTATTTTACTAGAACCTCATCGGCTAAAAGTCCGGCTTCACATAGATTCGCGCGTGGCGAACTGCAAATGAATAAAGACGGCCTATACGAAGGTGCGATGCGGTTTCTATCATGGCGAGGTCCCACTTAATGCTTAATGGTGTTTTTTGGGTCGAACGAACTCTTGGCTTGGGCTTCA
The DNA here is from genome assembly GCF_002443255.2 of Varroa destructor. NCBI lineage: Eukaryota > Metazoa > Arthropoda > Arachnida > Mesostigmata > Varroidae > Varroa > Varroa destructor. Next base: position 14,337,924 of record NW_019211460.1, on the reverse strand, counting down.
TCGCCAGGTCAGGTCCGTAAAACCAGCGAAAGCCATCACGTGCTATTTTCCATGTTGGGTTTATCAATATCGGCTGAAAGAGCCAGTGGTATTAGCCTTCCCTTACGCTGGCTTCACATGTGTTTGTCGGAATAGTATTTGCCGGAGATTGTTCTTGACGCGAACTGTTTATGTATGCCAAGCGAACGCTTTTTCAAGAGTGAATTCAGAGCTATCTTACCCGTTTCCCCAAACCCAGTTGTTTTATGCCGTATACCTGGAGGGGTTCAGTGATGGATTTACGATTGATCAAAGGCTATGTACTTTGACCTCATCTTGTATAGCTAGCTACACACGCTTGACTGAGAAAAGGCATGATAACACTGCCTATTATCTGTTGTAAGAACGGCAGGCAGCAGCCTGTCCATAATTCAAAATTTGAAATCAATTACAATGCGCTTCATTGGCTTGTCGACCTGAAAATTCAGTAGGTATGTGTATGATACGTGGTTATGAGTCGTGGTTCGTCGATACTAGTTCAATGAGGTTTCAGTTTGGAAATTTAACGGTAACCTATCGTAAACGACTAACGAGGATGGATTCATTTCAGCTCTGGTGTGATTAATGTACTGTTCTTTTAAATCGTCCAAAGACACATTTTGCATTAGTTGACCAAATTTGTTGCTGGTTGACGAAAGACATCCCCATAGGAAACGTATAGCTTTTTTCTTTGTACGGTATTAATTTCCTGTATACTATGTGATCCATACAGCTTTGGTGCCACAGATCTTCTCGGGAGTCTTCCAGAGTCTTGTAAGCGTTGGTCGAATGAACTCCTTTCTCAATTCAGACGAAATTGACCCGTACATTAACCGCGAACCGGATAAATTGGCGTCTAGTGACTTATGCCTGTCGATAAAGAATGGTTATTTTGCTTGGGTTAAATGTAAGTAGAATGTATTACTTCGTTAATTTATTAATTTCTGTTGATAGGTCTTACCGTGGTACGCATAGCCTCTTTTGTTTCATCAGGCTTGCTCTGAGAGAGAGAGAGAGAGGGGGGGGGCGGGCGAGAGAGAGTAGAGGGAGGACATTTTCATGGCTTAGGCCGAGAATACGACAGACTTATGATATTGAAGAAACCTGGTTCTTCACTGTCCTGTTAGGGCTATTGTACCATAAATTGAATAGCTGACGAGCGCTTTCGAATTGAATCTACTTACGAACTTGGTAGTGGTTCTTATAAACGTCGCACAAAGGTACAGTTAGAAAGCACTCAACACAGAGATATTCTGTGCAAATTGTAGGCATCGTATCAAAAACACGATTACTGACAAAAAATGTCTGTAGCTCAGGATCTAAAAATATAATAAATTAACTGTAAAATAGTTATTCTAGCATGCGTGCTTAGGAAGATGCTTGCTTTCGTCTAAATAAGTTGTTGTTTTGCTTAACTTGGCGGGAAGATGTTGATAGTGTAAGTTTACTGCTTAGTCAATGGATTCTGGACTGGTGTAAATTTATCTTTGCCAATTATATCGCATGTTTTTTGCCTTTTTACAAGCGTCGGCAGAAGAGGATCAAAAAACAAATTTAACAGCAGCAGATGGAGATCAGAAAAAACCGATACATAAGAAGCGTTTTGTTCTTCGTAACATAAACATATCGGTGAAGAAAGGCCATCTTCTTATCATTATTGGTCCCGTTGGGTCCGGCAAGAGTACGCTGCTTTACGCACTACTGGGACAATTAATTAAACTCAATGGAGAAGTAACAGTTATTGGTAATTGAAGTATTTAGAGATGATTTTTTTCAATTTACAGACTTGGTATATATGCGATAGCCATCCGTTAACAAGTGGAAGTTTTCGATGACTTGGCTTCCTCCTATAATGAATATGTTTTGTCCTTCTTTTCGCATCAAATAGGTAGTCGCTTATAAACGGCCTACGTATTACGCAAAAGCATATGTCTTCACGTAAATTCTCACTTACAAGTCAAATACTGCACAACCTTAAATACACAGTATTTCTTACCTATATACCTCTCTATCAATATATGTATCCTCCATAGGGGCCTAAGTCGAAACTGGAGCCAGCATATAATGTTTGTCCTCTTTGGTTTGTCCGCTTCGTTGCAAGGAAGAGAGATGCAGTTTTTTAGAACAGATAAATAATCAACCATATACATGCGCCTCCCGTGCAAAAGCCCGTACGGCCTATATATAGAAACGATTCTTTAGGCCAACTAACTCTAAGTTGTATTATTCGCGATACGCTAGCGTATCGTAAAGACACCGGGAGGATTTCAAACGCCAAATATCAATTAGAGACGACTGATAATCGTGAAAAAGTTGACCGGAACAGTACCTGGTTTGTGTTGTTCTTGTGTGTAGGTAAGGTTGCTTACGTCCCTCAACAAGCGTGGATCCTAAATGCGAGTATTCGGAAGAATATACTTTTTACAAAGCCGTTTAAGAACAAGAAGTACGAGGAAGTCCTCAAGGCCTGCGCTCTGACCTACGACCTAAACGTTTTACCTGCAGGCGACGAAACTGAGATCGGTGAAAAAGGCATTAATTTATCAGGTGGTCAAAAGCAGCGAATTTCGATCGCACGTGCCTGCTACGCCTCCGCGGATGTCTATTTTTTTGATGATCCTTTGAGCGCTGTTGACGTTCATGTTGGCTCACATCTTTTTAAACATGTACATACATTAGGAACGTATATCGGTAGAGATATGGCCTTTTACATTGTCTTATACGTGAAAGCCTTTTATTCGATTCGTGTAAGTAGTTAATGTCAGTGTAATAATAATAATAGTGTATATACAAGTATGGAACAATTGTATATAGTAAAAATCTGCTTTTAATTTATTTATTTTTGTTGATAGCGACTTCATAGCTACTTCGATGAGTACGCCTTCGAAAGATGTTTTCATCTCCATGTGTTTGTATTCCAAGATCTGTAATTCGGTCCAAATGCGTAACCTCGTTGAAATTTCTTGCCAGGTCATAGGACATAAAGGCCTACTCGCAGATCGTACTAGAATACTAGTCACTCACAACGTATCATACTTACCATATGCGGACCGTGTCATCGTACTTAAAGATGGAATGGTGGCAGAACAAGGAACGTACAATGAACTCGTGAGAGAAAGTCAGGTGTTTGCGGAACTTGTGAATCAGCTGAAGGCTCAACAAGATAAAGTGAGCATCTCAGAAGATCCGAACTCCGCTGTTAGCCTACCATCGCCGTCACGGCGATTTTTAATTGGGCATATTTTGCTTAAATAATAAGTCATTACGGTATTACAACTGGACTACCTAAACAGTAGTTTTATTGTTATCATGGTTGCTTTTATAAAGGAAAGTCCCGGACAAACAAGGAAAAAGGCAGACGAAAATCAAGACAAAGTTAAGAACACAGATAAGGTACGTATCTGGATTGAACAAACTTCACCTGTGCTTCAATACTCATTGAACTACATATGAGTGAACCTGTTGACTTTTCAACATGCTTACTCTGTTCCAGTAGCAAATGGTTCAGAGCTATTATTTCGACATTCTGCGGACATCTTGGCTAACTGTTGCAGCCCGTCCCAGCGCTGTAGGGTCAAGAAGCGATCCGCAGGTAACTTCAATATTGCTTCTTATATCTGTCGTCTGTGTTGCAGTTTAAACAAAACGCACAACTCATCGAGGATGAGGACATGAGACTCGGTGCGGTAGACTGGCATGTGTACGCTGCGTATCTGGATGCTATAGGATATAAGTGGCCGATAATGATCCTATTTTTCTCCTTGATGTCAGTTTGGTTCTCCATTAAAGCTAGAGATTGGCTCTCAGTATGGTCGGGTGACGTCCCAGGATCAGGTCGGTACCGTACTTCGATCGGAGCATAGTCTTTATCGATAACGATCGTAGACGATGGCGTAATCTTACGATATTAAGCCATAAGTAAGGGCAATCAAACGAGAATCTGTCCCGGGCTTTTTTCCTTGTCGTTAAGCTCGAACAATCGAGAGTCATTCTTTGAGAAGCAAACGGATGTTCACAGTTGAAGTTTGACGTTTTTAACTCGGAATCACTCAATAATATTTTTATCAATTATAACATCAGGTGTTTTCTAGCGTAACCGTGAGTTTACTTAACCCTTTAGTTGGTAATCGTTTAGTAGTAGTTAAGCTGGTCGAAGAGTAGTGGCTATCTTCTCCTTATTATTTTGTTCTTCGTTTACTGATGATCGAGCGTTATCCTGCTGGAGAGCTCTACCGTGTAGAGACAAGGTCGTCGACATAGCTTCATCGGGATCACAGTTTCACTTCGAATTTAAACTCCAAACCGCTTTGCTACAGTCAAAGATGGTACTTTCTAGTTAAAAAGTGCATTTCTCCAGGCTTTTCGAAATCCTTCCTTGAGCCACTTTTGAAAGCAGATTATTGTTATGATGGGCAAAAAGTTGGTGTCGCGAAACCACTAGGCTTTAGCATAACATAGCTATATTTGAAATCTTCAGATTTCAAATTTATACGACTATTTTTATACGACTATTCCTATATGGCCTTCATCTAGCCTATCGAAAACTAGTTTCCGCGTCACAGACAATGAAATCTACTACAGCTTGTATGCCTTATAAAAACTAAAAATCTCATGACTGAAAGGCATCGCCGTAGCAACATGTTTTTTTTATATATATACAGTGATCGTAAAAATATATTGGGGTTGTCCTTCGTGTTTTAATAAATTTACAAGGATCTTTCTTAAAGCTGCGCCCTGATCTGCCTCATTTATCCAGACGGCAAAATAAGCGAAACGATGCGGGATTATCGTATACTGATATATTGTGTACTGGGATTTGGAAATGCAGTAGCACTTATGCTATCACTAACGGCTCGTAACTATGCGTCGATTGAAGCTGCGGCATTAATACATATGAATGTTCTATATTGTATCTTGCGTGCTCCGGTGAGTTTCTTCGAGACCACACCAACTGGCCGGATTGTAAACCGGTTCTCAAGAGACATCGCCATTGTTGACGTAATTGCCGCCGAAACGTTGCATATGTGGATGTTTGCGGTTTTTCAGGTTTGTCTTTTTGCTTCTTTAGCAATTGGTCAGTTGTTTGACTCGCGTGTAACAAACATTATAAAATAGAGGGGAAACTGTAAGTTTATTACGATAGAGGCTTTCACATCGAAAGAAATCAAGATCAATTTGTTTTCTATTACGTAAGATCGGTCTTTTCTTTTTAATGAGTAAAAAAAAATGAGAGAAAAAATTTTTTTTCTTTACATCTTCGTTCCATTTTCCTTCATCATCTTTCCTACGACATGATCAGAAGTGAGTATCTTTCTATACATGGTTTTCTTATTCCAGCTATGCGGGACACTTCTAGCCATCACGATTGAGATCCCCATCTTTTTCGCGGCGGCGGCACCCCTTTCCATCCTGTATTACGGCTTTCAAATGCTGTACTTGAGTCTGTCTCGGCAGCTTCAGAGATTGATTTCGGTAACGTTCTCTCCGATTTTTTCACACTTCACCGAGACTTTCGCAGGCATCTCGGTCATCCGCGCTTTCGAAGTAAAGGACTTTTTTGTTAAAGAGTCGTGCAGGAAGCTCGATGCAAGTATTCAGTGCAGCTATGCAGACCTCGCTGCTGAAAGGTTGAGTATTTTGATAGAATTACGGGGGACCATAATTCTATGGTAGTTTATACCATATTGAGAGTCAGTCATCTGTAGGTCGGGGCACTCATTAAATAGAAGTGACGCTACTTGTAGGCTTTATGCGCATGAAAAACTCAACGGATCTTTGCAGATTTTTCGTTCTGTCAAGTACGACTAATTGTCCTGCCGTTCGGTGTGTTTATGGACTACCATAAGTGGACTTACTAAGACAGTAGGATAAGAAAAACAAGTGTATTTTTAAAAATGTCGTTAGCAAATAATAGATCGAAGAGATTCGGACAAGAAACTCGTTATCTACATATGCTTGAAAGCAGGATCATGTTATCCCCGAGTGCATTGATCTATCCATTTTGTTTTTTTTTTTTCTTTTTGGAATGAGTCTTTCCAGAAATTCTACTGGTTAAGGCCCGCCGAATATGACGCTGTGTGCTATTGTTTATCCTGCTGCAGATGGTTGACCGTTCGACTGGAAATCTGTGGTAGTTTGATTCTCCTGTTTGCGTCACTGGTCATGGTCTACTATCATGAGCAATTTCAAGGACATGGCGAAAAAGTCGGTTTGATTCTCACCTACTCGCTCTCAGTTACCATGATGCTTAATAGTATCATACGAACCAACTCGCAAATGGAGATTAGTCTGGTCTCCGTGGAACGCCTCCTCGAGTATATCAATCTTCCAAGTGAGGTATTCCTGCGATAAGAGATCAGCCAGAGGCATTTGCTTTCCTTAATCGGAACAATTTGGATGTATCGAAGAGCGTCACTAGTAAAACAATCCCAATGTTGTCCTGGACTGGGCTTTAGACCCAGATTCACTCAATAACAATACCACATATACTTGCTGAATATAGACTGACATCGCTGACAACTTTTTGATAAAAAAAAAAACGCTAATAACAATAGCATAAACTAATAAACTCGACATTAGGCAAATGTAGATGGCTGTACGAGCTTCCACATTACATGAGATACCGTGATTGTTACATAAACTATATATTTCCAGCTATACTATACTGACAGTTCAGTAGTTTTCCTCGAATAGCAAACATAGTCTGTGATACCATTTCGACAATGCTAACACCTTTCGTACCGTATACAGGCTCCGTGGAAAACATTACAGCAAGACATTCCTGCTGAATGGCCTGAACATGGTGGGATCGCGTTTGAGAATTACTCAACACGATATCGAGAAGGACTTCCTCTTGTCCTTAAGTCGATATCAATCGTCATTAATCCTGGAGAAAAGGTAAAATACGATCGTTAAGAAGTACATGCATTAGTAAAAAAAATATATATTCCTAAATAAGTCTCTTGTGTAGCGCAGTTCAGTGCTAGCGTCAAGATGCTATCGTCGTGATTGCGTATCCCAAGGGTACGGCAGAAATAAGTGATATGCAAATATATGTACACCTGATATTATATAAACATGACATATATAACTTTCTATGATCAAGCGCAGCTACCCATAAGTTACCCTCAAATTTAAAAAAATCTTCTCCGAAATTAATTTTGTAAACCATCAATCTCCAACATGTTTTAATCGTATCGGTTAATGGCGACCTATATAATTAATTCTAACTACACAAATTATTAAAATTAGAGCTAAAATTAGCTCTAAGGTACTTCCATTTCTGATAATGGAGATTTCATGCTTGCAAGTCACGTGCCATTACATTAGTGTTGTCTATCTAACCGTTGCTACGAGAATTGAAAGACTGCCGCTTTGTACAATCACTATAGGATTGAAAGTTGGATTGTGATGTCTACACAGGTTGGCATCGTGGGCCGAACGGGAACAGGAAAATCTTCATTAGCTTTAGCGTTATTTCGTGTACTCGAAGCAGCCAAAGGCAGAATCGTGATTGACAACATCGACATCGGCCTCATTGGCCTTCATGACCTGCGTCATAGATTAACAATTATCCCGCAAGATCCTGTCTTGTTCCGAGGCTCACTGCGGCTCAACCTAGATCCGCTTCGTTCGGTCAGTATTCGATTATCGGTGACACCCGCCCAGTGACACATTCAGCTGTTAATTGATTTAGTACTTTCTCTTACAGGATATGTATTGCTTTTTGGCCAAAGGACAAAATTGTACATCTAACTTTGGGAATGCGACATAATGTGTGGCTTGTTTGCCCAATACTTTTTGGCTGGGTAACTTATAGATGCGGTTCCGTAAATCTGCACTATAAAATTTTATATAATATATGGAGCGTGTATGTATGTGCGGGTGAGAGGGGAGTGTTCTTCCTAGATATGATAGTCTATATATATATATAGATGACATATGAGTAGCGCGCTCCCGAGGCACATTTGCCCTAACGATCACGATTTGAGTCCGCAGCAGTCTGAACGAGTGCACAAGAATTATTTCTTTTTTGCGATTTACAGTTCAATGATAAGGAACTGTGGCGCGCGCTCGAGTTAGCGCACTCAAAAGAATTTGTTGGCAAGCTTACCGCCAGTGACGGATCAAAGGGTTTAAGCTACTTAGTGACAGAGGGTGGAGCAAACCTTTCGATGGGGCAACGCCAGCTTCTGTGCCTCGCTCGAGCGTTGCTGCGGAAGAGTCGCATCCTGGTCATGGATGAGGCCACGGCCGCTGTTGACCAGGCGACAGATAAGCTTATACAAGAGACAATACGAAAAGAGTTCAAGCACTGCACCGTACTTACTATTGCGCATCGACTGAACACAATTCTCGACTATGATAGGTACTTCAAACCGTTTACTAACTTTACATGTCTGTAGCAATTTGCCCCTCTTATATGCTATATTAGCGGAAAGAGAAGACGAAGCTATACGGCCCATTGGAACTTATTTATTCCGTCATTGTAGCAATCCAGAGTACTAGAGTCTAGAAAATCTCAAGAGAAAAACTATCGCGTTAGGGTTTCTGTGTATAAGTTACCGGATTTGAAAAATGTGGTAATCTTCTGGAGCAATGTCTGGTGAGTATGGCAGATAACAGAAAACTCCGGAAAGGACTGTGTGTGGATCTTCACGGTATAAAGTCGAGTGTTCTCGTACGGTTTCTCTATTACGTCTCCCAAAGTAAAGTTTCAGCCGCGATGGGCAAATCCGAATGTTAGTGGACAATGCCTGCATTAGACGGCCCAACAGGCACCGTCAGCTTTTGCAACTTTGCAGTTACTTGGGAATGTTGTTAGGTCAGTGCAGCTGTATCCTAATGTGATTGCCTGTAATAACAGTAAAATATCAATATATTGTTCATAATCAAATTTGGTATGAGGATGAATCACTGTTTTAGCGCGAGAGCAACGAAAAGCAAGTGTCTATACTTCTCCCTTTTGGATTCCCATTTAAATAATGCGGCATCAGTTTGTTAAGTTTTTTTGCCTTACAAGTAAACAGATCTAGTTTTTTTAGATGGCCAGAGTTGAGTGCTGATAACGATACACTGTGAGATAAATTAACTGCTATGAGATTTCATTTATATCTCGCTCTTGGAACCTTTTAAATCAACGGCCCAAATTAACGCTGGTAGTATATCGTTCACTGGTACAATATTTATATATTTGTATTGATGGAACTTAAAGCAATTAAATTTTTCATGGCTCATTGCAACCCGTCTACTAAAAGCCTGAATGGCGACATTATAATCCATTTTTTTTTTAAGTACCAATGGCCCTTGATGTGGCGCACCATTTCAAAATGATAGAATGAACGCTTCTTCCATTTCACACTGAGCAACTTCAAATTTGTAGCTAGCACCCATAATCTGCGTTTTTTTTCTCGTTTTTTTTTTATCGTTAAGACTATATAGCGGAACATTGCAATGGATGGTTTGCTATGCCTTACGTCTTCGTATATTTGAAATTTTCAGAATAATCGTTTTTGACAATGGTCGCGTAGCGGAGTTCGATTCGCCAGTAAATTTACAAAAAAAGCAGACTGGTCTATTTTATGCCTTAGTAAAAGAAGCCAATCTACCCCCTGACAAACATTTTCACGAGACGAAGATGCCGGCCGAATGGACATCGAATAGCCAAAAAGCTCGTCCGGTTTCAATCTAATGACGATGGTTTTTCTACGGGCGAATTTCTAATCTGGTGTTTTTTTCAAGGCTGAAACGACCAACTCTGTACTGCGTAGTTATTTTATTATACTGCATTAATAAACCAACAGTATTCGTGAGAAAACTTTCTCATAGCTGAAATTATATACTGTAAAACAGTTGTTAGAACGGGGTGACAATACGCAGCATCATGGGTAGATATCGATTTGATGACTGGAACAGAATTTCACTGCCCAGCAGTGCCACCGTCACAGAATCAACAATATATGGTCGAAATAACGGCGAAGCAAATGAGCGTACTCATATATTAGATAGGGTTCTACAGAAAGCGTATAAGAGAACGCCTGACACGAATTAATCCTACCACCCCCCTATTTGCTACGTTACGTTGCGTACGATGTTACGTTATGAACTGGTAAAAGGTGTTTACAGACGAGCGAATAGCTTCGTTTAGGTGACACGGAAGCCGGAACACAAACGTGCTACTTGAACAAAGGTGGCTGAACCGAGAGTAGTATGGATCAGCATAACTCATGTACAGGGCGCGTATTCTAACCTAGTTTGACATAGATATTTGACCTTGTTATATTAGGCGGTTGGTTTCTAGCACGCAACGATGTCAGTCTATGCCCAGAACACTGGGTGGCCCCAAAATTTAGCATTTTGCTATTGCACCATTACGGGCTCCAGCCAGCCGGGGCAGTTAGCAATTTTTCTACTGCATATCCATTTAGTTACCCCGGTACGGCAAGTCATGGCTGAAGTTACGTTGTCGGTCTAGTCTACCTCAATGTTTCAACGGCTAAAAGTACACTTGGTTATGGTAAAAGGCGCCACACTTGAAGTACCTTAGCGTACGATCGTATAATGCAATCTTCAGTACATGAGAAGAAACTTCAGTGAGATACATTTCTAAACCTGTGGGATTATTTCGCTGTATGACTGGATGATGTGGAGCGAACCTCTTTGAAATGGTAAGCATATTTTAGACGATAGCTAGATTATCTAGTTTATATAGTATAGTTGTTTCGTTAATTTTAGATTGAAGATTTTTAGATTTTAAGATTAGACAAGGGTGAAACTACCGCAAGTAACGATCACAATCACTAAAAACAATGTGAGTCTCTATCTTAATTATAAGTATTAACTAATAATAAGTTGCCTTACCCACCCATCGTAAGCCCGGGCTATTCTAAGATTATTATTACAGCTCTGTATACAATCCGTCTTGCAGTAACACGCTCGAGAACCGCCTTGAGCTATATTTCTCTTTTTTCTTTAATTTAAGGTACTACCTTTTAGTCCTTAATACGTAGTCGTAATCCTTGAACCTTGTGGCTCACTATGCATATAGGAGGAATACAGCCCTTGCCATGCTGTGCCTTTCCTAAAAATGAAAACAGCAAAATCGGACTATAGCTATAGAATATTTCAGTGTGTTGCAGGCGTCAACCCTCAATCGTAATCTTCCAAAATGCTTTCTTCTTCGTAACCTATTTTAACGAAATTATGTCAACTCTGGCCAGATACTTTCCTGAAGCTTCTGCAAAGATCGGATAAAAAACAGTCTCCCTTCCACAGAGATGACAGGTGACTCGGTTTTACTGAACTAATAAGCGCCGATGGAGGATTGCTTTTTGGATGGGTTAGTTGTTTTGAATCTTATCTAGCTGTTAAAATTTGTAAGCATAGGAAAAATCGGTGCCGGACTCTTGATAAATAGCCAATTTAATGCTTTGGATCATTTTGTTCGTTGCAAGCATTACGATTCATTTCGGTATATAGTACTTTTTTTTCCTAAAACTCTTTTCCCTTTCGTAAAATAGTTAACTTTCAATATTATCATAGTAAGTTTGTATCTTGTATGTTTGGTCTTCAATTGTTTACCTATAGCTTATTCTGAAATTGAGCAGACAAATATTGGAGTGCTTTCGGGTACCGATTGTTTGTTTCGGTCCAGCGGCTCATTAGTGTGTACCTATCTTGTACTAAATGTTGACGGATGAGTGATACATTATCAAATGCTCTTTCAACAAATAACAACAATTGCATACATTTTCGCTCTGAAGGAACTCATCACCCAGCCAAAACATTTTTATTTGGGTTTTTTTTTATAAAATTTTTCTATGAGCGAATTTTCGCTTTTTAACTAAATGTTCGATTACTAAACATGGAAAGTGAGTCCTCCTTAGATTGATCTCGAAACAGATCACAAGTACGGGATAACTAACTTATGATAGATTATAATACTACTGAAGATTATACAGTAAATGTAATATTTGTGTTAAAAATTTCCTTCTGTAAATTACGTCGAATCCTCAAAAATGGACCTCTTGTATTATCATAAACTGTCACTAGTCTGTAAGACAGGACGTCTCAGAATATAACAAATTTTTTTTAAACAAATTTTTTTTTGCCGTTTCATGCATACACAAGCACTTTTCTAATTTGAGCTAAGTGTCTGTTTCTTGTCTTCTGAAAGCTCTCCAAACACGATTACTTTTTGCTACTAAGCTGTGCAGTATTTTTTTTTTTGTAAGCTTGAAAATAGTAGTGTTTGTTCAACTGAAATCGAACTGTGAAACCTATTGACAATGACATTTGAGAGGGATTACATCAACGTTTTCGCTTAGGCATACAGGAACGAATCGGTTTTCCAATCTGGGTATGTGCCCCAATGCAGGCTTCTCTGGGCCGCGGGCGTACCGACATATTCAGCAATATGGAACAGATATCATAGATTTAGCCCATTTACTCTGCTATACCGAATTCTATAGTATACTTATTGAAATAACAGAAGTATTCTCTGCAGTAAAGCCGGAAAATCTCCGGGTGTGGAAACGCGGTATTTGGAAATATTTGTGGTCCGTTTTACGGCTTATTTCCCCCCTGGTCACTGGCAGAGTTAACCAATTTTCGGAAATGTGTTATTGATTCATTAACGTTTCTTAGAGTGTAACAGTATTTCATACATTAGAGCGTATTTTCACAGGGCACGGGTTTTCCTAGAATTTGGTGATCTAGATATGCTGGCCTTCAATCAAGTGTTGAATTGCTATTTTAGAAATATCCTTATCATAAGTGAGTACAAGATTGCTAACTCATGAGGAAAAATTCAAAGCGAAGTATCGTCTTCATCGTCTCAGATATTATTTTCATGCATCGCACCTCTTATGTACCCGTCAAATCTAAACTTGAAAACCGAAGGCCCGCCAAGAACCATCGAAAATGAACTTGTGTGAAAATTAACGCTGTATAAAAAAAAAAAACCGGAACCGTACCCCTGTTTTACCCAAATGTTTCACATGTGCTAAAAGTGCCACTTCTTAGGGTTATGGTTTTTTTATTATCACTATTACCCATTACGACTGCAGCTCTAATTGGAGACCTAAATAACTAACTAGTCACTTATCTTACTTATATTGTATTATGTCCATTGAACTTTCTTATAAAAACCGCCCTGAGCGATATCGTTAAATGTAAACTTAGTAGTGCTACATACAAAAGTACGCTACATACAAAACATCCCGACATTTTAAAGAACATCAAGTTTTAGGCTGCTAGCAGGCCAGAGATTCCAAAAACTCACGCGCTAAAAACAGTCGAAAAAATTAAGGTATAGAAGGAACAACAAGAAGACTAACTGTTACAGCTTATTTAGACGACCCAATTTGCAACTAATATTCTGCTTTTTAAAACGGCTGCAAATATCAATAGTAAAAACAATGGTACATGAAGGATAATTTTTAGGCTATAAAATCTTTAAATCTAAACCTTATCAAAGGTCCTCATGCGGGTGTTTCGTTACGATAAGCAACTTGTATGAATTTGAATTCGACCTATTTCTCCAATAACTGAGCAGTCTGGAAAACTCTTGGGGCTCAACTTTTGAGATGCGATATACGTTTTCAGCGACGCGAGGCTCAGGGCCATAGAGAGGGTGTTACATAATTATATGATGTAATAGAACATATGGGAACGTAAGTTTTTCTCCTACAGGACCGAGATGCGTGAGCGAAATATTGTTGAAGCTATCTAACAAACGTTCGGCAAGGGAATGTTGTAGGAACCACCCTTGAGCACTCATTTAGACGTAGAGAGTTAGTAATGATCGGCAATACGGTCTTTGCAACCGTTTTAAACATGTCATTAAACGTCATATATATATACACGTTAATTCCGAGTTGTTCCGACCATAGTTATGATCTTTGAATGATTAGACCCTCACTGTCACGGCAGAGGAAATTTGCATACGCTTTATTGGATACTGATATAATTTTCGTTATGGGTTTGCGGTTTTTTGACCCAGCTCGATTCATTTGTTTATATACATATATAAACGATATAAAAGGTCTCATTGATAAGAGCACTACGACTAACCGGAGCGGCCCCAGTTCAATCCAAGAAAATTCCTGAACGCTTGTCATAATCGTACTCTCTATATAGATTAACTTAATATATCATCGATCACCACGAATGTAGTTCAGAACTTTTTGTTATCGTATTGTGATTCACCATTCCAGCGCGTTAACTAGTTTTATACAATCTTATCAGATCATTATGGCGAAGACAGGAGACGATCAGACGGTGTAACCCAAATGATCTGATATAATTGAGGAAGTAATGGAAAAACAGTATATATATACATTGTTTTGCTTAAAATTGCTGTTTCAGTACTCATCAGCCTTCGTATGTATGCACCTTAACTTTAGGTAAGTGAACCTTATTCGAGCTAATTATTCAGCAGAATCCACTCAATATGTTGTATCTGTAATAGAATTGCTTTGAAGTTTCAACAAGCGTTGGCTACATTTGAAGTTCCGCCAACATTAAATGATAAGCCTTTATCCTTATTGCATAATTTCTATGGGAAGCTATATAATATTCGGACACCGACCGCAAGCTCTAACAATAAGGACGCCACAGCGTTGTCAATTGACAAGAGAGCCTTTCAAAAGGACGAAACGTTCGTGAGTGTTTGCCATAAATGTTTATTGCTGATCAACGGCCCTTCATTCGATAGCGATTTCGGATATTAAATAATATAAATTTCTATACGTTGTTGTACCGATATTTTCTTATAGTCGAAAAGAAGCACAGTGTTTACGCTGTTCGAAAAAAGCTTCGCTTACGTATATATTGCAGTTTATTAAGCTACCTATCATATTTATGCAAAATGTAGCGATGCACCCAAATCGTCGATTGAATCTCTGATTAAACATGTCACATCTACAACATGGAAGTTCGTTTTGTTTCGATAAGAAGAACGACATTGCTTCAGATTTTTACTTTAAGGTAGGGAGATTGATATTGCTTGAGCTTTCTTTGCAGACTGGTAACATGGAGGCAGTTGACAAGTTATTTGTGTGCGCTCCTTGCAAAAGACCGCAAAATTTCGATAAGATGATGGTAAGTAGTTGGCTGGTAAACGCAAAACTATGTTGTTTAGTGCGCTAATGGGCAAGCTGACACGACATGTTTAATTCGCGGTATATGAGACCACGGTAAATTATCTGTTACCTGTGGCAAACGTATTTTTGATACTGAGGTTTGAGAGGATGATAGTGAGGACAATTGTACAATAATATTAAGGTATTATGAGGTTTACCTGTTTGCCACTGTTAGATTATGTCAGTTCTACTCCAGGGAAGGACCTAGTATTAGAAAATAGCCTAACGCGGAGTGTAAATACTCACCCGTATTGCCGAACAGTATGCTTTAGGTTTTGTACCCGATATCTCATATACCTCCCGCGTATTCGTTAGTGAATAGTAGGTTATTAACAAAAATAGCAGGGCTACGCAGTACTACATAAAAAGTTTCACTCGATTTCACATAAGACTATTTGCCCGCCGGTAATATGTACGCAGGAAAAATGGCCTACGTTCTTCGGCAATACTGGTCTTCATGATAACATAATGCACAGCCGTTCGTCTTCGTAAGGCGGTTGCGCTCTTTCGTCACATCGAACGCCTGCCTATCTGAGATCTCACAGGGATTGATGAACGAGGAATCAACGTTAAGGCAAATGTCTACCATTTTAACCATCCTCTTAGCGCAGTTGAACAACGAGTTCGCAGACCCTAATATTCCATCGCGTTGCTTTTAATAAACGATAAAACGCTGCGTAGCGTTACAACTATGTTTTGAGTTGATCAAAGCGGTTCACGGTTAATGCAGGGCTAAACGTTTTATTAGCAGTAATGTACTACCGGATCGGTCGTAATGTACTAAGGTATCGAAAACAATATTGCCAGCGTGTAACGTAACCCGATGATAATATCCTACGGTCGGTATAAATTATTAGAGGGTTTGCAGTATTGCTTTTTCATCCTATAGATGCTGTGGTAATCTGGCATAATAGTAGACCGAACTATTGATTTATTGTTATACGAATGAGTGAGGCAGCTGGCAGAAAAAAGCTATACTTTTGCTGGGATTGTCCTCCAGCTAGAAGCTTAGAGGAACAAGGTGAATGTCTGCAATTAGCGAAGCTTGATTTGTAAACGGAATAACTTGAATTTATATGTGAAGTATCGGGGCACGGCTTGCTTTATGAGCGAATACGTGAACTTCAGTACAGCATCCCGCGTTCCCTGTGTGAACTGCTTCTTTAGTTTCGCTCCGTTACAGAACAAAATGCATTTCCCGTAAATTAAACCCATTTTAAATATTCCCCTCATGACTACAAGGACATCTATCTTTACCGTTTTATATGGACATAGAATTTCATCCGCCACCAGTGTATCATTTAGGCTTTTCACAAATTTATCTTCTTTGAATAGTATGAATTATATGAAAGAGATAGATGATAGAAAAAGATTGGAAATCCGCATGCTCACTCCACTCTTAAGTATGCGTTCAGATTCTTTTTAACTTTGAAATAGTATTTACCACACGAATTCCGTCTGCTAGCGGCGCGCAGTTCGAGAACTGTTTAGGTTCAAGATCCGTCGGATTCGTTTGTAACAGCCTTTTTATTAATAGGCTTATTAGTTATTTGATGTATTTAGCACGAACTGTCGTCTGACCTGATTTCGACAGTCACTGTGCTTACATGGAAACTCAATGGTTAGTTAACAAATCACATAGATGCCTATTAAAAGATCTATAAAGACGTGAAATCAATTTTGAGGGACAGAGCCGATTAAATCAGACCATTTCAAGTTCGGTTAATGTTTGCAAATGCGAACTTTTTAATTATTATCATATTTACTACCCTTTTTTTATTCTATATCGTTATATAAAAACGAGCAGCTTTCAATTAGATAACACGAGCACTTTGTAGAAGAGTTAATCCTTACCTCTTATCAGAGTTACTGTAGTGTTATATAAATGTAAATGTTATACTTAAACAACAGTGGCTTTATTCTATGAATAAAGTTACAGCAACAGGCCAAAATTGACCTAAGTTCTAACTCACTTCTCTGTTGACGCGAATCGTAGTGGGAGAAAGGCTACACAAGACATGTAAAAAAGATGAGGAAAATGCAATGAATGTCACATGTATCTGGTTTAAACGGTGATTATCAAGTTTGTGAAGGTGTAGTAAATTCTTATTAGCTTGTATGCACTATATTGCCAATCAGTTAAGTAATTGGCACAAAATAGTTCTTAGAACTAGTTGAAGCATCAGTGTCTTATAGTAGGATCTGGCCAGTTAATATTTTTACCTGGTTCCTCAGAGACGTATATTTATTGCTATCTAGGGCGAACCCTGATAAACTGCTTCGATAGGTTTAACTCCGGAAGTTTTTGCGAAGTAGATTTTATCATATTGGATTTTGATGATATGCACCGTCGCTGTGTTTAGCATATATTGAATGGTGTAGAATGGACGGATTAATTAATTTAGTTACGGCAAAATGAGACTTTACTGCAACATGCAACTTCACAAACATGAATCGGTGCTCGCCCAACAATGGCTTTTACTCTCTGTATCCGGTTAGGTATTTGTTGAGAATAACTTTCCATCTCATCTAAAGTAGCCTTTAAGTTTACGATGATCGACCATGTGAATTGGTACCGCAAACCAGACACAGACGCACGTGTAGGTTAGAAGGATGGTCTTCTACCATTTGTGTAATGGGATGGTCGTCTGATTGGAAAGGATCTGACAAAAACGACGGCATGTATTTACATATAGCTGGCATTACGGGAGAACTTTTACATTAGGGTTACTTTCAATACAATATCAACTCTACCGAGTAGAGTCTTTTGGCTGGCAGTTTTTGGCTGTTTTTTCTCGTACAACTGATTCTGGTGCCACACAACAACTGGTGCCACGAATATTTTCCTCCAGTTTGTCCATCGTCCGTAGATTGTGCCCATACGGCTTTTTGTTAGCGACTCCAGAAAAAGAAGTAAGAGCGGAGTTACGTCACGCGTTCTGGGAGAGCATTCGAGCCCATCCTACCTTTAGAGTAACCATTTAGCAGATTGCTTCTATAATAATAGTAACGCGATTACTTAATCAGTTACATGAAAAGCACTTAGGAGTAAACCATATGCTTCTCAAGCTCTTTTCAACGATTTGGGTGCGAGAGAGTGTAAGATCATCTTTCAACGGAGCTTATATTCTTGTCGAGGAAAAGGGGTTGATGATGTCTTCGGTCCACGTGTTGAGTCAGTCACTAGCTTTCTCGAGTACAGGACCGAATATATAAACCTGCACCTAAAGCGGAAAGTGGTTTAACCGTAGAAGAGAATTCTTGCTACGACCCGATCAATGTGGATGTTTAGATGTGTAAAGATTGCCTCGTATCACGCGTATGTGGTCCTGCATTTTTTTCAGCACCCCATTGTTTATTCAAGACGAGACGAGACGAGACAGACGAGACGTTTCTACAGTGCAAAATACTATGACATATCTACAAGATCAAGTAATTACACGCTGAACATACAAACCTCTTTAAAGGATATTCGTATACGATGCGAGGCATAATAAAACAAAATTTCGCCACATTATGAAAGCTGCTCCGCTCAAAAACGGATAAACAGGAATCTGTACCGAGGAAAACGTATTTGTATAGCAGATAAGAGGCATAACAGTGCATTGACTTCTCCTTACAAATTTGCCTTACTAATATTTACTTAAATTACGATATAGTAGAATACGAGAAACAAAATGGGATGGACGTTGGAATTTTTAAACTAATGTTTCTAAACTGGTATTTAATATCCCTAGACCCGTTTCGTTTGGCAACGAGTTTTGCCTACTCTGTTCACTTTGTAATTGAATCAAATCACCCTGAGGACAGTTTTAAAATTGACAAATATATAATAGATAACATCGCAGTGCTAGCTCAGCCATCTAATCGACAATACCTTTGGGAGGCCAAGGCCCGGGGGCCACTCATTCGAGTCCGCTAGGTTGTCTAGGAAAATCTCACTCGACGACCAGAAACACGTTGCCTACTACGTAAACCAATCGACTGGCATATCATAAATTGACGTCTGGCAAGAACCTGCAAGGCTTCAGCTTTCTAATAGCGAAAGGCTAAGTAAATGGGGCTGTCGCAGCTGTTGTGTCTTATCCGCTAGGCATTCTAGTCATGGATGAGGAATCGGGCGCTACTGACCTAAACTTATTTAGAAGATAATCCGAAGAATACAATCTTAATCACTGCGCATCAGCATTGACTACGATAGGTAGTGTATAGCTTAATGGCTCAGCCATTCGCGTCAAATACCCACAGATGCTTAAATGGAAGATAAAGATCAATACGTTTTTTTAGGACAGCTATCGTAGATTAATTTATTTGGCATCTTCAATGGAGTGTGTCCTACTTTCTAAATATAATTCTCTTAATTATACCAGACTGTCCACCGCAAAAGCACTTATCTATCTCGGTATTTTCATAGATCCCCAGAGAGTAAGTAAATTTCGGAGCGTGGGCAGTCGACCTATAGTAGTTTTGCACTTAACTTCCCAGCAATGCCATCTTAGTTGAAGACCACCTTGTTACCCACTTGTGCTGTTTCTTGTTGCTGTTTCTTGTTTCTTGCGCCCTCAGACTGAGCAAATCGCAAGCTGGCTAAGGAACGACAGTTGCCGTTAGTGTCGGTGCTATTTAAGGGGGTCGTGGGTGTCTGCTGCTCTTCGATCTGTTCCGATCAAGTTATATGTAGCGTGAAAAAGCGCAAGGAAGAAAAGCACAATTTTATTATAGGCAGACAGAATTGGGGGGAATTCACCTCCACAAAGGGGTCCAGAGCAAGTAAAGCAGAGCCATCATGAAAACAGAGCAACAATAGTCGATTCAATAAAGTTGGACTACAAAAATAAAATGCGTAGATTTATTTAAAAAAAACTAATTATCAATATGATGTTGTCGTTGGTGATGTTAATGGCTTATGAAGTCTGGAGGCTGGCATAGTCACACCCTAATGGAAGGGATGAATATAAATATTGATTTGACATATCGCCCAACAAGAAAAACAACGTGGACACGGCTATGGCTTACTATTATATGCTCTTATATATATATATATTTTTTTCGTCAAGGCGCAAATCTAAAAGCTTATCGATAGGGCTGATTCTAGGCTGCGGGATGCGACGTCCCTTTTCTGTGATGCGAGTGACTTTAGGACAGTATTTAGGGTCCAACAATGTATCTCGTCTCCTAGTGCTAGTTCGGACCGCGAAGTCGCTAGCAAAAAAGCGAGCCAGCCAGCCAGCCAGCCAGCTGTAGATTGGATACTTTGTACACAAATGAAATATAGACGAGAAGACCAATTTGTGTATATTTTGCTCTTTCTCGTGTTGATTCCGTTTCCGAGTAGAGATCTTTATTGGTGGCCGTCTGGTATGATTTGATACACTGAAAAGTCTTCAGAACCGGAGCAGAAGTGGCAAAGGAAACTAACCTATTTGTGTTAACCTGTTTCTTTTAAAACAAGCGAGAAGCAAGAAGCCAAGCGGGTCTTTGGATACTGAAGTTGCACTTAAATACCTCGAGAACTTCAGCATTTATATAGACTAAACTTGTCGATCATTTTTGTACTTCTTTAAAGCGCAGACACGGTAAAAATCATGCTTCTCTTTACGAGAGTCTTCCTCTGTAAACGGTGCGATAGTTCCGTAGCCGTCTACCACCCTGACTTGATTCTGTTTGATTATCTAGTGAGCATCGACCATAACGGCAGCGCTTTAAGGACAACCTGCTCATACTTAGACATTTGAATTTATTGAAACGAATATTATTTTTCTGTATTGGTCAAATTAATAAATTAAAAAAAAAAAAAAAAAACAGACTTTCCTTTTGCATATCGTTTTATCTTGTGAACCTGGAATGTCCTAAAGCCTATTTCCCAAAGTTGGCCATACTTAAGTATAGGGTTGCTGCCCATACGTTTTTTGCGATTACAAGAAGAACGTGTAATAATGACATAGTTAATACCTTTCAAGTTTGCTGACCAGCATCGGATCATTTATAGATTTTAACCCTGCTTTGGACATCGACATCACTGAATGTCGGGGCCGATTTTCGCAAACGTGAAGTTTCATTAAACCAAATTTGGATAGATTTCAATGGTTCTTAGGAATTAATTTACTTAACAAGTAGTTGTAGTGATAAATTCCGTATAGCATCGCTTTACTCCATCGAATGCTTATTTCTCAGACAGAAAATCCGTGCCGCTCGTTTCATAAAATACGTTGTCCATTGTGCTCCCGACACAAGGTAAGTTCGGTCATGAAGGACCACCAAAAAATCCTGCTTAGACGTGACTTGCGGTTCATTATTTATGTCGCTCGTATTGGTCACTTCATAATTTCTCCAGCGGTTAGCCATTAGTAATTAATTTAATTAAAATGGCCGTTCGACCATTTACTTATATGATCTGCGTACATCTGATCGTATACTCGACTACATTTTGTGACAACAGTGTGTATGTGTCTGATCTAATGGCCCTACTGAAACTCGCTCCTTTAAACCTAGTTTCCTACGACTAAACCTATAATTCGTTACCTACCTTTGTCGGAACTTCCAACGATGCTAGGGTCCATCTGTTTGCGAAACACACGGTCTTAAGTGTACCATTAAAGCACAAACCCTTTATCTGCACTGTATTAAGCAGTCTGCATCAGATTTTTTGGCGAATCTAATTTGTAAACCATTAGAAAAGTAACTTTAGCTAAAATTTTCTGACCTGACTACTTCCCTTTTCCTTCCGAGAGTACATGTTTCTACACAAATAGTAGAGGTTTTTTTTGGTTGTACGCAGTGCTCATATAGACCTATGAGTATAAATGCGCACGATATCTTGAGAGTTTTCGATCGACCGGCATCATCCTACTACACACCGTCTAAGCGTTCTTTACTCTTCCGCTCCGGATTTATGGATATCCTTGCTGAGTTCCCCCTTCTCCGTATTGATCTGCTATTATTTCGTGCCTAATTCTATAAAAGATATTAATTAATGGGTGGTAACTTTTTCTCTCCGAAGGGTAAATGATTTCCACACGTCGCAGTGCTATCGCCTCCGCTGTGCTAAAAAAAACTAAAACTCCTGTCTGAAGAGTGATACCCGTTCTATCGACGAAGCTGGAGACGAGCAGAAACTGAATTAGCAAAAACACAAGCTGATATCGTAGTATCTTTGGGTAAAACCTTAAAAAGGCAAATAGTTTATTTTCGTAAACGGTCGCGAGGTCATTCTGATGTGTGTTTGCTGGTATTTCCTCAAATTGCTGTTGTACAACGTCTACAACGAAGCAAACAAATTGAACGTATTCGAATCGAATGGTAAGAGTACGTTTTCATTATAACCTAATACCTAGCTTTTGTTTTTTACGTTTGTTTCCCTCGTAAAGAATGAGGAAGCTTTCATTTCCTATGGAGGATTCCCGGTGTCTAGCGATATGATCCAGTCTTTTCAGATCTCTACAAGAGCCCATCTTGAATTGCTGGAACAAACTCTACCTTGAGCTTTGTGTATTTGACGATTTTTGGTTGTCGTTAATTTCAGTTGGGATAACCGATTGTTGCTAAAGATACAACTAAAGAAATAGATTTGTATGCCGTTTGTTATCAATCGTATCGAGTTGAGGATTGCGTAGCAACTGCTAGCAGTCTAAGGCAGAAGTATCATTTGTTCGTAGGTAGAAAAAACCGGCACAATGATTCCGCAACCAAACTTTCCAACTTTCCAAACTTTTATTAAGTTTGGAAAATTCATTATGTCCTTGGTAGTTACATGCAAAACATTTTACATGGAATCCTATAACGATATTAATTACACGCAGAATTATTTCCGGCCCGGCGAGATACCAGCAAAGAAACAAAAGAAACCTTTACCTCGCGAAATCGTTTTTGTAATAAAAATAAAAACTTGATCAGTAGAGTAACGGCTCAGTCACTCTGGCAAATAATTTTTTATGTGGTAATAAGGTCCGGCCTCTAATTGCTGCAAGCTCTCTATGTTTATTAAATCAACAGGCCACTATGGATGACTTTTGCGGATCTCCCTTCTGGGTGAGTTATCTTTTCGGTCTGTATGTACTTGTATGTATATGTAATTTAACGTGGGGATTGAGATGAATGATCAGTTTTAGGGGGTTCTGAAACTGGAGTTGAAACTACACGTGGTTTGAATTTCAACAACTGCTTCACTTTAAAACGGTGCTACCCACCGATAGCGAAAAACGCCAGTGCCGCTTTCTACGTTTTAAAAAATGGGTTGTTACTAATTATTAGTATTTGTGATTTACATCATTTATATGATTTACAAAGCTGCCATTCTAGATTGTAGCTAGAAACTTTTAGAAGCTGTATAATCGTTTATTTCCTTTAAGGAATTTCGGAGCTAGCCGAATTCACGTATATCCATTTGTCGGAAGTTTTTGTCGAGGATTTTTACCACACCCTATGTACACAGTGGAAATGGCGCCTGACACACCAGACTGTGAACTGGGACCCAGTTTGAAGATGGAAAATGTTTTCTATAAAAGAAAAAAGGTCATGTTGGGTCCACAATACTAGAGGAAAGCGCGGAAGTTTTGTGCCTACGGGGCCAAGCGCGCGCATCTCTCGGCTTGCGTAGTACTGACGTCGAAAAGACTCCGCAGCCTGTGAGGTAGTCCAGGCTGAGGGTCGGTTAAATAACGTTACATTATCTATTGCGATTGTTGTAATATAGTCGTGTAATTTTAGGTAGTTTCGCTATCATGGCGGACTAACGACACATCACCAGATCTCCCCATATGCTTTCAACAAACGGTAGTTGCGTGGCTTCCAATTATTTTTATATGGATTACGGCACCGAAGGAATTTGTAATGTTGAGGTCCCAGCCGCGACTTCATTTCGTCACCAATACTCCATGGACTTGGTTTGGCCTAGGCCGAACGGTAGGGTTATTTTCTTTAATAGTCTTTAAATAAATGAATATACCGTAATTGAGCGTTAAAACTAATGTTTAGCTAAATAAATCATTCCCTATTAATTAGAAATGTACATAGTGCAAGGTACACTGGATATTTTCACGTTTCCAAGAGAATATTATCCCTGCGTTCCTAGTAGTATTATTCCTATAGCGATAAGCTTGAAAAATGAGGCAGGAAATGGCTTTGCTGAGTCGATGCAATACAAGGACGCATCTATCCAACGCATGACGACGAGCTTTAAAATACAACATATGACTATCTGATATTCAATGTTCAGATGTAACTCAGGATTGGATTTTACGAGAACGTTCCAGGAAGTAATTATAAATATCCATACTCTTGTTTCAGATAATAAGCGGTGCAGTGTTTGTTGTAAGCCTTTTCGAATTCCTGTTCATGATGATACAGTTGGACACTGGCCAGCCATTGCCACTCGTATACGTCGTGACACCTTTCGTGAAAGCGATAGCTGTTGTGAGTGATGAAGTCTGAACGATTTCGTTCAGATGCTTCTATACTATTCGTTTTCATTACTTCAGATCTTATATTTTGCATATTATGTGTGAAAAAATCGAGTGGTACCAATGAATCCTTCCATACGATTTGCCTCATGAAGTTAGAGAAGTCGTCAAGCACGTAACACAAAAGTTTATGATATCTATTAGCAGAAGACGATTGCTTTGACATCTATCGACCTAAAGGCTATGGCTCGTGAAACTACTTAGAATATTATTGTGTGTTTCAAAAGAGGCTTCAAATTATATGGAAACAATGCACGAAGTTGCATATTTCTCGTATGCACGCAATGATATGATGTGTCTTTCAAACGTTACAGCTTTTAGTATTTCTTCTCATGATGGCTAGTAAGAAAATCGGCCGACGTAATTCAGGAGGACCAGTTTGGCTCTTTTGGTTCTTTACGTTCGTCTCTGGCTGCTTCACCTACCAGACAATCCTTAGATCTTCCGATACTGGTTACCTTTTTACTGTAAGTAGAAATCAGCTTAGATCAATCAAAGATCGTGCTGATTCCGATTTGTTCATTGAACCCAAGTCGAATTATGCTCGATGCAGGTATTTCCGTACCTGTAGACAAAACAAATGATCTAGAAAAGCGTAGGTCGTGTGCGGGAGAATGAAGCATCAGCTACGAGGTGCACTTGTCCGTTTTTTCTTAGTTTAATGGCGACAGACATGTAGGTTCGATACGCTATAGAGAATTTACATTACAGAGACAGATTTAAGCAATTTGGACGGGGCAATTTTTACACGATTTTTAAAAAAGAAATTGTATGTACCAATGTGTCGTGTGAAGTACGCTACTGTGGAGCATTACAAAATATAATAATGCATGTAATGAAGAAAAAATAAAGCTTTCTCACTGAAAGTGCCCCTTGTCAAACAACGCCATTGTCAGTTAAAAAATGAACAGAGCCGTTTGTTTATAATGTGCTATATTATTTGAGTGCGTCAGTAATTAACCTGTTCTGTATTGCGTTTTGAGCTTGCTAAGATAACGTATGACTTTCCTGCAGTACGGTCCCAAGATATTCAGTAGTAACAGTGCGGTGCTGGCCATGTTTGTAATTTGCCTTACGACCCAGTTTTATCTGGTCATTGCTAACGTGGTACTCTTCAGCTTTGCGGATCCTCCGCCGATTCGGGTCGAAGAGACAGTTATCAAAGATCGGGTAAATATATTTCTGCTACCTAAACGAGTAGGGGTCCTGTATCGATAGAAACATTAGGTTAGAACTGATTTGCCCCGGTTCCGGCTTATAGCAACACTGCTATACTTCAGTGTATTACTAAGCTTACTACGACTAAACAATGCTTAGTTAGTGTCACTTAAAGTCTGGAAAATTTCTTATTTAATTCTATATTAAATATAAAAAATATAAAGATATATATATCTTCCAAAGGCATGCCTCATTCGTGGTATCGTGCGTGTCAGATAACTTAACCTCTTTCTTGCTGGATCTTAGCTTTCGATGAGAAGGCCGGACAAGGTGGCGTCGTTTCCATCGCAACTGTTGTTCTCATGGGTCACACCTCTTATGTACCGGGCGTTAAACGAAAGTCTTGAAATTGATGACCTTCCGACCACTGACAACGAACTTCTATGTGAGAACGCTTTTCAAGAACTCAACCGGCGCTTTATACAGAAGGAACCTGGAAAGCCGTATGTAATCGTTTTGTGATGAAATTATTCATGATTAATGAATGTAGGATTATACTCAAAGCTGGATTTTACTCAAGCAAGCATGAAGTATATTCTATACTCTTACGTCAGATGAGGCTTGATTACGAGGCCCTCTAACAAACAGATACCTGGATCGTGCTCTTCACTGTAGTATCATTACGTAGCAATGTATTATTATAATCAGGAATTTACTGCTCCAGTATGAAAATAACCTTAATGTTCATCTAGAATATTGGAGTCCACGATTAGCGCATCCCTATTTTGTCTGCAGCTCAGAGCGCGTTTTAGTAGCCAAACTGTAGTAACGACATAAGCCTCTTTACAGCCCATGAGACCTATAGCTTGTCCTGTCATGCGTACAATTATGCAGGAACGAAAAGTGCATGTGTATTTGTAAAAAAAAATTTCTATTTAGTGGCAGATAAATGTCATTGGTAAAATAATGAAATTCCTATGTGCTGTTCTTCCCACGTTCCAGCAGTTCAAACACAGAACTTTATAGGTAGTTATGACAGGCTGGCGCGTGTCCTTTTTGAGTCCAACGCCTGTAGGTGCCTATTTTTCTAACCGGCCTTTTCCGACAGGATCGCAAGGAGCAAGCGGAATGTTGTTGGAGCTCTTTGGAGAACATTCAACATCGAAATTTTACAGGGCTTGCTGATGAGTGCCGTGAACGATCTACTTCAATTTGCACGAATTGCTATATTCCAAGCTATGATCAACTTGCAGAACACTACGACCACCGGAAGCCAATTCGAAAAACAGTGGAAGTTCGTGTTTTACGGGGCAATTTCATTCATTCTGGTCTCTGGTCAGGCAATAGGTTCTTCCTACTACATTTACCATATGCAAAGCATTGCCATTCGGGTACACACAGCTTTGATGTCGGCTGTTTACAGGTGGGCATATTTCATTTACTAATCAATATGCTCGCTTCAAATTAACGCAGATTCAATTTTTTTTTCTTCTTACGATAAGGTTGTTTCCTAAAAGCAAGCTTTCAATGGCTGGTCAATGGAAACCGTTTATGAAATTCTATTCGTGGCATCATAATAGCGTATTTGACTACTACAAAATGGGTTTCTTCAATCGAAGTAAAAGCCCAGCTGTGACAGTGCAGCGTTCAAAACCGCCTTGTTCAATATGTTTTTTGTATATATACCACTGCACGTTACTGTTGTTGTCCTTAAGAACCTTTAATCGTAACCTTAAAAAAATCGTTGTATATACAACTAGCGTATTCAAAAGTGACTCTTGCAGCTCTCGAATCGAAGGCGTTCGATGCTTTACTACGACTCCGTTGATTTATTCCGCGATAGCCCTTATTCTACATGTTGTTTATTGAGCATATATATATATATATATATTAGAAATACAAATTTTCATTTTTTCTTTTGTATGTGGTATGAACCATCGATGGAAGATACATTACAACTCAGCAGACCAAAATCAGCCATTTAGCTAAAGATCCATTGTCGACTATGCTTGGTGTCTGTCCGTCTCATAGGAAAGCCTTGGTCTTAGCAAGCACTTCAAAGACGTCGAGCGGTGAGCTCATTAATTTAATGGTAGAAGATTCATCTAGGCACAAAGAGCTGGTGATGATTGGCAACGCGGTTGTTTCAGCTGTTATAAAGATTTCACTCAATATAGTGTATCTCTACACAATTATTCAGTGGTCGTTGTTTGCTCCAATTGTCTTCACGATCTTACTGACGCCTATAAATTTCTGGATAATCACAGTCGTGACCAAACATCAGGTAAGGTAACTTTTTTTTTCTGTGACACAAAGTCGATTTCAATTTATTCGTATCGTATTAGGATCACTAATACAAAATACTGTATGATATTTAACGCAGATGGCCATGGCGAAGTTGAGAGACGATCGCTTCCAGATAATGAACGAACTTGTCGGTGGTATGAGGGTCCTGAAGCTTTATGGATGGGAGTTAGGTTTCCGTGACATTATACAAATGATCCGAGTAAAGGAGGTGAAAATGATCCGTAAGGTTCAGTCAGCCATGGCTCTACTGATAATTCAATGGCGATTAGCACCAGTGTTTATGACAATGGCAGCTTTCTATTGTTATGTTCTTGTCAACGATAACAAAGGAATGGATTCCGATATCGCATTCATCGGATCCCAGATCATCGCTGAGTTGGGGATGTCCATCGGCAAGTATTATAGCATTACAAAGATTCATTATCGAGCTGTTACTTCGAAAACAGGCGCAGCTCGTTAGTTTATTCATTCTGGTATAATGGATCAGGTACATTCGTCTATATAAAACAGTTGCGAAGCGGATTACTGCCAACTGTGTCGGATCTACATTACGCAGTTTTCAAAAGTTAAATGATGATAACTTGTAATACTCTGTTCACCACAAACAGCAATGGTACCACAGATCTTCACTACGATATACCAGAGTCGCATAAGCGTTCGTAGGATGAATGCATATCTCAATTCCGATGAGATTGATCCGTACGTTATTCGTATCGTAGAAACAGGCTCCGCTGATCGTAATGCCACAACGCTGCTAGTAGAGAATGGAACGTTTGCATGGACCAGGTGTAAGTGAATCTTGTCTCAGATAAGTGCTTTGTCCTTGATTTGCTCGAATAGAAATAGGACATGGCTGCTAGTTCCTGGTCTCCTTAATTAATTAAAGGAGACCAGGATTAATTATAGAGCAAAATTGAATTGGCGCATTGTCTCGAACTAAAGCGCCGATGTTCACCGGAGTTACAACTGGCTAACCTATAAAATTGAGGTGACAACATCCGAATAGCATAGATAAGCAGTCAAACAGAATAGATTTCGTACAGGAATCGTACAAAAAAAGCCAATGAGGAACAAATAAAAAGGTCTGTGCTAGTGTCAACCTCACCAAAGAAAAAAAACCCCAGAGCGTTTTTACTAGAATGAAAAACGCACACAGAAGATGAAGCTTACGTAAATATGCAGATGTGCTTCCCAAGTGCTGTTCTGTAATAATAACGAATCCTTCATGTCAAGTAACACGATGGTATCGGTAGCGATGATTAATCTCTGCTTTTGTTCGATATTATCTTGGCAAGCACTCGGGAAAGGCGAAAAGCAGTTTGTCCTGCGTGATATCAATATAGCGGTCAAGAGAGGTCAATTGCTTGCTGTAGTAGGCGCAGTCGGCTCAGGAAAAAGTACTCTACTTAATGCGATTATGGGAAACTTGACGAAGCTCAGCGGACGGGTGTCGGTTTGCGGTACGTAGGGTTATTGAAGAATAAGCTACTTATGTGTCACAAACAAGGAGGTCTACTTGTAATACAAGCTTTAATAGCTATCGCCAGAATATAACAACGACGACACTCGGGAAATGACGACTGTAAATATCTATCGTAATCCATCATTTTTAGATATGGACAAACAGTAAATGGAGAAATTACAACTGCATCGATACCGCAGCCTGTGCGACATGTCTTATATTTTGCCATATGAAACAAGCGGGTCTTGCTGCTCGTACTTTATTATGTCAGATTAAATAATCTGTTTTTTTTTTCATCCAGTGTTTTTACACCGCAAATACTGAGAAATCGGTATTAACGAATTGTTTTCAAAACGTCGATTTTTGCGAAATCAGCTTAATACTACCTGACTAATTCAAGTTATGAGGCTCGTAATAGACAACCTTGAGTTTTAGATGCTTTTATCAAAGCAGTTCGATTAGCTAACAGTTATATCATTGATGAAAAATGTTTGTCCTTTATCCCAAGTATTTACTAGGCTTGGCTTTTCAAGCCGGTAAAAAAGGTAGGAATGCGCGAGCTTTTTGTTGTGAGGAGATCTCAAAGGAATAGACCTATGTTGAAGGCTTTTTGCGTGTGCACTGACGGCATTCATGCAGGTAAGATAGCATACGTTCCACAGCAAGCATGGATCTACAATGTGAGCCTTCGTGACAACATCCTATTCACGAAGCCTTTCGACAAAGAAAAATACGGCAAGATCCTCAAGGCTAGCGCACTTCTCCCCGACATGAAAGTTTTGCCTGCTGGAGACCTGACCGAAATTGGTGAGAAAGGAATTAATCTGTCGGGTGGCCAAAAGCAACGAATTTCGATTGCGCGCGCCTGCTACGCCGAGGCAGACGTCTACCTTTTTGATGATCCTCTTAGTGCGGTTGACGCGCACGTCGGAGCACATCTTTTTGAACAAGTTTGTAAATCCTAGTATTTACTTTTTTCTTCCTTTGATTCGCTCAGTGTGTGTAATAGTGGAATACGCATAGCGTTTTCGGTGCTTAATAGGGTGAGATTACATTTCTTTACTACATGTTGGTAGATATTTGATTAGACAGCTGGCTTTCAATATGAAACAGTGTCTACGCCGGGATTTAGGCCTAGATCATCACGTGGTCCTGAAACACTAAGCAGTTAAAGGTTGTGTGAGAAACTGCATAAATCGTGGATAAGGTAAGCTTCAGGATAAGGTAATTGCGTTATTATGTTCATAAATGAACCTGTCTACGCTCTTTTCTCTGTCTACCACTGTTCTCCTTTTGAAACTCACTCGTTCAATAGGTGTTGGGACATTCTGGAATATTGGCAGACCGGACCAGAGTGTTAGTAACACACAGCGTATCATTCCTTCCGTTCGTCGATCATATCGTTATGCTAAAGGAAGGTAGAATAATTGAACAAGGCACGTTTATTCAACTTGTGAAAACTAATGGCGCATTCAGCGAACTTGTTCGACAACTGGAGGGTCAGCAGGATAAGGTGAATAGTATTTGTCTCGTTAAAGAAACAATCACGCAGTTATCTAAAGCTACAAGTTACGTTACCCCTTCTGTTTCGTTAGGATCTCGGAATTAAATGGGCACATGTATGAAAAACTACGTGATGTCCGACGCAAGGCCCATTCAAACGAATAACCCTCAATAAGGCGCGGTTTTTTCAAGTCGAATTTAGTTTTTCGTAGTAAAATAGCATTTCTGCTCATCTCTGCACAGTTCGGCGAGCCTGGCAAACTCTCTATGCCGTCCGTCGCCATGATACCTTTGTCCATCGACGAACTGCTTTTTGTGACCGTGTACTCATCTGGCAATCCCTGCTATTTAATATTAGCTATTCATAATTTGTGCTACACTCGGAAGATCAGCTGGGGCAAAGTCAGGCTATACTTCTTAGACAGTTCCGTATCAGAGTTAAATGTCTTAACGGTGATACAGAGAGTAGTATTCAAATTATTAATGGAAGTACTGTCAACAAATGGATGTGTTAAATCCATAAGTAAATTGGACCACATATGGTAATGAAGTGAGCCTATCTTTGTATAAAATTTGCTTCTTGATTTCTGTGAAGGAAGGTGCAGCCGGGCCGTCAAAGGAAACAGCAGATTTTGAGGGAATCAGCGCGCTAGGAGCAAATGTCGTACGTAGCAAACCATGATCAAGATCCCGCGGGCCTCTGCAACGAATAATTAGTCTAAGAAATAGCCAATAGCAATATTGACGGTGAAAAGGAGACGGGCAAGCTAAATTAGCCGTTCTTACAAATTGCCAGCTATTATTCAGTTACCTTTGTCTCTCAAGCTAGACGAACTAACTTAACAAAACTTTTTTTTTCATTTTTTTTTAACGATAAGCAGGATTACTGCTGTTGACGTGTACATGGTAGAAACAGTTGCTATTTAACCAAGTTATGGTACTCTGTAAAATGGCTATATAACGTGTGCACGATGGCACGTCGACGTTTACCTGGTAAATAAAAAAAAAAATGACTAACTTCAACTGGTGACAAGTTAGCATATTTTATTCGCATTGTTATACCTGATATTTCCACTTCAATTGTGGACATTTTACAGTCGAAGAGAGCTGCGCAACTCACACAGGCAGAAGATGTGAAAGTTGGTGCGGTGGAATGGCATGTTTACTTTGGTTATTTGAGTGCCATTGGATGTTTGTGGCCAACAGCGATCCTATTTTTCTCCGTACTATCGGCTGTCCTGTCTTTCGTGTCCTTAATATGGTTACATTACTGGGCTCGTGATCTGCCTGGACCAGGTCAGTCAATCTATGAATGGTGTACGTTCGGCAGCGAAAACAGACGCAGTCCGTTGAAAAGGCTAGCTATCTGAAGCAATGGCGATATCGAATAGAGTATTTATAGCCACGCTCTTTGTCAATTAGCGGAGCTGATAGTGCAGATTACTGGTAAATCTTGTTTATATATATATATATATATATATATATATAAACACTACCTGTACTTCTGCTTCCAATATCGACAGCAATGGGTTCTTGTTAGTTTCAAAACAGATGCCCCTTTTTAATGGCACAATCGATTATAGAAGTATTCTTTAATGCTTTAGTTGATACAGTTGTGTAGTATATACATGTGAGTGTACAAATAGGAATATCTAAATTTAAATCCTTTCTAAAGAACTTACATACATAGAGAGATAAGGGAATATAAGGGGCGGAAGAATTTCTTTATAAATAAATCTCATAAGGTTTATCAGCTGTGCTGGTGATAGTGACTGGAAATACGTGTGCAATATCTGACAAAGTAAACACTGGAGCTTTTTTTTTTGATGAAACGTTGGCATCGATAGCTAATTTTTTTCAGGGCTAACGGGCTAAGTTTTACTTAACTAATAAATTTGCAGTAACGAAATAATTTTATGGCTTCAAAATCAGACTTTGTTTTGAATTTTTTGAAATTTTGCGTCTCAGTTAAGCTATGCTGTGCTAAGGCTGTAATACCATATATGAAGAGCGTTAGTAGATAGCCATAGTGACTGTAGTGTTAATACAGACAGTTGCTGTCGTCCATTATCTAGCAGCTTAAGCTTAAGTGAGGATACCCAGATTTGCTGAAGGCTATTGTACCTAACGTAATTTCTGTCAATATTGTAACTGATGATGCCATTGACGAGCTCTACGTTGCACGGCTGTTGTCAGATATGATAAAAGCGTCAGTCCCATTATATTGAGGTCGTCAACTATCAAAAGCCTGTGGCTAGGGCTAGGCCTGATCTATACACGTGGCCCATGAAGGTTAGTTAACTAAGAAATCCATGAGAACGACAGTCTGTCTAAATTGTAGGTGAACCGTGCCTCCTCAAAACATAGGCACAGCAGAATTTAGCTAATTGCGTAAAATAGTCCTTGGTAAGCTCACCTTATGGGACAAATCCCGTTAGCCTTTCAGTATCACAGGCATCGTCTCAATGATCGTGCTGCTTAATTCATTCAGATGGAAAGGTGAACGTCCCACTACGAAACAATCGTATGATGGTGTATGGATTGCTGGGAATTGCCAATGCCGCGGCTCTTCTACTATGTTCAGTTGGTCGAAATTATGCGTCAATTAAGGCCGCAGTAACGTTCCACACAAAAGTCCTGTATAGCGTTCTGCGTTCCCCGGTCAGCTTTTTCGAGACGACACCGCTGGGCCGAATTGTAAATCGTTTTGCGAAGGATATCACCATCGTTGATCTAATGGTAGCGGATACGTTACACATGTGGGCTTTCGCGATCATCCAGGTTTGTTAGCTTGATTTTCAGCTTAACGAGTTCCTTTTTTCCTCGAAGTAGCTGAGTGAACCAAGTATCAACAAAGGACCCGTAGACGTTAGATAAATGCTGGCCGAAGTTTGACACTTCGGTGGCAGATCAACTTTAATTGTATTAACTATCACACAAAGAAAGTTATAAGTTTTCTCTCTGGATGTAACGCTTTTTCTATGAAACTTATTTATTGCAGTTATTAGTCGCCATCTTTATGATAGGCGGACATATACCGATGTTCATCACTTCGGCAGTACCGCTTGCCGCTTTATATTATGGCTTTCAACTGCTTTACATTGCACTGTCCCGGCAGCTTCAGCGACTGACTTCAATTTCGTTTTCGCCAATTTTCTCACATTTTACTGAAAGTTTTTCTGGTATCTCAATCATTCGGGCATTTGAAGTTGAGAAAGCGTTCGTTAAGGAGTCATGCAAGCGTCTTGATGAAAGTGTGCGATGCACTTACGCCAGTCTCGCTGCCGAACGGTTAAGTTTTTTTACAACCATGATTTTTTACCAGAAAGAGGAATAGGTTTCTTTAGTCTACGCTTAGTCTACGCATGCTCTTAAAAATGTGTGTGTATGTGTGTGATTGAAATAGTCCCTGGTTTTGATTGGTCTCATACTTGGATCATATATATATATATATATATATATATATAAAATTTTAAGTGTGTAATGCGATATGCGTTCCTTATAGAGGAATCAGAGGAGCTAACACTTTCTGATAGTTAGGCCGACCCAATAACATAAGTGCGCATGCAGAGGCTGCGGCTAATTCGATTAGGACAGCTGATAACTACAATATAGTGCCTACAACGTTCATGAAACCCTATGAGAAGATAAGTTTCAAAGATAAGCTCTTAGCCGCTAATTTTGTTCTGTAAGTACATGCTCAGATAGCGGTGTTCACTTGAAAATAGGAAACGAAAGAAATTCGTTTCGGGACGTCGAACTATCGCTTAAACATTGAAGGGTGGGCGCGATTGGCAACCTTAACGCCAACTGGAACGTATTTGCTAGATTGTTGCTAGATAGGTTGTGTTAACCTTCTGGAGATATGTGTCTGTGAAAATCAACCTAGGATATAGAGCTTTTATTGATTTAGAGATACATTCAGCTTATTTTTGTGTTGCTTATTTGAAATTTCTTTGTTAACACTCATTATTTTCTGACAAACAGATGGCTTAGTGTTCGGATGGAGGTATGTGGCAGTCTAGTAGTTCTATTCGCCTGTTTGGTTATGGTCTACTATGGCGAAAAAATCTTAAGCGCAGAGAATGTTGGCATGATATTTTCATTTGCTATGAGAGTCACCGCAACGCTAAATGGAATCGTCCGGAGTAACTCACAAATTGAAACTGCTTTCGTCTCCGTTGAACGTCTTATCGAGTACATGAATCTCCCAAGTGAGGTACTGAAAGGGTTATGCCGGTCATGTCGAACGCAAAATGCTAATACTTCTTTCTCACGTCCAGCACAGTAGCCTTAGACACGTTCCTTTTGTAGTCAAACCAAAACCTCGAATGAATTACGTAGTATTTATGATGATTTCTTTGGCGCCTTATTGGGTTACGGACCCATTCCAACATATGCGTGCATAGGGTTCCACTGTGTGTTCCAGCAATCGTACGTAAACGCGTACGAACGTCAGGCTAGAATCTTTCACATTATTATCATACAATCAACTTCCCTATATCAAATAAGGCTTTAGACAAGGAAATTTCGCTGTTAGAAGAATTCTAAGTCTTCATCTCCATACAACCGTTTAGGCTGAATGGTCAATACGAGGTCAAAAGCCACCTGAAGAATGGCCTACTAAGGGTAAAGTTGTCTTCAAAAACTATTCGACGCGTTACCGAAATGGACTTCCTCTCGTCCTAAAAAACATATCGGCAACAATTCGCGCCGGTGAAAAGGTACGTGTATATTACACATTTTACGTCATGATCTGTCTAGCTCGGTTACGTAGATTAAAACTCAAGTAGCCGATTCTGTAGTACTGAAAATCTACCTTACAAGATCGACTATTTGTTTTTTTCTGCAAACAAACCTAATCGTCATCTAATAACTCGCTGTCGAGTAGCAGGATGTGACCACATTAAGCTTTAACATTTGTATGCGCAGTAATATAAAACAATTCGTGTCTATTGTATCTCAATGGTACTGGATTAGTGTGTCTAATGAAGTCATTTCGTCAAAAATACAGGTAAATTTTTAAAAATTCCAAGACCTTTCCCGGGATGGAATACACTTTCGGTAAATTTTTAGTTTTTTAATGGCTCCTTCAAGTAATAGATAATAATTGACCGCCCGAAGATAGCATAGCCTGAGAAGGCATGTATGTTTAAGGGTAGCCCATTCCGTAAAGAGACGTTGTGTGGCATATTTTAAGAGCTACGCTGAGATACTCACAAGCCGAGCGAAAATCGCCGTTTGTTTAGTACACCAAGTGAGTGCGTGACCGGGTGCTTGTGTATTCTATCATCATAAAAAAGAATTAATAGAGGATAAGATCACAAAAAGGATGAAAGATAACAATCGTGTATGCGTATCGGTGCGTGTAACTGGGGTTTTTGTTGCCAAATCTACCGCTTGACCATCTACAATGGACAGCTGCACTTCAGAATAAGTAGCAGAATTGAGCCATTACGCAAAACAAAGCACTGCGGGCTTAATAAAAACCCCATCGTCAAAAAAAATGGCCGCTTTAATGATCATTACAACATACCTGATCAAGTTGTTCCTGAGGTATATGCACCTAAGTGTAGAATCAGTGAAATGCTTCAGCTGCAACAAAGACTGCATAGTCTTTAGCATCGGACGTACGAAAGCGCTCCGAACGTGGAGGTTCGGTCACTTCATACTACCTTCAGCGAATACATATATCTGAGCCATATATAATAGCCGCAAGTTAGCCTAGGCCTTATTCTCAGCAGTAAAGGGAACTTCTCCGAGCAGTTGCGTCAGTAAACGAATATCTAAGACATGCTTTTTACGCTTCCAAGGATAGTGTCATAGCTCCGCCAGGCACTTCTGCCAAAAGGAAAAAGAAGATAACTAATTCCATGCCTGATTGTTTATATGTATTTTTATTTTATTTTTTCTATATACAGTAATAGCGACTGATACTGGTATTTTATTAGCTCTATTTGTGATAGAATCCTTCACGTTGACGCTGCTGAAAGGTCATCGAAATTCTTATTTGTTGCTGATCAGCAGCCATAGATTGAATTGAGAACCGCTTTCGGTCACAGTATCGTTTTAGTTAATTTTTAATTACTTATTAATTAGTACTGTTTTTCATATCTAGTAGTAGTTTAATATCTAATAGGTATTTTTTTATTCGCGCAGGTAGGCATTGTGGGTCGTACAGGCGCCGGGAAATCATCACTCACCCTGGCGTTGTTTCGCGTTCTGGAGCCAGCCAGTGGAAAAATCATCATTGATGGAATTGATATCCGCGACATCGGCCTTCATGATCTCCGGCACCGACTGACTATCATTCCACAAGATTCGGTTCTCTTTCGTGGCTCACTACGTCTCAATCTTGATCCGCTTCGTATGGTGAGGAAAGTCAATGTCTGTTTTTTTCAATTTCCAATAAGCTTTACGCGGACGAACTATCAGTTAGCAAGCAAGTAACGCATTTTTGCAGACAACTGATGCAGCTCGTAACCTCAACCTGGAAATTTTTAAGCTATTTCAGGAAATGACATATTTTATTTCAGAACTCTCTAGAGTACTCCAAATTTTTATTTAAATAAACCTAACGTGCTAACGTTTGGCAGTACAAAGACGAAGAGCTATGGCGTGCGCTTGAGCTGGCAAATCTGAAGACATTTGTCAGCAAGCTGCAATCTGGTACAGATACGAAAGGCCTGAGTTTTCTGGTGGCAGAGGGTGGGACAAATCTCTCGATGGGGCAACGCCAGTTGTTGTGTCTCGCTCGTGCGTTGCTACGCAAAAGCCGTATTTTAGTCATGGATGAGGCAACGGCTGCTATTGACCAGGAGACGGACGAATTGATCCAGAAAACTATTCGAAAAGAGTTCCAGTCCTGTACCGTCCTGACCATTGCGCATCGCTTAAACACTATTATTGACTATGACAGGTACTTTAGCTCTATTCCGCTGTATAGTAGCAGTGGTTAAGCCTATTCTCTAATTTAAAATGTCATATGTTAACGTTTAAGTGTACGCAAAAACCGACTGCAAAGAAAATAAGCCTAGAGGTTTTTCCAGTTTTGTATGGCTGTGCCCACCCTGAACTTGTTAGATCCGCATGAAACAATACTACGACGAAGATTGGCTTTCGTTGTATCAAAATTTTAGCTACCAAGAATATGCCTATGTCAAACTTCTACTTTTTAATGCAGAAGATCTTATTTTATGACAAAGATCTTCTACGTACGTTTACGTTCGGTCCAATTACGCCATTTCCGTTTTATTAAGCATAATTTAAAAAGCAGACATATCCATTGTATAGTAAGCAGGCACTCTTTCCTATACAAAATAGTGCGGCGCCCGTTCCTTGCTTTATGCTAGTACTTATAGCTGCACACCTATT
Source organism: Varroa destructor (assembly GCF_002443255.2). NCBI lineage: Eukaryota > Metazoa > Arthropoda > Arachnida > Mesostigmata > Varroidae > Varroa > Varroa destructor. The sequence goes on along the minus strand of NW_019211460.1, from coordinate 14,299,501 downwards.
GTTCCACTGGGAGCAGCAGGTGAACCAGTGGAACAATAGGTGTGCAGCTATAAGTCTGGCGTCAAACACAAAAAAGGAAATTATATTAGATAATCTACTACAATTGTAGCAGATCAAACAATGGAATTTCTAGCGCTTAAATTATTAAGAGACTCTTATTTGTAGCTGATCATGCGCATCAACTGCACGAAAAGTGCATTACTAAAATCTTAATTAATAGATATTGCTCTTTCAGGATAATGGTTTTCGATAAAGGCCGAGTGGTGGAATTTGGGAAACCGGCAACACTCCTTCAGGATCCAAACGGCATTTTTTATAGTATGGCGAAGGAAGCTAACCTCCTGGCGGCAGTCGTCGATAGGCCGACTGGTGCCGTTTCGCGGACACGCTAGTCTTGGCCGGCTCTGAAGTTACAATGAAGCTTCATTGGGTGTTACAATTTTATATATAAAAACATTTTGTCAGCTATTTTCATGTCTTCACAATAAGTAGCAGAGCAACTTTTGGTTACCTCCAGTTAGGTGTTTTAGGCTCCAATCTGCTGATGTTTCTATGCACCTAAAAGGCGTTAAGTGCCAGTTGTAGACAAATCCTTACAAAAAATAATTACCTATTAAATGTGGTTTAGAGAAAAGTGTTGCGAAGAGGCTCAAGGACGAGATGTTTGACAACCAAAGTGGGCAAAGCGGATGTTCCATCGGCGAACAGAGCGAATTTGCTAAAGGACCTGATGGCCTTTCCATTTCTAATAATAGATCCACCTCGTTTCCGTGTGTTTGAGTTGTCCTGCAACAGCGACAGTCGGCGAGTACCAATTACTGCCGCGTACGTCCCGTGTCGTATTTCAATTTTCTTATTTTATGTACATCGACACGTCCAACAAAGCCTCGCGTCAACATGGCGTCCATTCATGTACTTTAAAACGGCTGCATGATCAGCGAGACGGTAAACTCGCCGTTGTAGCGATTAACAGAACCACGATTGAAATTATGGGGTTGAGGCCATAAGACACGAGTTTAATATCGTGACGCCCGCCTGTACGCCACCTTAAGGCAGCAGCGCGAACTGTAGCACTTATCGTATGGTAGAATATCAGCAATGGCAGCTAATCACGTTTAAGGCCTTATTTACATTTATAGATGAGCTAGAGAGATTTGACGAGAGGGAACATACTCATTCTGTGTGTGGTAAACCTAGCAGAGCAAAGTTAAGGAATAGAAACCCTATATGATTAGAATGTAAGTACTTTGTAATTAAGGATACGAATGAAGCGATGAGGTATCACTGCTTTACCGTACGTGTTGAGTCTAGGTCGAAAGATCCCGGCCCTCCCGCCAAAATCCTTACCACGCAAAGGTTATTAGTATATCGGTATCGCACTGATTTGATTATTGAAAAGCAGTGGCTATCTGCTATAAATAAAGGCAACTGACTGTTGGTAATCTCTAAGTAAGGCTTAGATATCGCAATCAACAGGTTTTAGCTAGATACTTGGTTTCATATGCGGACATCTCAGGCTTTTATCTTGGCTTGGAAACAAATAAAACGTATCGTACAAAATATGCAGTCTTATGACGCCTTAAACATTCAGCTGTCGGAAAAAAGAAGCTATGTTCATATAGTTTTTCCATACACGTATATAGTACGTATTCCATACATGTATACGCGCTATGTACGTAGTAGCACGTACATAGCGCGTATATCGTGCATAGCTACATCAAACTGAAAGCGCACAGAAAGACAGATATGTGCCTTACTTGTGGTCGTCCCCAGATGCTCTTGTGCATTAGGGAAGGTTCAAGAAAGCGTAGCGTTTTTTCCCGCCATTGCAGCAGAGGAACGGAACTTGTTCAGTTAATAGAGTTAAAAATTGCGCATCGCATGAACTTTTTGTTCGTACATAACTTAATCAATTTGCTAGTGGATGCCAAAAGATTTCGAATATGTTTTAATATATTGAAAAAAAAAAAACAAGCAAAACGACTTTGTTTAAACAGAAACGTAACTCTCAATAAATATTATTAGCTGTCAAAACTCAACCTAAAGCATCTAAGGTTTTCCAACACATACTTAAGATGTCATCAGCACATAAGGTAGAAAACTAAAGGTGATCTATATTTAAAATCACTAGCACCAATTGTAAACAACCAACGTTCTACATTAGCTGTGCACTTTTCCATGGCATTGCGTGACATGACGGATACGTCCGTGACAGGCTTTTCATATAGGTTGCGTTATTTCAAAATCGTCATTGATCACGAGGCACAGTGTTATCAATTTGATATAACAAAGCCCCCTTATGTTTGATCATACTTTATCTTTGGCTGGTACTGTATTTATTTTCTTAGCCGACAAACGGCTTAAATTCATTGTAAAGGTCACGAAGATGGTCTGATAGGGCCGATTCATTTCGTATGACTGAATTCGATTGGAATTAATGGAGTGCAGGTTGATAACCACTTTGTATTGTCACTCAGTCTTGAAACGCTACGCGTATAGTAGAAAAGCGACCAATCAACAGATATATACAACTCATCAAAAACGTAGCCATTATCCAGCCGTGTCGTTATGGCTTGACGGAACCGTCGATTGGTAAAAACTTGTCGTGAAAATTGGTAATGAAAAACGGCTGACACGGTGTCCCTCGGCAAAGCTATTAGGCAACAAACAGTAAACGATTTTTTATATTGAACCCCTTGAAGAGATGCCAGCCGCTGATGAACAACTTCTAACATTCAGCTACCTTAGGTTATATATGTGTATATAAATACATATACAACTCATTTCGTTCCTGTAGCCTCTGATGGTTAACGCTTGGCCAAGGCTACGTTGTTTAGAAGTATATAATATATGTTTATGATGTTTTTTCACACCGCAATGCGATTTATGGAAGTGAACGGATTGATATTGCTTTGACGTCATTTTAGTGGCTGAGATAACGTTCCACATTGTCGTAGGTCCACAAACCTGTTTTCGGCTAGTGGCACCTATTCGAAGGTGGAGCCTAAAGCATTAAGAGGTGCGTTCTCGTATACATCCGTGGTGTGGACTTCCCCTAAGCGTTGATAAAACCTGATGGAGTGCAGCGATACGCTACGTGCCAAGTCCTTTAATTGAGATTTGTAAAATTCGAAACTTTGTGCTGCCGTCACAATAGGAACGTCCAATAAAAAACAAGATTCAGCTGATAAGCAATAAGTAATAGCGCGAGTAAGTTTTACGTACGCGGATTTCGACCGATCAATTGAGATCGACCTTTATTAGAGATGTGTGCCTTCTTCGCGCTTGCAACCTAGTGGACATTACGTTTAACATTCACTGCCTACCGAGCAATTAGCAGAGAAAAAAGGAGGTTATAGCCTGCGTAATTGAAGTATTTATATGTGAGAACAAAATTCAGGTTCTTCCGCTCAGCTAAACTGACAAGCATGAGGCTTAACTGTAAGGTGCAGATAGAATAAGAAGTTATTGATGTCCATGATCACTTGATTTATTATCAACTTCGAAGAACTTCATGCCAAAATATAGCCGCACCTTCTTATCTGCCAGCGTTTGTTACAATAGATATTTGTTAGGAGATTGATTACGGGCTATGTGTTGAGTAACTTTTCTATATCAGACCTTACGACATAATAACAAGTTCGAAGATGAAAAAATACACTAAAGTAAATTACGAACACTATAACTTGACAATAACATATTTTGACGACTGACATCAGATCAGACTGAAAACTAACTGATAAAAATCATTGCTTTCATGAATTTAATTTAGTATCATCGCTTAGTGTTGGTAAGTTACAAGATCCGAACCTTAGATACGACAAGCTTCGTATACAGCCGTCTGAACACTGAGTTCAAGGGTAAGGCTGCGATCAAATTTACAGACCGTCATCGCAGCTCATCATTTATTTTCTGCTCCATTTTCGATTACACCTGCTCTTCTTTAATATGAATACGCAGCTCATCAGTGAAATCCTTGTTCGACGCACAGGCCCTTTCTTTCTATCCTATTAGTCATCGAGACCCTTTTACCTGTGGGCTTCAATAGGCTCCCATCGAATATTCGCATTTCGCCTTCTTTATATATTTTCATTTATATACGTTTTTTATTTCTTAGTTCAGGCGGCTTTAATTAAAACTGCGTGCCAGATATTGCTCTATGACCACGTTGCAGTCTATACACATCTCGCTACATCTCCGACCTTGTTCCTATATTGTCTCTGTTTTAACGAAAAGCCGTGCTACACATATGTATGTAAGACTGATCACTGTTTAGAATTCTTCATTTAACACGTCAGTCAATCAGTCAGTCATCCACCTATCTATCTATCTATCTATCTATCTATCCGTTTTCCTATACGATTCCGAACCAATAATGGGCCGTAACAAGAGGAAGGGCACCAGCGCGGCGGTTCCGTCGATTTACTGCACGTAGCGAGCACCGATGGACTGTTGCATAGTCAGTGTTGTCCTCATCGTTGCTACTGTCATACAAAATTAATTTCGTGCCATTTGCTCGTCCTCACTTCGGAGAAGCGTACGACCTGTCATGACGTTATTCCTTTCTGTCATCCTATACGTTTACCTTACCGGCAAGAAACACTGAATACAGTCAACGAGGTGGGATCAACTATATATACCACACAGCCCTGAACTATGACGGTTCGGTTAAAGCCTCGCGCGAACTCCGCAGATCTACAATATGTAGTAGCGCAGCGGAAATCGCATACTATGAGGAAACCAAAAAGTGTTTAGTACGTTTACCGCCATCTTAATTAGATTAAATCAAGCCGATATTCTACTAGAGCCACTGTGGCCCATGTAGTTATTGTTCTTACGACTGACTTCCAAGGAGAACGTGGATTGGATGCCAGGCTGTTAGTGGACGGCGATCTTTCACTGGAAGAAGGTGACGGTATCGTGTCTGAAAGAGATCATTTCACGCAGAGGCCTAAACAAACCTAATAGGTGGACAGGTTGTCAACAACATGCCTCGACAACCAACCTGTAGTAGTAGTCATCGAACCAAAACTAACAGTAACGCAATAGCAGAAAACTAAGATCATAAATCAAGATTGAAAATGCACACGAATGGATTTAGCTACGTAGTAAAAACACAGTGACATGATTTTTAGACCGGGTTGTGATCGAGAATATATTGTAAAAATGTTCATTGAAAAAGGCACTACAAGGACAATGAACTGTAGACAAAGGGACGCCGTGCGGATAGCACTATGTCACAGAGTAAAAACGATGCAACAGGTCCTATGGTTAACGGTGTAGAATAAGCTGGTTGTGGAGTTGTCTATACGAACTTTGCCCTGGCAGGCAAAGCTAATCGACAGCTGGACATTATACGCGGTAGAAGTATGCTTCCAGCTGCATTAGTACCCAAGACCACCCTGCCGGCGACTCCGAAGTGTTGCGGTCCCATTGTTATAAATTTCATCGGCGGCGCCAATACACATAACGGAAGCTATAGCTAACCCGCAGGCTGATTCTACAGTGCCGTTTCGCCTGTACGTCCGATAATCTTTACAAGCTACTTAGCGATTATCCGTGTAAAGAAAGATACTAAACGGCAGTAATCACGAGGGGTGACTGCATGTTGGAATGTAATTTGTTACGTATCGCTTTACGAAAGGGTAGCGCGCGTAACGGAACTGTGCAATAGACCTGAACCACTGCGCGCGCTCGGCCATGAATGCTAACAAAATAGGACTTACCAGCACACCATACAAGCGTTATATGGTCATGAACCGAGTCGATTGTTGATGATTTCTGTTAGTACTGCAAGTAAAATTAAATCACCGTCCAAAGACCAAAACCCATAAAAAAAAATAACCAAAACATACCAAAATCTTCTAGCTTCAAAGCTCCCCTTTCGTGCGACGGTTATTTCATGGGAATGATTTGGCTGGAAAACACACTGCTACAGGACAATGTGGAATTAGCTGATGTGGAACAAAGTGATGACGGGCAAAATATTGTTTCAACGTACTTTATATTGTGACTCTTTCGTAGAATCTTTGTTCAGTACTTTTTGGAGAGACGTAAATGACTCCCGATCCTAAGGACGGTATACGTTCGGTGGACAGAACAACAAATTGCAGGAAGCAACTAGTTGGAAGTAATGAAGCAGCAGACGCGTATTCTGTGCGGTAAGCCACTTGATTGTGGAGTGAGTCGTCGGTAGAATAAGAATCAAAGTTCTAAATTATAATGATGTACGATGGAGTCGTTGCTCTCAGCGTTTAGACGTTGGGACACTCGGACTTCGAATCAAACCCACAATAAAATAAGGACAACGAAAAGAGATACTCATGCTCACTGTTTGGTCCTAAAAAACAGAAATTCATATGAACGATAATTTAAGTTAAATTACATGGCGGATTTATGCACTATGGAAAAATATCTCTTTTCACCTAGCATTCCATAACAAGATCCATTTGACCTTAACTTTGGAGCGATCTTACCCCTAGCTGTTGTTAGCCAGCCTCCTGTTCAACAATTTTCTTTTCTCCTTTCGTTCGATTGCCCAGTGACACGATATTCATGTAATTGTATAAATACGAAGCTCCAAAAGTGTTTATTGCGTGGCGTCATTAGGATAAATAATTAAAAACGTGTTTTAAAAGCCAATTGTGCATTATAATTCAACCTTGAGTTCACAAACCGTCTGATTCATGATCATCTATTTTTGTCCTTTAGAACATCGAGCTGTTTCGAATCCGCAGTATAATAATAACAGTGATAGGACTTGATCCGGGGATTCGAAGGTTTCAATCCCTTGACGTTTTACGTGGGCCGTCTCGATCGAAACGTATTTATAGCAGTGACGTACTTGAAAAATGACTAGCAAGTGATTAAGATGTGGTTTTCTGCATTCACTGATTCTCTTACAGTTCAACTAACCCAACAGAACAGGATGAATCGTCGTCGCCTCCTTCTCGATCACGGCAGGCTGTTGTACATTTTCCATCACGTCCTGGTTTCGAAGAACAAAAAAGCTTTTGTAAATTCGGCATCGACCAGCCACTTGTGTTGGACTTCGTGCGAAAGGACGGACTCAGTAAGTAGCGGTCGTAGTAGAGGAAGGTCCGCTTGGATTTGATTGAATCTACAGGCACACCAAAAAAGGGCCAATGATAGTCTAAAGAAGAATCTCTATAAATCTAAAAAAGAAAAATGTTTAAAGCTCCTTTCCACTGGGAAAGTTAGCTTGTTAGTTAAGATCGATTAATCCAGTATAAATAGAATTCAGCCAGATGCCATCTATCTATATCAGTCTTTATACGTGTAGCTTTTAGTCCTAGTAGCATTAAGGTTCTTTACAATCAGCTTCTAACACACAAAATGTCGAGGTGTGAAAAAAGTGGATAATCTTGTGCACTAAACGTTTTTTAGGCCACAGCTGCTCCTGTCCGAGCGCCATGGATCGGACGGCGTTCACTATTTCCAATAATGGTCCTGCGGCAAAGTTTGCCACCTTGGGATCACCTTCGCAAGCGGGCTCACGCAGAGCCTCGTTGATCTCAGAGGAGGATATATTAAAACAGCGCTTAATTCAAAAACAATTTCGACATTTCTTTCAAAATTCAAGATCCCGTAGGCAGTCCCTTAAGGCAAACGACCAGGCGCTTGTCGACCTACGAGAGTGGCAGCAGAATCGCGGTGCGCAATCCAAGTATCGCTTTATGATACATCCGCAGGGAAAATTTAGGTACACACAATTCTATTAGTCAACGGCTAGCTTTGGAAAAATACATGCACAATACTTCCTTAGCTTTGAGCATGCTCTCATAGCGCCCTTTCTTTAGTTAACTTAAAATTGCGCACTCGATAGCAATTTGCGAGTAGAAAACAAAAAGAACGAAAACGTCTTTTAAAAGTCTCGATTTTATATGAGATCTTTGCATCTAAGGAAAGAATAGCTCTTTAAACAAGATACTTTATCTCAAAGGCCAGAGAATTTTGGGCTTCTAACTGATGAAGCCAATATACATAGTCATAGCAGAACAATCCACATAACTGGTGCTTGATGACTGTTGGAAGTCGCCGAAATAGTCTGCCTGCTTTTGAAAATATTGCCACACTGTACCGTTTAATAAGCTTTGTTAACTGGCCACACAGTATCAGGGAATTCAGTTTTGATTATCTAGTCAAAAGAGACGATCAACCTTTGTTTTTTTTTTTAAACTGGTTTAAGGATGCGCTGGGAGTTGGTGATTGTCGTCCTTTCTGTAATTAATTGCCTTATAATACCTATTAGCGTCGCGTATTTTCGGCATTTTGAACCGCTTTCCGTTATGATCTTCAATCTTCTGTCAGATATAGTTTTCTGTATTGACATCGGGCTCAACTTCATCACAGGTGAGAAGCAGTCGTTGATATTTGTAGAGCATATGAATAACTTGAAAAATAAGTTGTTAATATGCTCTACTTTGTAGTGCGAGTGATTTTTATGCTTAAGGCTGTGATGACTCTTCTTTAGTTATGCCTATTTGAATTTTAATACTAAAAGATGACCAATCATTTTAGGAAGATAACTTTCTTCGTCTTATCATGTGTGTACAGAAACAACGTTGGCCTAGGATTGATCGTAAGATCAATCAATGCTTTTGCTTTTAAACGTATTAGCAGCATAGGACAGCACGTCGAAGTTACGTGTTGCCCTCCGGAATCACTTGAGTTGCTTTGTTGAAGCCTAACTGTGATACAAATTTACAGTTCGCACTAGGTACAATAAATAAATAAATAAGAAGAGTCAGTTATCTTGATTAGTTGCCTCACACAAAAGTGGAATGCTTGAACACTAGGGTTTCGTAAACGAGTTCGGAAAAGCCCCTTTTTTACTCTACAAGTCAGTAGTCGAGTCGCTGTGTCTATATCTAGAGTAGAATTCGAACGCCGCTGCTCCGCAGCTGTTCGAGGGCCGCTTTGTTCAATGGACGATCGATCACGTTGCCGAGACTAAGATGTGCCTAAAAGGAACATTTTTACATTAGACAACCGTTGTATACCCAACTATTTATATGAAAACCATATGGGATAGAAGTAGTGTCTATGTAATTTCTCGAACCCACTCCTACGCCACACAAGAGATTGCAGATACCCGACAGAACAAAAAAAAAAGCAATAAAACACGAACGTAATTTGTAGTACAATAACATAGCGTAGAAACAGAATTAGAAGACAAAGCACTCTGTTAGCAGGCCAAGCGTCTATACGATCAAACTATATGTTTAATGTTAGAAGCTACATAGTTTTCTAAAACAAGAGAAGATTGCCTATAACGCAAACATCGATGCCGAAATAGGATTCATAAAGTAGAAGAATGTTGTTTCATACAATAACAGTAACAATCAGTCCTCTAAATTCTACGATTTAGATGAATGTCACTAAATTGAGCAACGCAGATCTAAGTCGAGTAAAAAGGCCCCAAATTTATGTGGTGATTAAATTACTTTTCCATAAAAACTTGTTGTTGTTTGTGAAAGGCCGTCTCCCAATTGTGGACTTTGAATGTCTAGGCATCGGCGTCACTAGTCTAAGAATTTGAATTTTGTTTTGACGCTGCTGGACAAAAACTGGATCGAGTAAACAACAGGAACTAAGAGAATAAAAATATTTTCCAATAAAAAAAGTCTTTAAAAAAATCGAGGATATAGCTAATAGCGATTCGGAAAGCATACTCGAACTACACTTAGTTATCTAAGTTATCTAAGATAGTTAGCTAAAGCATACTCGAACTACACTTAGTTATCTAAGTTATCTAAGATAGTTAGCTATCTTCATACGCAACTACTGCTGGCTAGATTGAACCCAAATAAAAACATTAAGTTTTTCTTGAATTTTATAAGTATCTTCAGTGCAGTTTGCTAGGGACGGTTTCCTAACGGGAATTCATCTGTGGCGCCAATTTTCAAAAAAATCTATATTTGCCCGATTCTACGATCGATTTGTTGAAGAAAGGACTCCCTAAATTTGATTAGCAACAAACAGACCCGTTTATGTTTCTTGTTTTTTTTTTTTTCTGTACAGTGACAGCAAAGCTTCGCACTATCGCATTCTGGATACCAAGCCTATTATTTAATATTAGGCCGGCCGGTCTTCGCCACGGGTCATATCACGAACAAGTCAACATCGTCTCATTAAACGGATGCCGAATCGCTGTACACATAATTAGAGAACCTACCTTATACATTACCCAGTGAATTACTATTTTATTTAATGATGACAATATTGGATGTCGTTTACCCTCGATGTACATCGATGTAAAATAGCTTCAAGATGTACACAGTATTGCCCCGTTCACGTGAGGTCATTCATTGTTGCAGGCTATGAAGACAAAGAAAACGTCCACTCGATGGTTACTATGGACCCGATCAAAGTCCGGAATCATTATTTGGCTGGATGGTTCATGGTCGATTTCATCAGTAGCTGCCCTGTCGACAATTTAATTCTTCCTTTTATTCACTTAAACAGTAGTAAGTTCAAGATTAACTATCGCTTAGTTCAAACGTTAGGTCAAATCTTAGGTTTCGATAGGTAGCGCGCAAATTTTCATGTTCAAAGTTGCGCTCATTTTTTTAGTCAGCCTCTTAGGACAGTTGAGCCTTCTTTTTAAGCCGGACAAGCCAAAACCGAATATAAAATTGTATTATCCCACTCATTGAGAGCTCTGCAAATGCAATAGCAATAATAGTTGAAATATGGACCGTCAAGCACAAATATTTTTCAGTGTCACCCTCCGAATTCTCTGTTATGTAAGCGATAATGCTTATCTATCAAGCGATAATGCTTCTGTATCAACACTGTGCATAGCGAGCACGTCACCTTATACAATCTAACAGATCGATTTTTTATTTTTCAATCAAATCAATTGAATAGTTTTCGTTCGCCTCAGCCGGCAGAAGGCCGAAACGTCACAAATATAGGCTGCCAACGCAGTATCCTAGTATCAGAAAGGCATCTACAATGCATCTTTGTATTTTTTGACGACTTCCTTTATAGCTGACAAACATCTATCCTCGTCGCGAACAGTATATATCGCTAAGTTCTTAGCACTATTACGGCTCCTTCGCATATGCCGACTGGTCCGCTATCTGTCGCGGTGCCAGGAGTCGTTTTATACATCCTCTTCCTGGATCTATATTCGTATTTTGAACCTATCACTACTAATGCTGCTCGTTGCCCACTGGAATGCCTGTCTGCAGTTTCTTGTCAATTTCTGTCTCGGTTTCCCTGACCGATGCTGGATAGCACAATCCAACCTTCAGGTATTTACACGCCATTAATAATAATACTAAGTTATCAGTTCGGAATCTAACCTCGACTTTGATTAAGTCGTCACCTTGGTGTATATAGGTGCAGAGACAACGGTCAAATATGTAATGGACCTTACTGATCAACATGGATTTCTTCTGGCAACCGCAAGAGAATATAATTGGTTAATTAGCCAAGTACTCTTTGTTGCTTCTTATAGATTATGCTAAATTCAGAGGCGACTACGTAATTGTTATCAACGCAGCAGTACTCGAATGGAGTGAACGTTTAGCACGGCGAGGAGCTGTACAAAAATATCAAATGAGCTTGACGGAAGTTCCACTTGACCGCCATTCGAATATTTAACTTATATTCTCAGGCGATCCTGACATTTCGGTACTGCGTTATTTTAATTATCAGATTGATCTGTAAGTAATTGAAGCTCGTATGAAACTTCGGCTAGACGTCCTCTGTATATCAATGAATGCCCCCTAGTGATGGTGTGGTCGATTCGTTTGCAAACGAAGCAAACGTTTGCATATAGCTAAACATCAGCACAAAGAAACTGATGCTCAGTTTCTGTCAGAGTAAAAATCCGAAAACAATGAATATGTTATTGTTTTCAGCTAAAGTAGTCAATATTCATTTCAGGATGCAGAGTGGTTTGAACAATGGTGCTGGTCGCTATTTAACTCAGTGTCCCAGATGTTCTCCATTTCATATGGAAGGGTGACACCAGATACGCTTGTTGATGTATGGTTTACAATGGTTGGGATGCTCACCGGAGCATCTGTGTACGCATTGATTCTCGCTAACATTGCAACAATGTGGCAACATGCAGACGTATCACGCAAACTGCACCGACACAAGGTAATCACGCTACAGGCAAGCTACGCATAACCTAGTCGAATACAAAATCTCTCATTGCTGTGGTTCTTTTCAAGAGGATCTTACAAGCCCATCTCGTATTCTAATCCTGATATCCGTGCAAATCGTTTACTTCGGAAATCCTTCCTACATTTATCCACTCAGCGAAGTTGACGGCCATGGCCTGACATGTCAGATCATTGGAGGCCTACATTGTGAAAGAAGGATCTCCTAGTAGATACTACCGTATACCAATAGTGATGGACGTTCACATAGAGTTTGCGTGGCTACAAAACCGACCGCTTGCACTTCACGGTTTCCAGAGTAGTAAGGTCCAGGGGGCTTCGGTGTCGAAAATTTTGAGCCACTCCAGGCCGCGAATCGTTCAAGGACCAAAAATCAGCAGTGTGAAATAACGGCTTGTTACAAACCCCGTGAAAACTCATTATTCATAATTTGGTTTCTACCTCATTTTTTTCCCGTTATTTAACTTCATTACTTCAGATGCGCGAAGTCGAGGACTACATGTCGTTTCGTCGATTTCCTCGAGAGTTGCGAACGCGTGTGCGAGATTATTTCGAACGAAGGTATCGCGGTCATGTGTTTAATGAAGATGATATTCTTGAGTCGATGTCAGATCCACTTCGAGAGGTGAGTTGTACGTGGCTAGATATTCCAGATGAGCAGCGACATGCTTTGCAGATTCAACTATAACCCCTCAAAAAGCATATAAGAGCTATACTTGCGATAAAGAAAACGACACGCTACTTAATAAGACCCCATGGAACTTCATCAAGTCAACTTCATTTAAACAAAAGAGTCTCTATGAGCTACCTTGGGCACAACAGGTTGGGTCGTAAAAGGAATAATAAAATTGATCGACTTAGTAAAATTAAGCATGGCGAAGTGCACCTAGCTATCTGTTATGTAGTCCATAATTAAGCCTAGAAATTTGCCTTTCTAGAGCGTCATGCTACACAACTGCCATGCTACAATCAGAATGGTCCCGTTCTTTGCCACCGCCGAGCCTGCCTTTATCAATGAACTTGTCACCAAGCTCCGTTTCGATTTTTACCAACCAGAAGATGTCATCGTCAGTGAAGGGACAATTGGTATGATATAGGCTACCGAAATAGTTCCCAACGATGCGAAGAAGTAGATAGTGTTAGTTAAAAAAAATTTTCCGCCTGAGAAGATTGTACTGGTGTTCAGCTGTTCCAACTCAACAAACCTCCAAATCAAACGCCTTACACTTGCATTAGTAATTTGTTGCATTGGCGGCTTCTTTTTACAGAATAGTTGTCGTAGTTTAGAGTTAATCATCCGGTGCTACCTGTTCTCGATATTTTTAAGAACGTATTTATTTCTTGAAATACCAACAATACCGTATTGTTCTTTTTGTATTTATTGCTGGGCCTTCTTGACAAGGCACCAAAATGTTTTTCCTTCAGACGGGGAAAGTAAGCGTGCTCAATCAGGACGGGCGATCATTAGCAACACTTGAGGATGGCTCGTACTTCGGCGAGTTGTGTCTTCTGATTCAGTGTAAGAGAAACGCCATTGTAAAAGCTAAAACGCACTGCAGTATCTTCACACTCGGGTACGAGGAGTTCCATGAGGTAAGCGAGCGTTTAGCCTCTCTCCCTTGTACAGTCATCAAAAACTGATCAGTAATCATGTTTACGTCATAGCTACGTTTGGACATATGGAGAAAAATCATCTCAGATTTTCGAATCAAGCTTTGTTATAATGAACTTTCAGATATTTGCGTCTACCAGTGAAACAAATCTGATGCATCTGTCGCTTAATAACTATAGAATCCTTTCTGAAAGGACTCGTCCTGAATTTCAGTAGACAATCGTTACAAACATTTGAGAAACACTTTGGATTCTGATATGGTATATTACTTCGATTCAGAAGTGTGAAGGAACAATAGCGATTCACGATCCCTCCCAATTAACTTACTGTTGTGACGCTGGTCATATGATAAGCTCCTCACCGTCTAATTATTTTGGTTCTTTTTGAAAGAGGGTATTGAACGCATACGGTTATTTCATGCCCTCATCGGGCACTACGTCACGCCAGAGACACGGATATTCGCACGTCATTGTATTTTCTGCAACAAAGCTATTTATCTCTGATTCTCACCTATTCACCGCTTGTGCCATTTTTAATGCTATTGTTCCACCACTCGAAGACTATGAGGTCTCCCGGCCTTTGGACATACGATTCAGTATACATCGTATCCCGCAAGCCAAATGCCACTGTAGAAGCTGTTCAGCCGTCTCTAATAAACGTTGTTTTCAACCCGTTTTTACTACCAACAGTTTCGACATCGTGACACGCTTGATAATCCGGCAACAAGAATAGATAAGGCAGCTAGCTTGTTAACGCTTGGAATAACAACGAATGTTAACAATAATAGCATAAAATACATCAAAGCAACAACAAATGCCCATGTCAAGAAAAAGATGTTTGGCCTACTATTTGTTTTACCGGCCAACAGGGTATTGTTACTGGGATGTTAGGTGACGGGACCACCATGTGTGTGATCGATCAACCATTGCGAGGATGACCGTGACGCGTGACGGTGTAGAGCAGTGAAACCAAATGCTAAATGGGGTCACGCCATTTTTCGAAGTAGTCAATTGAAAAAAATCAATTTGCATAATTAAATAACTTAATAATAATTAATAAATAAATAAAATGTCGTGTTAGTTTACTATGGTTTATAATTGATACTTTGTAACTTCTGACAAACTTTAGCTCTCCAAATAACGGATGTTCGCTAAAAAATAGGCTTAATTCTTCACTCAAATAATATCCCTATTATTTCGTGGAAATACTTGATAATTAGCCGTTTTGTCTTCGCTGAATTACAGGTTCTTAGTCGTTTCCCACTGATTCGTTCGGCTCTCGAGACACTCACAAATGATATCCTGGAGACGCGCGAGCGTACCATGTCTGCCATTCAGGATAACGATGAAACGGTAGCTTCATGGAGCGAATTTGCGGCAAGAGCGTCAAAGGAAGATCTTAGAAGGGTAGAAATTGACAAAATGTGTTCAGATCATTTTAAAGGATCTTGAATAAAAATTTGACTTTTAAGGAAGACCTAGACATGGAAATCTACTATGAGAAAGGAAATGCGGCGCACTTATATAGGCTACCACAAACAGTTGTATATTATACTAATTCAAAACGCAAATTCTGAATGTCCTAATAGATCAAGTTAAATAAAACGTACGGTTCGAACACGTTCGAAAGTTTTCATTGATCATGCAAGCATCTGGTTAGCTACACGCAGTAAAAGATTTTCTCGGTGTGGGAAGATGAGCACAGATAGACAAACAACCCTCGTCTCCGCGATGGCTTACTGGGAAGATGTTTGCTTATTAACTTAGGGGACACGTGGTTTGGTTGGGTTTAAATCCATAAACTTCGTTTGGTGCTAGGAGCCAGCTGTCTGAAAGGCCTCACGGCAGTACCGGACGTAGAACGCTAAACATTTACTTAGGTCAACAGCTTTTACAAATTGTTCAACGATATTTGCGGTTAGGCCACTCGATTGAAGGCCTTCAAGATAAAAGAAGAAATTGAAAAACAACTTTTTTTTTTTAGTTTAGTTTTTAGTTTAGCGATTTAGTTAGCATTTCTTCTAGATTTTTCAGCGCTGCCCTTCAAAATATAAGTGCAACCGACGACTTGACACGCTAGGGTTCGGCTGATCCAGACCGACAAGGAATCGCTGGGTGCAAGAAGAAATTACAAAACCTGAGACTCGGTACCAAGTATTTCGTACGAGGTACCTAATTATTTACTTACTAGTAATTCGGGTACATTTAAAAATTGAGTACCATCCGCTAATGATACCTCTACTACAAAAGAAGCATAACTGCTATTGCCAATTGAATTTCGTTTTTTTTTATTCATTTTATTGCTCAGCTTTTCAGGAAGTGTCAGAAATACATTTACTAAAACATAATCAGGGCAGGTATCTACAAAGCTGTCTGTCTGATTGTATCTGCATGAAGTAAAAACGCCAATGTGATCCTGGCATTGCCCAAAGTGGCCTCGAAAGGGACGGCGCCACATTACTCTAATAAGTAACTTATTTTATATATTATATTACATCATATATCATTATTATATACGTATCATTATTTGCCAGTTCACCTTTTCGTCATTTATATGTGTCAACATATTTTTATAGATGACTCTCCTAAACGTTTAAAAATTTATGACAGACAGAACAACAAGACTAGTAGTTTTGTTTCGATCGACAATTGAATACGAGTATTTTTGGGGTATATGTTGGGGTTCCGGCCGGAGGAGTACGCAGCTGATAAACCGAAGACTAACGTAATTTCAAAGTGTGAATTTGACAAGTGAGAATATTTTTTATTTTTTGATAATAACTGTATATAAAACTAGTTACATAAGCTGACGATCTTATGTGTCTAAGCTGAGGGTCTTATGTGTCACATAGGCACAATGGTACCCTTGTAGCTGATACAAAGTTGCAGAGCAAAATTTCTTAGGAAGAAATAATCGTAATTCTAATTAATGCCATTCTTCACATGAGATAAACTTACATCGTGCAAATCCCGAAGTTGTTTATAGTTATCAACAGATTCACAGTTTTAGCATATATGCCGAAAAATATAGTAGGCAGCCAATCCGATATCACTATTCAAGACCATGGGACATAATCGCTAAAAAAAAAACCGGAAAAATCTGCAAAAATTCTCCTCAGGCATACGCTGCACCTGCATTGGATATAAGCGGTATCACCCAAATTAAGGTGCTGACCATGTTTTAGGATGCAATTTGAAATCAGGTGGCGTTATAGAACATTTTACCCAGCAATGTTAGGAGAAAAGATGAGCAGTTCTGATGTGGACAGAGCTAGGACTCGTATATTTAATACTCTTATAATATTCTATGCTTGGTTTACCTATTTCTTGGTCTGAATCCCAAGTTCCCATTTAGTATGACTCATCAGAGCTAGGTTAAAGAAATGTGTTAATTATATAGTTTTACAATGTAAATTAATTAAAGGACAGGTCCAACAAGTGTACAGTCGGTCGTCAATGTCATCTGAACGAATGCTCGTTCTAGCAGAAATCATCGCTTAAGTTCTTTGTTTATATATTTTATAATGACATGACTCTAATTAGTGCTTGAACCTTCGTCTCTGTTGGGCTTCCATTTCCTAAAAACTGCAAATCTATAGCCTATTGATGTTGAGCACTAGAGGTTTCGCATAAATAACATTATTATTTCATTACTAGTCTTATTATTAATTAAGATTACTAGGTATTTTCCTAAATTCTAGAAGCCGCGGTACGTGGCGTCCGCATTCGGTGTTACCCAGCCGTCCCCAAATATTATCATGCGTTGACTGTATTTCATTAACCCACTGATATTAGTTGTAGTTGTATTGACAAAGCTATTCTGATCAGTGACGGTTCTGCGTGAACGAAGCGTGAAGTGAAAACTACGATAGCTTTTTTCGCCGCGTGTCGGGTACCCTGTTCGGATGTCCTCGAAGCTCCGGCCGTGCAAGTTAGCCTTCAGGAACCCAGCGATGTGTCGCTCTGAAGCTTTTGCTGCCATCCGAGCAACTAACTCATCAGTATATTGCCCGCTGACATCGAATGGGCATTCATCATGTGAAGACAGGGACCCTGGGGGCGCTTTTCACGGATGGAGGGAGTGGCTGATAGCGGAAAGTGTGTGGGCGACTCCAGCAGATCACAGTAGTAGTAGGAGCTGCGCTGGTGTTTCGTGATTAGGTCCATCAAAATAGAACGCTGTTTGCACCCACAATTTTTATGAATGACAGAACGGCAAAGTCCTTGCCGGAAGGACAAGCAGCCTACTGAGAAGGCAACACTATCCGAGCAATCGGATGGTGCGCGCCGCAATTTACGCGATTAAGTTGAAACTGACTTTTGAAATTATAGGGACTAGGAAGTTAGGAATACTTCTAGGGGAGATCGCGCTAAGGAAAGTAAACTGCGGACTACAAATAACTTTTATATTTAGTAATCAATTTACTTCATAGCGAGCTCCCCATTTGATTTCAGCATTCAACGAGCAAGAGCAAAAGAAACTATTGCTACACACGAAATTTGAAACTTCTTCAAAGTTACTAAGACCGGCCGATATGGATCCAAGTTAGTTATGACTTGAGAAAGCTAGTGGCGGGTATTAGCCAAGCATATATAGTGGTATATTATTTGGATATATTCAAGAGTTAACTACACATTCTAATGGAAAGAAGATGCGAGCCAATACCGACCTTCGCAACAACAAGTTATCGTACGTTTTTATACTCGAGGTGTTTTTCGTCCCGCCGAAAGTTCACATGAAGCTGTTGTAAGCATCGCGCGATTTTGCTAAATGGCATTAATAGTAAAGAAAGTAGTAAAAGTATTTGTTCAGCAAAGGCAGTTTGAAGTAAAACTAATATATAACTAAATAAAGTAGACATCAAATTACGCGGGTAAAGACTAGCAGTCAGGAGTGACCTGGGCAGAAATAGCAGCCATTTCGAAACAAGGAATGGAGCCAAGATGATAGTGACACTAAGTTCTGCCTGATGTTCCCTTTTCCCAGTCTATTTAGTATCATAGTAACAACAACCGTGGCAACAGTAGCAAACAAAAGCCAATTTTAATGTCTGGCCCCAAGGGCTAGAATAAAAATGGAGGGAAAAAGTATGTTTTATTGCAAAGCAACCCTATATATATGCACTACGTAAAAACAAATACCATTTGTAAAATTGTATGTCTCTGGCCGATCCTGATATCCGCATCACTGAGCAATGCTCAATGTAATTGTCTCCTATTTTCGAGGCTAATTTCCTTCAGATGACACCTTTGGTAGAAAACGTAATGTTGATACTGCATCTTTACTTAGCCGTAACTAAAATCACTCCAAAGCCGTGTTGTGTTTCTGACTTATGATTTATCTAAGCTAATGTAGTCGACTTTTATGGAATATGGCCTATCTGCAACATTTATGTAGAGCGTATTCAGGCAGAGGTAGCAAAACTTACAGTGAGCGAATATAGACTATTTGAAAAAACCGGGCTTACTATAACGTTGCCATATACGACGTGGCAGGTTCTAATTCGAATAACTTAAGAGCAGATATATCAGATAGATAAAACGGCAATTTTCTTTATCAGTTCTATTGTCTATAACACAAATGTATGCTAAGCCGACGTCTTACATTGACAGTACCTGGCATCCTATCTATTAGTTACTGCTATAAGCAAAGCGGGTACCCATAGGCGCTGATAAAGGGTCTACATAATTCGAATTTATTATTGTCTTGTGTCTTTTGGCTGTTTACCCAACTCAATCGAATAACGGTACGTGCAGCGACTGCTTTATATATCGCGTTTATAATCTAGCGATAAGTAATTTATACGCTTTATCGCTCAAGCGCTCATTCTCTAACGACCAATCTATTATCATTAATCACTCCGTAGAATTGTGCATAACGTTTTACAAGACTGAATAATTTACCTGATGAAAAGGCATGTTCAACGGAGATCTTAGTGCAATGGAGAAGACAATGAGGCATATAAATGATGGCAATCTATAGCAAGCCACAATTTTTACGCAGCCGACCGTTCAAAGCGTACAGGCTCAGTCTACGATAGCATGTAACTAACATTCAAATGAGTATTTTTACCTGAACCAATTTTATTTAACTTTAATTTAAGATCGGTCAATAAAAGCTGTATGCAGTTGAAACCCCTCCTTAGCCGGACATCAATTATCTGTATCAGAATAAGGGCATCATGTCTAAATAAGACTAGTTAATTATGTGAAGGACATCTTTAGCGTATTGCAGCTATGGAGCAAAGAACGAAGACTATTTGAGGACTGAGCGTGGTGCTTTTGGGTGCTATTGCCCCGGAAAATAATTCGGTGAGTAGCAGTAGAAAAATGTATACGGCGTGCGGAAACTTACGGGTTTCTCGGGATTGATACATGTTTGCCTGCGTTCGATAACTTTCGAGTTTCTTCAAGTAGAATTCACCAAACACGGTCCATAGAAAACATTTCCAGAATGACTGCGTTTTTTCTAAGAAAAAAAAAGATGTTTGGCGAGTACTCTGTCCATGGACAGACGAAAAATATATTTAACTTGACAGAGAACACAGTTAGGAAACTTAGCCGTAATCTATGATTTTAGTTTGGAAAGCATGGTTCTTGGCGAAATCGATTTAGGATTGAGCTTCTAATTCGTAAAACGGCAGCAGCGGAACATATTTTTGTCGTAATGCTTCGATGTTGGCCATCCCTAACTAGTATCTTGCCCAGTTGGGGATGGCCAGTAATAGTAGTATAACAATAATCTGTCCTCTGCAAATCGTCGTTATCATCTTTGCGGCGCTTAATTTTGAACTCGGAACCCCGCAATTAAACAGAATTTACGGCTAACATTTGAAAAGTTCAAAGGAATCATCAATTACGTGCGTGCACTTCAAATATCAGAATCGGAACCCAATTACAGATAGGAAAACAAGGTGCTAAGCCATTGTAGCATTCTATGTCGCATACGTTTGTGACAGACTACACGAAAAAGGAGTTCACAGGATCTGTTCGAAATTGAAGCATCCACTCGAAACTAAATTTGACGGGCGAATTTTACATTTTTACTCCGCTAAACCAGCCCGTCGTTATCGGGCCATAATAGATTATACTTAGGACGGGTGGTGATGTTAACTTAAATGGCTCTAAATCCTATAGGAAAACTCATAAAGCATTGGCTGATATTTACTTCCATCCATCGTGCTTCGTCGTTCATCGACTGACCACAACATTGTTGCTTTCGAATGTATTCTAGCGGAACAACAAACTGTTATTGGTTACGTTCTTACGCTAATAAGCACCGTATTGTCATTCGGCCTTTCATTGTGTGAGTTTCACGATAGCCATTACTTTGCAACAAACAGCCAGCGGTTAGTGCATTTATCGGTGTGATTTCCACCGTTATGAACAGGGAACAGCTAAGCTTCACCAACCTCGGCCACAAACTGAGATGGGCTATATTCGACGCCCGAAGACCCCTGACGCCCCGTTTCGCAGCTCCCCTTGAGACAAAAAGAACAAGCGATATCGACATTTCGAAGATCCAACACACGCCAGGATTATTTATTTCTAATGAAGAGCGACAACTGTCCGTACCTGTTACACACCTCTCACAGCGTTGCTAATAGGACAACACCTCATGCGGCCACTTTCTAGAAGTCTGAAGTGACAGTAGAGCTATAGCCTTTTCGCGTGCTGCGTGAGAAGCGATGACGCATGGAAAACTGCGACAGCTAAGTACATCTCAAGTTCCAATAGCGGAACAGAGCGGAGCGGATTAAGAAACAGAACTTCGCTAGAGATATAAAGAATCGGATTTGTATGTGGTATGTGCTACGTTGTCATTATCGTAACTCATCATTAGTGTTTGGTTAAATCGCAGCAGGGGCGAGGTATCTGGAGAGGATTAGGCGAAGTAAAACAATCATTATTTGTTTAGAATCATTTTACGAAGATTTTTCAGACGACCTATGATGCATTAAAGAATATCTTAACTTCTAAGTTCTTTCCGCTTCTGTGAAGAAGGAGTCACCTTTTGGCAGACACCGTGGTATAGCGAAAATACAGATGGCTGATTAAAAATCGGTTCCTTTATTCCTTGCTGAATAAGTCTAGATAAAATAAATACTTATGGCTATTAATTGTTATTTATTATCGTTATGAAACGAAGTGTAAGTGTTGAGTCCAATGTTAGTTCCAATCCAATTTAATAATCACAAGGTACCATAAAGTCATATTAATGGTAAAAGTAATAATGATAGGTGAGATACTAACTTCCGGTAACTAGCATCACTCTGAAAGCGCTTTCGGCCCATATGACGATGCAAATATAAAAACACATATGCTCGTACCGATCTATTTGCCTTACATTACGCAGCAGAGCAACGAAGACATGCCATGTAGTTGTTTATAAAGTGTACGTAATATAACTTATATCGCAGAAACGATAGCGTAGATAGATATGGAAAAAGGACGGTTTCACTCATAGCATAGGTAGTTGGGCATACGTGTAAACAGAGTGAGGCTAGGGGCCGTTGTACACTCGTCAAAAGGTAGACCGCTGACTTCTAAGTCGAAGATAAATAAAACTTGAACAATGCAGATACTCAGGTGAAATTCTACAGCAAACAATAAATTAATTTGAATAAAACACATCCCGCCTCCGCGGTAACGGCCCACCACCCCCGTAGGACGTGTCATTGTTTTTTCTATTTTACTCACCGTGATTACCACATAGAAGATGTCATTTCGGCATAGCCCTTTATCTACCCGTCGTGATCCTGAAGAAGGAATGGGCGCTGATCATAAACGTGACAAACATGTAGCGTCCTTGATTTGTTTACACAAACCATTATTTGATAAAATATACATTACAAACCATGTCCTTTTCCAATGTACGTTCGTTCTATCATTCCAGCGCCAGCACTACCGAGGCGCATACAGCCATGGCATTCTGCCGGCAATATGCCCTATTCATAAGTAAGTAACTGATTCGTTCTGTATTATGAGGTATTATCTAGGCGTCATAAGTTAAATTCGACCGTTCACGCCGGCCTCTCTATATATAGGCAAGTCAAAATAAAATCGCTGCCTGCATTAAATTTCTACATAAAAACATGCACTTACCATCTAAAACAGTAATACAAACAGGACGTTGACGACTCTAACTCTTGCAGGGTTGATTTCTTACCGCCTTTAGAAATCAGCTTCTATGAGATGCTCAATCTACATTCGGATTCACAGTAACAATATTGATAATGATAGAATAACAAAGAGAAGTCTTAGTAAAAATACTTCCGCCTCTTCTCGACTGCCCGAATATAACGCTCTTTAGAGTAGAAACGTTCAGCAATCGAAATCAACGTATAAAATAAAAAGAATGGTGAAGGCCGAATCGAGACAAGAGCAAATGTTGTCCAGTTGGTGATCCCTATGCTACAAACAAGTAAAAACGCCGTGTATAGCGTACCGACTGTAAAAGAGTTTCAGATGCTCAAGTCCCTTTAGGTAGATGGCTTGTATTTCTAGTAACACTACTCAAAGCATTGCAATAACGTTATGGCTAACATTCGTTCAGGTGCTCTTTATAAACTGAAATCTTAATTATATAAAAACCAGGACATGGATGCGGGTAACTTTTTGTCATCAATTTATCCGCAATGAAAAACAGACCATCCAAAAAAAATAATTCGTCATAGGCTGCTTGCATGGTAGGGGTAGATTTGTTTTGGCAACTAAAACCTTGAACACGGTAGCGCCGTGCATGTAAAACGCACCGTACTGCAATTTCTAATAACAAATTAATAGCCATATCCTCCATAAGATCTCGCGATGAACGATGGCGATCCCAGAGATACAGGTATTCCAACAGGCAGTATCACGCCCGAAACAGCTATTGGTTTAGGCCGAAGAGGTTTGGACTTGCTAATGTACACTTTTTTCCCATAAATCGGCTGTCCTCGCTGGTATGCCAATTCAGGCATGTAGAACCCTCCGGTTAGGGTTCGAGCTCTTTCAAATGGCTTATCGATAGCAGGAGCAAAGAGGCTTGGTTTCCCGTCGTCGTAATCAGTAGGATCCAACAGCTGGTACGCTAAGGAATCTTTCAAGTAGGCCGATATCAATTTATAACCTTCTTGCCCGTGATGCGTGATGAGCCTATGCAGGTTTGGAATGGGTAGTGGCTTAAATATAGGCGCTGTCCTGACTTGTGCGTCGTGATAGTACTCGCTGTTGGCAGTCGCTGGGTGTAGCATCATCGCTGATGTGAGGAGCATCTGAGGAAGCGTAAGATTGAGTCATTTTTATTTCAAACATAACTTTTACAAGCGCAAATCGCCGTAATAGCTATATCATTCGTTTATTCGGGATACGAGGTTATGACCAGGTAAGAAAATCTACAGAAAATCTGGTCTAAGGGTAATAATATGGTTCTAGTTAGCAAGTCTATCGGACTTTGCATAACTCAATAAAGGGCATAGAGCGCTTATTAGTTGGAGAGGCTTTTCACGGTATGGTTGCTCATACCTATAGAAGAGCTTACTAACTGGTTTAGGCTTGTTACTTATTTTTGTTATATAGAGATTGGGTTGACAACGCTTGATTTAGTTCGTTTACTTATTGGGTGCAGTGAATGTATATTGATGCATTTCGTTCTAAATGAAGGCCGTGAAAAGGAATCGGTAACAATACAGTAACGTTCTACGACTGAAAAGACTCAGAATGTCATCGTATATAATGTATAGTCTAAATGCTCAAGTGTTTTACGCTTGATACTGTTGGCCAATGGTGCTTCATAGGGAACGCTCTCAATTTGTGTGTAGTAACAAATATATGTAACAGTATATTACATAGGCGAATGCGACTAGATGTTGATAAGATCTACCAGCGTGAATAATAGGTACAGCCTACCGTCCTATCGGCTTAAGGTATATTTATCATTCAGCAGGAGACAGCATAAAACGATTATCTGGATGTTCTTTCGATTTCGTTTTAACGTACTACATATATAGGAAGAGCTTCCGGTAAATAATTTCGAATTTCGTTATCGGTTCGCGATAACAAAACTATTTTAATTAGAAAACCACAATTGACGGCTGTTGAAGATAACGATCACATAGTAATACGAAGTGGATCTTCAATGTAGTGGCAGCTGGGTTTGATCGGCCGTAGCAGGTACAAATCGATCGAAATGCCCTGCCAACAGTACAATGGATGCGCGCTCTAATATACATGAATGAAGAATTTTATTATAGCATTTTCGAGGTTATGCCGAGGCTGAAAGTATATCAATGTATCCATTGCAGCTTATCATGGAATCTATGGATTTATTATGCAAACATTATCCCTTAAACTAGAAAACTGCACAAGTAGTATGAAGAAATGTTTTGAATTTATGTTTCAACGCACCATTTCTTAGGACAATAATTCTTAACAACCAACCAAATTTTATATATAATTCTCGGTACGGATAAATCGCCTAACGCCAGTTTGGCGGTAGGTCGCTTTTATGAGCGACCTATGAGAGTTAGAACGCGCCATAGTCAGTAAGTATGCTAATAAATAAATTACATTAAGCGCCATCGCCTTAGTAAAGGTACGTAATATTCACGATCGGTGTTGTAGAGGTTTTTCAGCTTGAAACAAGTCGTAAGACCGAGGGCAGGGAGAACTTAAGCCGTATTTACGTTTCACTTCCGTCGAGCGTCCATGATATGAAGCAGCATGTCAGGCCAATACTGCAGGAAAATGTATTCTTTGCGTAACATATGACCACATGAGAACAAAATTAGATCGACTTGAAATCTATCCAGATTGGGGATCATTAAAAATCCTGTCAGTTGCCACCAACTTGTCTTAATCTCACCGTCAAGACGTCGACATAGCAAACCATGGCGGTCAAGTCACACGTCCGTTGCAAAGCGTTGCTGTTTTGCTTTATTATAAACGTGTCCTTACACGGTTACCTTCGACTCGAACTCACACAACACCAGCGGCACAGTCAATCCCGTTACGAACCGTTGCCAGGTGGCGAACCTGGACAACATAGGCAAATTCTAGCTAAGCACGCTAACTAAAGTCGACAAGTCGGAATGAAATGAGAACAGTGACGCGACGGGGCGTGGGGGGGTTCGCACATTATTTTGACCACTGCTCGCTCGCCAATATTCGCCATAGCACGCATCACGATCGCCAATGCTGTCTGGATCCCACTGGGGTAAGGGAAGATGGCAAGCTAATCCGCACACATGGATGCTCAACGTACCCGTTTGCCTGACAATAACGACCCTATGGTTAAAAGTCGTAGAAACGCGAAAACTATGGATTTTTAAAATGATGGAAACAACGAGATACATCTGTAGACCAGCGCACAGAACAAAACACAAATGGAGACGTCATACAGAGGTTGCTATCAGAGACATTGAGTACAAAAAATAAGCCTAAACCGGTGCGAGATATTTACCATTCCATCGATCGGATTGTTTCCTACGGGCTGAGCGATTATCACGAACGAGACAGAAGAAAAGTGCAACTCGGTTGCCGGCAGTCGGATCGTAGCTATCAAGCCACGAGACGACAGTCACTCCCAGACTAATATCAAAGTGTCATTCCTATACTCCATTAGTTACAAATAATAAAGTTACCCGTCAATACTAGTTTAGGACATCGGCGTAATTCAAATGCAATGAATAAAATACAAAGACCTTCCCGCGGCAGATTTTACGATGGGACAGCACCAATGAATGTGACGAAAATCGCGTGCGACGGCTCTCCAGTTAATAGCTTCGACACAAGACAAAATGGCGGCTATTCCCATGACGAAACGATCCCTAGGCGACGGTTTTGCCTGTGCAGAGCCCGTCGTCATACACCATAGTTGCTTCCTCTACATAAAGATATATCAATAATGACGCCGTTATAATAAGTAATGTAATATATATAATAAGTAATATTATAATAAGTAATGACGCCGATAGTACAACTTACGGCAGTTGCAAATAAGCTAAGTCAATGGCAAACAATTCCCAGACTCTTTGCGTGAGCCTGGTGTCTCACCGATCCGTGGTTTTCCGACGTGCTGGGGCAATCGGTTCATGAAAAAAGTAACAGCAAAGAAGAACGATCGCACATTTACTGCTGTCACCTATGTAGTCTAAATTGTTTCGGTTCGAAATAGGCACTTATCGTACCTTGAACGACATTGGTGGAAAAAATTTGAGGTCATAGTCGGCTTATATATGTCTATATAATAATCTCCAGTTCTTTACTGTTTTTTTGTAAACAATGACAATAGAACCTAGTATATAAATCGTTTGTGTTGTGAATAAGAAAAGCAACAAAAGAAAGGCTTCATACAAATGACTGTAGCATGAGCGTAAACCGCTCCATAATAGTAACTAATTTATTGGTAAACAATACATATCAATCGAAAACATACGAGAATATAGAACGGGCAACTTGTGTAATAGCATCTATGCGATGGCCTATACAATATTCTGCAACGGCAGCCTTTAGAAACAGAAAAACATCAATCAGACAATTCTTACTATATCGGGAACCGGACACCAGTCATCACCATTAGATTGCGCAATTTACTACTAAAAAATAGTGCAAGCGAGCTTTGGTCAGGGATGCTTGCAAGCTTTACATATATTAGTCAATTTTTTTTAATATCTACAAGCTAAAAGGGAGTGTCATTTTGTTTGCTTTTTGATCTGATCCGGCGTTTGAGGTGCTACTCTAAAGGTAGTTTGACCTTGTACTTAGTAAATTGTTAATCCAGGGAACAAAGCAACCTTCTGACTAATGTTGTAAGTCTATGCAGGAGCCTGAGGGAGAAATCTGAATAGAAGGTTGTTTTAGCGTTTCGTTTGGGTATCAGTTCAGCTTTTTGCTCATAAAGCGAAGCTGAACCACCAGTCTAATTTTGGAAATCGTGACTTTCGTTCTTGCCCGCACGGCAAGAAGAATGACTGTTTCGGTGGCCCTTCGTAATCGATGATACCTCTAGCTTAAACGATTAGTTGGCTCAATCATGACTAAGAAATATGTAATGATACGGTTTATTTACATAATTAGCATTATTTCAATTCAAATCATACGATTCATTCGGATCGTTTTATATATATGACCCATCTTGCTACAGGATGATAAATGCTGACCGTATGGGAACTATTCTAAATCATGATCTGGCACAGCAGCTAAACCCGATGACATGATAATTATGGGAAAAAAATTATAGGTATCGAAACAAACATAAAAATCATAGTAAGAGTAAAATGAGTTAGCTGAACATATCGACGCGCGCATCGATTCCTGTAAGAGCTCCGTAGTGGGGGGTATGTTTTTGGGGTTAGACTAATATACATGAGCAGAAAATAGGAAATCACATTTAATCATTATCGGCACACTATCAAATGGGCACTAGCTTAAAGAAAGATACTAAACTTAACACTTACAAAAGTGAGTCAAAGATTGACTCGAATAATGTACGACGGAAGTCAGCCGGCATATCCGACAACGTCGCGGGCACAGAATCAACACTAGCTATTTTCGTTTCTGTTCCTTTTCATACAAAAACAATAGACGACATCACCTTTTTCCTATACTCGAATACTTAACAATAATATGTATTTCATTGATCGCTCTCCAGGCAACGAGAATGATTGCATTATGAGCCATTCATACTGCTAAAGAATCTATGAACGGCGTCATAGCTCATACCTGTTAGCCCCATTCTATGTTAATCTACCGTATAGCAATAGCGAGCATGAAGACCATATAATGCCTCGGGGTTAAGGCGCATCCTCACATAATCATAGCGAACCCAGTATAGGATTTCCTTTGTTGTCGTATGGGCGCTGCTAGCTTCGGAGGAATACAAAATGCGGACGTACTTAATAGTACTTTGTGACCGCGACGGCAGTAAATAAATGACATTATTAAATAACTGTGACGAATTAAATTAATAGTTCGATACTGATTTGCTTAATCTATATATAAGCGCCCTCTCACACGAGACCTATAGAAAGCATAAATAGTCTTACAGTACAATTCTAACAATAAGTGTGCGTCCATCTGCGAACGTCAAGAGAATATTCGATCTTCGACTCTGATTGTTTTTACCAGCCAATTTGCCCATAACAAAAAATTCATTTTGAATTTGCGCGCCAAATAGTGACCAAAACAATATATCTACGAAGCATAGATGCGCTGTTTACGACTTTTTCTAATAAATACAACTAGCAAAATATAGGAAAATATCTCAAAAGTAAATTTTCGTTTGCGCGCCTTCGCTTGCATGGACGCCTAATTATCTTATTACCTTTTTAAAACATTTGAAAGCAGTTTGGCTTCTACAGCTTCCTGAGAACAAATGTCGGTCGCGAACGTGCCTCCATATTTTTAACGGAAGAATGCAAAGAATTTCTCTTGCAGGGGAATTTCTCATGTCCCATGTAACAGTTATTTATAAACAGGTACTAACATTTCTTGTTTATCATATATGGCATAGGGTATAAAACAAAATAGGGCAACTTTTGCAAACAAAGCTTTGCTCGTTCTCATGCTCTGTGATTACCCTTATAGAATATAACATCTGTGAAGCTTTTCTTTCCAAATGCTACTACGGGATCATATACCAGCTTTGTCTACTGAAGAATCTCTACAGAAGAAGACTCAAATTTACGCCATACCCAGGCTACTGCACAGGTGGACCCAATCAAAGCGTTTCTTAGTTGTAATCAACAAGTTGTTTCGTTTTAAAAACAAAGCTCCAGACTACGACATAACCTATTAATACATAGTTTTTTACACCGAATTTTCATTTTGAGATAACTAATGGCGTTTTTAATGTAATAACAAATGTGCGATCCGATTCTCGGACATAATATCCCGCCACAGTAATTTAACGTCGTCATCTGGGACAGTCGCCTGTGGCTGAAATAGCTGCATTTTATGTAGATGGGATAATAATAAGCATGTGTACCAAGCGAACAGAGGTCTATGCTTGACAAAATCACCGTGTTAGAATTTTGTCTAAATCTCCTGCATGGCAAAAGGAGTCTATCGAGAAAAATGTCGGAATTATGGTTTTCGTAGATATCACACTGCTTAAATAGGCTTTCGTTTAACACATCCAACGCAATGTAGTAGCAATATTTTATTCGTAACGTATATATTATATCACATATGACTTATATATTATATCTTATCGCGAATGTGCACTCATCTAGTGCGATAACAAAGTCACGATAAAATACAAACGATACAGTCACGGCAAAATGGAAAAAAGATTTTTCAGTAAACCATAGTTTGCGAGAGACAGTTTTAAAGGTTTCAAGTTAACTTACACATTTCCCGATCTGGCCAAAAACAGCAAACAGAAGGTCAGCGACTAAAGCTACTTTCTAAGTTGGTTCAAATATGTGTGGTTTTTTAATGTACGAAGGTCTGTTCCTTCTATAAACTTGTTATTATTATTATTATTATAAAACGACGGAAGAGTCTCAGATTTGTAGCTTGTGCATACTTTAAGAACCATTCCTGTTTCTTTTTTTCTCTATTCTCATTACAACAGGCACATGCTGTTTGTATACTATATCGGATTAGAGTATGCTGTTCGAAAGATTCCCTGTGCAACTTTCATAGATCGGATTCAGTGTCTACAATCCCGGGGCAAGCGAAACTGGAACACCAGCTTCAACGATCCCGTGCACAACGGGTATGCCAAGATGGTGGCCGACGAAACCTCCTTGAACTGGAACAGGAGCGATACAAAAACTTAAGATAATTGCTTTGGTTTACATTTCCTGTTCACACCGTGCAGTAGTATCATATTGGTTATAGCCAGAGTTATAGTATGTGCGTTTATAGATAAAATGTCTGTTTGAAGTTAACTTCAGTGATAATTGAATATAAATGAATTGATAAATGAATTGATCAAACGATGAAAAATTGCTTCCGGATATCGTAACTGATAACAATACCTATCCTGTAATAATTTATCGTACATTTGTTAACAAAGTAAGAGCAATTTTTTTTGTAGTGTTTTCATGATATACAGGACTAAAGTTTTCAAATATGTTAACACGCATGAATGTTATAGGATACATATTTAAAAACATAACAAGAATATCAATGACTTACCTAGGGCTAATGGGACTCTGTGATAGGCGTATCCATTATTGTTGCGAGTTACGGGCGTAAGGAAAGGCTTGGAAAGTTTACGTGCATCCGTACTTTCGAAGGCGCGTGAAACAACATTGAATTGACCCTTGCCTACGAAAGGATTAATAGATCCATCGTGGTGGTGCAGTATGTCTGTAGAAACTTCGTTTAAGACATCTCCCAATTGTTTTATCAGTTCTGGTGCTAGGATCGGGCCATTAAGACCGACTTCTTTATGAAATGCAACACGAGGACCCGCTTCATGTATACCGACGTCTTTTGGCAACGGTAAGTAAAAGTCTTTATGAGCCAAGTTGGGTTGAGAAGGATGGTAGCTAGTTTTTCTAGGCGGGGGTCTCTGGAAGCTTTCTTCACCATGAATTCCTTGAGGTTTAGGCAGAGCTTTCACACCAGCTTCTTTCTCTAGTGGGTTGTGCACAGGTTCTGCAGTTTTAAATTTAGCATGGTGTCTAAAATTTTTTGTGTAATGCTGTTGTACTGGTGTGTAAAAATCATGTAAGGGCTCACCTTGTCCGTGAAGAAATGGAGCAGCCTGTCGAACGATAGGTGGCTTCTTTACAGCTATGGATACATTAAGATCAGCACGTTTTGCTGGCACATTAGCATGACCAGGATGTCGGGGGACATACTGGTATCCGTAGTACGTTCCACCACTTAGGCCAAGTTCATAAAGCTTTCCATAGTCATCGAATGGCGCTAAAGGTCCGAACCAAGCAAACGCGCTGCCGACAATTGCCGTCGCCAACACAAGTGTGTACCGGATGAGAAGCATCGTTAGAATGAGCAGAAGTAAAAAGATGTCTTCTTTAGGAAGCCTTGGTTAGCACTTCGAAACAATTGAAGGTAACAAAGGGACACGAGAAGATTCAGCTCGCCAAGGATATTTGCGACTTCATGATTTACTGGCCATTGAACGAACAAACAGTCCGTCGTTTGTACGACACTATAAACAGAAGTAATACTAAAGTGCGCCCCAGCGAGGCTTTCTTTCACTAATGCATATATAACTAGCGTCAACCCTACAATGTATGATTTATTGGTAAATTTAATAGCGAGGGCAAGCATGGTTGATTCTCCGATCAGTTGGATATAGTGAACACCTACGTGGGGCAAGATAGCCTCTATCACATTTCTTCCCATGGCGCTGCTTTCCAACTTGTTCCCGAATTCGCGTCTCTACTCTGGGTTTGCCACGGTCGCGCATGTTACGCGGTTGACGGCGGGACCTCGTCAAAGCTGCTAGCGCGAAAATGTTACGTGAGTAAAGACACCCTGTTGAGCACAGTTCCATATGGGAACAAAGTTGTCGAAAACTTTTTGATCGAAAATTACTGCAGCTAT
Organism: Varroa destructor; assembly: GCF_002443255.2. NCBI lineage: Eukaryota > Metazoa > Arthropoda > Arachnida > Mesostigmata > Varroidae > Varroa > Varroa destructor. The sequence goes on along the minus strand of NW_019211460.1, from coordinate 14,267,219 downwards.
TGCCGTTTCGTGGAAGCGGTGATGTGCGTGTTACGGTATGTCGCTGACTAAGTAATGCTTTTGCCGACGTGATCTGGTCTTACTGCTCGTTTGATAGAAAAGAAGTATTTAGATAAAGCACGCTTAATACCACACTTCTATAATTAACGCTGCTTTCGTCGGAGTCAACTGGAACTTCAGCAGGCTGTTTTTGCGGTGCTTAGATCGAAACTTGCAGTAATAAAGAAAATAGACCTTCATATTTGCCATTTGTATCGTAAGCTAAGTGATGGGTGAAACTTAGTTTCTTTGTACACTCCTTTTTTTTGTTTAGTTTCTCTAAGTTAAACGCTTGGTGGAAAGCCACATTGCGGTATAGTAAATAAATCGAATGATCTTCCGAATCGAATGAAGATACCTGGTTTCATTGATTGCGCGTTAGCAATTAGACTTCAGACTTTTGGTACATTGGCCGCTTTGTAGCTAACGTAATAATTTTCGTATCTAGCTGATGTTATTTCATTACATTAGTCGGCGGTATTTGGTGCCAGCGGATAATAGCCCTGAATGTCGCTCGCTTGTCGGTTCCTGGGAAAGGCCCTAGCGCGTTAAGGCTCGTCACGCGCTTGGCATAAAAACAATAGCCGGAAACATCGTGTTTTCATGAATGAGCGAAGACATGAAAGAAGATTAGCTACGATTGGTTGACAGAAATACCACATATACGAGCTAGTCATCGCCACCGTGATAATAAAACTTTGTTAGGTACCTAATACCAATTGGATATTTATTCTATCTCTGCAAAGAAAAAGGCCCGCTGACAATTCCATGTAACTTCAATGTGTAGTTTTGGCTTTCGAATTGAACAAATGTAATTGCAGTTAACGAAGTACGGAAGCTAAGGCCCATTTATACTGTAGACAATGTCAGGCTTAAGCTCTGGTTACACTCTACTGTAAATTAGCTATAGACGATACAATGCAAGTAAAAGCGCTCACGTCATTCTGCTAAGATCTGTGAGGGGCGACAGGCGAGGGCATGACATAATGTATCACATTTGATGCACTGTATTTTTACTTGCTAAAACAATCGGGGAGGACCATCTTTGAAGACAGGACGCCACCCGCTTGCAGTTGACATTTACATTGGCCTTAACATTTAACACTTACTACTACATATATATTGACTGATTAAGCACTAATGAATCCATTCTACCCAACCTACAGAGTTGGGGGAATTTTCAAATACAGAGCGGGAGCTGAGAAGCAGGAGCGGGTCCCTTTATTAGTTGATCCGAGGAAAGTTGATCCTGTATATTTCGATAATCGTATGAGTATCACATGGTGGCGAACAAATTTTTGGGAGAAGCCTCACTACAACGCCAATCCTATTTGAAGTTTTTTGTTTGTTGATTCGTTTGTCCAATTTGAATGTAAAAATAAAACGCTTTCTCAATTTATTATTAAATAAATTTATTGCCAGGCTATAGTACAATGTCGTCGCAATAGAATGTAATGAATTCTGTCGTTGCAAAAATCAGCGGTTTAGGTTATGTCAGTAGTAGGGCATAGCTCAGGTCAAAGTCGGTTTTCATTCTCAACGCAGGACCGTAGTGCCCGACGCTGATTTCGCATGGTTTTACGCAAACGTATCGTGAAGAATTAGTACAATATTAAAACCTTAAGGACTAAACCGGATTGTTTTTTGTCAATTGATAATTATCTTCCAGGTTAGACATAGATGAAAATTATAAGAAAATCATAAGGAGCAGTGCTCATGATGTCTTCTGCGGCGGGTTCAGTCGTGGGTCCACGGAAGCAAACCAACAAACCATTCTATTAAATAGCAAAATATTCAGTAACGTATACAGCCAACTAAAACACTTAATGATTATGAATCAAGACGCCCGCGAGACGAAATTTCATCTTTCGTCCCCATAATATGGCATTAAATGTTATCTACGGATCTATAGTTATATGTCCAACCGGCTTTTGAAGTCTTCCTTTCGCCGTACAATGATTGTACCTGCGAGAAGACCCAAGATTCAGGATAGTTTGTACCGGTATGCTCGTTAGGCATACAGTTTGTATATTATGTATGTATATATATCGGTGTACGCACATCAAACGCATGATTGACGTCACGCAGAGCGTCGAAAAACGAAAATAATGAAAAAAATGACACAAAACGTACCATTGCGCATTACCATTACATATGCAATGGCTTTCTACCCAGCAAAAATCAGCTGAAAGGTCTGGACAGCAACCGCTTAAAATTGTACTTCGTTATTACAATGTGTCCCTGCCGCAATAATGTACCTCCAGGCTTTCGATCTTTTAAAGGAATGAAGCGGAATCACGCCTTGGGGTGTTGCAAAAGCTAGTTAAACGTGCTGCAAGCAAGCAATGGACCGCAGGGTGGTGGATCACAAATATATATATGTGTACCTTCCGTGAACACACCTGTCTACGGGAGGTTGGATGGCCACTAAACGTTTTCCGTTGTTTTCCGCATACATTATATGATAATATATTAGGGCACGCTAGCAAACAAAGATGGAATACGTTCGAATTATTTGTGTAGATAGTGACTTCCTGTTTATCCTTATCGTGATCTTTTTGTTATACAATATAGTAATGTTATTAAACGATTCAGGCGCACGCGCACGTTTTTATGTATTACAAAATAAGATTGGCGTTCAGTCTAATGCGGGGCAGTTAATTATTCTCTAGCTATCTAGACATCTTTAGTCATTATGTATTGGTGCTTATCGATATGCACATATATACAGAGCATTTCCTTCTACTGTATCTGGCTGTTGAAGAAAAACGACGTTCGCTATCATTGAACGTATTCATGGCCATTTTTAGCGGCGCCATTTTCGTCACTCGATAGGTCATCATGTAACGAAAACTAAATTCTGCTAAGTTCCAAGTTTTTCCTGTGTCTAGTCCCCAGCAGCAGAACAGGCTGGAGGCCTAAAGTCGCATCGACCGCTGTCTAACTGACGTGCCACGATTTATAGCAGTCATCTGGACCGCTTCGCCATTGCGAGTAGGTGATGCATTGTCTGTCAAACGCGCCTGTCGAAGCCATTGTGCACGCTCCAATATAGGCCATATGTAGACGGTAGGGTGAAGCATGGACTTCCACTTTCAGGGCCGAAGGCACCAGGCGAGAAACATCAGCGATTATACGCTCCCGCAGGCCCGACAGTAATGTTAGACCACCTACAAAATAAAAGAAAGATTTCGGTGAATGGGTTAGAATCGACGTGCTTTCTTTTGAAGTAATGCAAACGTGTGCAATAGTTAGCGTGTTAATTGATTGAGCTACAAAAATGAAAGCCCTGTAGACTTACCACTGAGATAAATGCTCCGCGCCATCTGCTTTCGCATATCAATCGAATTTTGCATAATGGCCTTCGCGATGAGTTTGCTGAGGCCTGGGCAATCCAAGCCCCACATCTGAGGCTGGAATAAACCTTCTGCTACCGAAAAACGCGCTTGGTCCAGTTCGATAACTGGGTCCGCCCCTGTTAAAAGCGTCAAACCAGACAGTTGGACAGCTTTTGAAAAGGAAGTAGGATTCGAATTGAATTGTTGTAATTCGGAGACATAGTCAGGCGCGACGTAACACAGTTCTTGAAATATGTGCCGTAACATATATACGTCCAATGGATTAAACAAAGACACCTGCAAAATAAATCAAAGTGTCAATCCTGACGTACGCGAAATGTTTCTTCCTACCAATGACAGCACTTCCTGTCGAATTGTTTCTCGAGCCGCTACCAACGATTCGCTACGACGCGTGTCGTCGTCATCTTATTCTTTTGATACATACCCTTTTCTGGGCTAGTTCATGCGCGAGGTTTTGAATAATTTTTTGGTCTCCATTGAGTAGCCGGGAAACACCGGAGTCAACTACGTAGCCGTCAGCGATTGGCAAGATGTCAAGACGGTTGCCAATATCCACTACGATCCCTGATGTCGTATTGTATGCGTAGAGCGCACAAATAGCTTGATGTGTAATATTCAAACCTTTGACACCCAGATCCTCCAAGAAGAACTTAGCAATTGCTGCTTGCGTCGATAGACTATATGTCTGTGGAAGGATGACCTGCATGAGCACCAGAAAACGTATTCGTTATCCTAAGAGGAACATAAGGATAATAACGAATTAATAATAAAATATTGCTATAACTCATCGTGTGATTTTTCGGCTCCGCGAATATGAGCCAATTGATTGCCTAAGTAAGGTACTCCTTTTTTTCCCGTAACTTAATAATTATTATATCCGTTGGATAGCATTCTGAAAGTTTTCAAAGCAGTCCAACCCTCCTCTGTATGTGTTCACCTGAACATTGTATTCTGTCAGCTCTGCCTGACTGAGACGAAGATCCTTAAGAACTTTGTTGACAAGGTGTGTCAAATAGGTTGTGTCCATAGTCAGCTTTGTCACCTTGTCCACGGAGGCCAGAGGAAAGATGAGGCGGCAGTTCTTACGAATCTAAAGGACATATTAAGGCGTAGTTAAACAGAACCAAACGGATTATGTTTAAGGTGCGCACAAGCGTAGATATGTTTATACGCGGCAAAGTAAACAGTTAACTTACGTTTTCGTTGAGCGCATCCTCTCCAAAATACGCCCTTTTTGACGTCTTGTCAATGGCCAAAAAGGATGGGAAGTATACCTGCGATGACATTCATAATTTTGAGACTTCTAGATCATTGAAGGGCGATCAAACAGGAGATTTAAGCTTGATTCTACGGCGTACTGCATTACACATACTCAGTGTTTCTGCTTAGAAAGACGGACAAAGCACTCGCGTCTTACTCAGCCGTTAATCTATGCTTTCGTACACAGGTAGGTTTTTTAGGATAAAAGACTTACGTTGAAACATTCTAAGCCAGCATAATTAAGCTAATAGTGCTTTAATACAAGACTACTCTGATACAACTGTGTTAGTTCATTAGTGGTCCTGGTTAAATTTGCCAAATATGGTTTCATCGTTAGGTAGCTATCTACTGTTTTTCATTCAATTAACCTGCGGTAATGTTGCCTGGTCCATGAGAATGCCGGCGCGAACGGAGCAGGATCCAAGGTCAAGTACAAGACATCTTTTGTGACTGCTCAACGGCCGGCTTGAGGGAACAACAAAGTTAAGCGAGATGTCAGCATGAGCCATCAAATGGCGATACCATTCATCTCGCTCTTTTGTTGAGCTCAACTGAAGTACCGTTGCACTCACGGGACTCGCCGACGCTGCGAGAAGGGAAAAAGTCGCTGTTTATGGTGTGCAACTTTAATTATTCCAATGAGATTCTTGAGAACGATCACTTCATTTTCTACATTTTCCTCCAACGGGGTCAGTATAGGTAACTGAAGTCTTGCTAGGCTATAATAGATAATTATCTTTACTGACGTTGGATTCAAATGGACGGACAACTTTCCTGCATAGAGCAATCCTTTTGCTTACACGAGAAGTCGAGGCCGATACTCCGATCGTCGAGAAGTTGTAGAATACATTTTCCGGTGAGGTCCACCTTTTGTAGCGGTCGTTGAGTAAACTCTCCCTCGAACACGTGGATACGCCCATCTTTGAGGTGTAGAAATTTTTCGCGAAATTTGGAATTAAGCACAATATGCGCATAGCCTTTCATCTCAGGGGGACTTGGCCGCTCTGCTATATCCTGCAAGGTGTACATGTCCTACAAATAGAAAAGACTACCATTTATCGGAAGCCTCTGTCTCTTGAACGCACAGTAATATGTAAAATGAATATAATAAAACTGAACTTAGAAGATTGATTGTACGTTTAGTATATCATGGACGATTTTAATATAAAGGAAAAATATCTTCCGTGACGTTACGATGCATTAACTGTATATGTGCCTTTTTTTTTGCGAAAATAAGATGCGCTCAGAGGACTCTGCAGTTGCTGTCGCAGTTTAAAATTAATCAAATCAAACATTTAAGAAGCAATACGTTAACAGGACTGACGGCCCAATGTTTGTACTTTTCAAGCAAATAAATAGGCTAGAAAGGACAAACAGTCGTGACGATAGCCTACCTTGAGAAGAGGTATCAGTGCCTCACTGCCACAAAGATTCGTCGAACTGAGAGATTTGATCTTTGAGTTTGCCAGTGAATCAAGAGGATCATTGGAATTATCAACAAGAGCCTGAGCTCCAACCACCGTATCGTCGCCGTTTACTGACAAAAGAAAAAAACGACAACAGAGTTATTTTCGACTACGTAGGATGCAAGATATATGCAACATTTATGTAGGCACTTTAGCGGTAATATTTAGGTTTTTGAGGATAATTTGGCACAAATTCTTTCGCTATTCCTAGCACTAAACAAATAGTACTTTTTGATATAATCACAAGGAGACTTTATCATAGCGGTAAGAGCATCGCTGTTGAGATGCAGAAAAAAACATCTGCTGTCATCCAATACCTTCATGATAAATACTAATTACTACCGAGATCCCCGATTGCGTCTTCATTCGACCGGAAGCTATACAATCGAAAATAAACTGCAAATGGCTCGAAAAGTGAGTAGATAAGGGCGCAAAATGTCCTTGCTTATAATCCTAAATTGAACGCAGAAATTCGTAATTGATTCTAAAGGGGAAATATTTGTCACCAACTGAGCTATCAAAATAAGCTCGTCTCTCAGGCCTATTGCATGTTAAGGCTTTTTCAGACCGTTAAACTTTTTTGTTCATGGAACATATGGTAAGAGTTACTGTTGCTAGTAGCATTAGCAACAGTAACTCTTCATTAACCGTGTTTTAACGTTATATGCCAAAATGAACAGCTTCCTACATTTGTCTCATACAGCTGCATGCTAAAACATATGTCTATCTCGATCCGGCGACTAAGACAGTAACCACAAGCACGGAATTACTATTGCCTCAATTCACAGTGGCCATTCATTATAATAATCCACCAATTTTTTTTCCATTTCTTATACCGCATAGACGTCAAAAAAACGTCTCACACGCATTGTTGGGCTACATGAAATTGAAAATGGCGTCGATGGTTGGTATGTGTAGTGACTGTAGTTTTTGACGCTTTATGCAAAAACGGTCAATCATAACGGCTTTAACCCCTTCAACATACTTAAAGATAACAAATTAGGACTAACGTTCAGTTGGGTTAGGCCTTCGAATTGACCCCGCGACGATAAGTTCCCCCGAACGCCGTGCATACACGAAATGCGATATGTAATTTTCGTGTTGCCTGTTTCGTTCTGGCCTTATTTTGTTGTAACTTCGCTCAAGCCGAACTCACCGATGGACTTTAGAGTTCCATTAAGTCGCTCCTCAAGGCGGTTAATATTATCCATTTGACACTGACCAAATCTGCCAAGCGTCACCCTTTCTAACTGATCTTTGAGGGTGGCACTAAAACCTTGTCGGGTTGTTAGTCGAGTTTCTTTCATCTTGAGAGACTTCTCGGACGGGCTTTTGTTTGCAGACTCATGTAGCTTGTCACTTGAAGGCAGCTCCAGCCGCTGTACTGTCAGCGGCTTCATCACTTCTTCCAAGCTCTGTTCTAAAATGCTCTGGAATCGAAAAAATTGATTATACCCACTGCTGAATTGAATGTAACTTTGTTACAAAGTGTTATACTTTGTGGAAACGCACTGATCTTGAAGTCAATGCCGTTCTCACTGTTATAGAACGGTTTACGGCATTCGAAGTAGACGCTGCAGTGTCACGCATCTGTACTCAACGGACGACGACAATCCAATGTACATCAGTTCAAGGAAAAATTACAACAAATCAATCGACAGGACCTGTACAGCAGAGATAGACTGAGACATTTCATTACTACTCAACGCAAGACATCTATTTCGAAAAAGACCTGATATCTAAAGATACCTACTACGCATGAGGTTGACTAGCTTCTGAACATTTCAATTTCCGTAAAAAAACCATTAACTTGTGCTAACTTTTTTTTGTTCTGCCTTTACAACTACATTAGCCTCATAAAACAGAGTTTCTATTGATTTAATTGTGTCAGCTAGTGAATGACCAAAAGCGTAGTGCATTGCACCTTGTTGTTATGAGTGCCCACTCCATGTTGATTTTCCTATAATTGTGTTATCAGTTCGTCACGTCTGCGAACTCAAGCCACGTACACGTACAGCCCGCTGCACGTTAAAGCACGCAGCTGAGCTTCATTTTTCCATGAAGCCTGACGCTGTTTTCATGTTGTCTTGAGAAAGAAAATTTCTAAGTTGTCCCAATCGGATAATTTTCTGGCGGTGTTGGGCGTCACTGCCCGTTAAGGGACTCTTTTGATCGAACCTGAAGCGACTTTTGATCTTTCGCTTCATGGTATCTGAATATTTTGGATTGATTAAGTATAATTACGTATTGCCTAGGTTCGAATCCTTTTTTTTTCGAACAAATACTTGTTTTTTCCAATTACCTGATACACAGTAACAGCTTTTCCACAAGTACTTCAATAAATCTGCAACGTTATCAGCGTCTGTTCATTCTACAGTAGCGTAATAAAAGGATATCATCCCTGGATCATATACACACCAGTCAAATCCTGTTACCTTGCCTACATATTATCTATTATGTGCAATGGCAAGCCTCGATCAGATATTGAACTTCCGATCAGTTACATAGCAATGTGATTTTTTTTGTTATTCCGTTGTACGCTCTATTGAAATACTACCTAATATAAACATTCAAAACCGTTTATTCTTCAAATCCATATAGTCATAAAGCGGCCTGAATATCATCATTCATGGTAAAAACACTGCACTTTTGATATCGCGTTCCGTCCATCGTTGCACTTTACCCACCGAACTGACGTCGGCAAAAAAAATGACGACTCTTATCGTTTAACGTTTCAACAAGCTTTAGCAATGGTTTCCTGTCGCCAAATCTTTCAGAAATCTAGCTCTTACATCTAGCAATTACCTTTCTGCTAGGTGTCCTGTATTGACGTGCATTCAGAACAGCAAAAGGCTTCCGACACAAGAACCCATTCAGGAAGAGAACAATAACAATAACTGCTTAATTAAGCGCAGGCCAGTACAGGCTACGTTAACCTAGGAATAGGGTTCCCAACGGAAATCCACGCTCTGAGCCAGTGTTGGGGCACAATCTTCGTGCCGTAAACATCAGCGTCGTAATACTAGCCATTGGGTGAGCTAGATTTACAAAGCCAGTAATTACGTATTAATAGTTAAGTTAATCGATGCCATGCGGATGATGGATGAGATTGTCGTACCTCTCTAGCAAAAGAAGCTGCACTTTTTCGTGGCGAGGTTAGATTAAACGGTTTAAGTGTAGGCGACGAGTGATCTAGCAGGTGCGACTGTTGACTTAACATTGATACCGTAACAGGATTTAGAAGAGTTACAGCTGGTGAACGTTCCTGTTCGTGTTCGGCTTCTTGGCTGATGTAGGACGTAGACGACACAATTTTACGTCGCGGTGGCGCCGATCGGTGACGAATCTTTTCCAAAACCTATAAATCGCCTACTTGCGTTAGAAGAAATGCCACCAGTCGTTTGAAATTGTACATAGTAAAAAAAGTTCAGCATGTTAACGGGTTCTGCATATACAGATCATCGCAAACAAAATGTCGTTTAAGCACATGTACTAAACACAACACTAGTTTGTGATCAAGACATAAACGGGCGGTAAATGCTGTTTCTACCAGCCAAGTTCACGCGACCACATCGCTGGCCGCGTAACCCGGCAGTCTCCATGCGTATGAGCAACATTTCGAAGGTGTAGCTGTCTAGTACAATTTATCCAAGGTTCAACTGTCCTACGTTGGGTTCATTAGTACAAAACTTTTTGCCTGGTTAACAGTCAAGGCGCAAAATAGGACAACAGAAATTATTGTCCTACCACATTGAAAATGCCAACGAGTGCCAATACGATTTGATGTAGAAGTCGCACCCAATTCAAAAGCTTCATGCAAGAATTGTTATGGGTGTTTGGATACTCTATTACATGTGTCTTTCGACCACAGATTCTATGATACGATGAGGACACTTCGTTACCAAAGAAAATGATTCGGCATAGACTTGTCTTATTTTCCCAGCGATGCGTTAGTCAAGGCTCGAATATTCGAACTTTTTTATTGTCTTATCTCAGTAAACTTACCTTATAGAGGCTTGTAATAAACAGCTAAAGTTTACAAGTAAATATTGTACGCTTCATTACGTTACGCGAAACCCTAGCGGACAATCCCGTTTATACGAAACTTATCACATTATTGGTAAGTGAATACTGTTCTTTTTGCCTTGAGCAAATTCGCAGTTGGCAAGAATTTTAAGTTCTAAAAATATTGCATCGTATACAGTTGCTGAAATAGCCCAACTTAAATTACAACAGCCGTATTGAACTTATGCACCTTCTCGTTATTCTTGGCGATATTTTCGAAGTTCTTGATAAGGTTGAGCAGGTTTGTGGAATGCGATATTTTTGGCTGATGGTCTCGAATGAGTTTTTCCACTGCTGAACGCACTTTCTCTGCCCGCTCCTCGAACAACCTACAAACAATGTTATTATATATAGGATAAATGTTTAGTTGAAACAAGCCTTGATCGAAATTCAGTTGCAAAAACCGTATTAATGATGAATCCAGTATGTTACAATACCGCTAGATATTTTCACTGAGAAAATGCCTCCATCTACTGGCAGATACCGAACTCAAAAACAATTCGTACGTAAAAACTATGAGTGTCGACTCCCAGATTACGATACGCCCAATACTCTAGTCAGACCCGCGATAGAACGAACGTCGAGATTCATAACACACGTACGTTAGGTTACATTTGACCTACATCCACCAATGACAAACGTAACGCCCAATGATGACTGCCTAAACGACAATCTAGTTGGCGTTTTTAGGTTGGTGCCATGGAAATATTGTGATGACTCAAACAAGTGATCGTTTAGCTGTCGTAAAATGTTTCAAAGCTAAAGGCTGAGAACAGTGGACTGGTCGCACCGATTCATATCTACTGCAGGGCAGTCAATGTAGGTTCTCCAAAATCGAGCCACTTTTATAGTCCCACCTATTACAATCAATAAGCAATCTCTCTATGTATACAGCAAATAATAAAAGCCTACGGTATTACTAGTAACAGCGGTTTCTTCGAAGTACATTTAAGAATATTGGCTTTAGCTTGTGTTTCTCACCGTCATTTGAACCAGTCTATTATACTAAGCTAGTGAATGTTCTGCACATGCACATAGACATATGTGTATACACAGAACGATGCCCTAGTCAGTCCTGATCAGTCGTTTCTGTTGCATGTACTGCCCGTCCGAGCACAAAGTTATTTAGTAAAATGCTACAATTATCTTCTTCTATAGTTCTATAACGAGGAGACAAAGTAGAGATTCTCTTGTGAGGGTCGTTCGGTGCCATCAATAAATCTATGCGAATTAATCTTATAGCTTTTTTAAATGTACAATGTATGGCGTCCTAGGTGTTTCAAAAGCTAAATCCTTTAAAACACCTAAAAAAATGTTTTCCTTTTAGGTGCTTTAAGCGACTGTGCCTCGAACGGGAATCGACCTACTTTGCTTTTACTATATATTTTATGCTTATCTCGAGCGTAGACTAGCTTTCTGTAATACAATGTAACGAGAAGAATGCCGTCGGTCAGATACCGTTGATGCTGATCGGCGGTGTGGCTACTTAAATTCGGATTGTTGTGACCGCTGTCAAGGTTATGTAAACTTTGTTGCTGCTGTCGGGAAAATTGTTGGCGGATCTCAGTGACAACCGTGTTAACTGAGTTCGTCTCGGAACTCTCCGAATTAGAGTCGGACTCTACGTGCCTTGGCGAGCCTAACCTAAAATAACCAGCCAAATACAAAACGTTAGATTTATCCAACGAAGCCGCGTTTATATTTATCACACTGACGTCTGATCGACGTTAAAATGCCATTATCAAGTACAAATTTTGCACATTAGATAACATCGTGAGGTATTCAATGGTCCAACATCTGTCCACCAGTGTGTAAGACTCAAATAATCTGATATTATATATATATAAGCACACCATGTACAGCAATGTTTCAATAGGAGGCCATGCATAGCATTTACGGCCAAGGTGGTGCCGAAAATGTTGTAGTCACAAACAAGTCCTATTTCATATTGTCATACCGGGGAGAAGGGGTTCTCATAGGGAGGTGTGGATGATGTATGGACGAGGTACGAAGGGGCTGAATTTTTCTCCGCTGGGGTTCTTCATAATATTGTTCTTCCAGGTCCTCCTCGGGAATTACCTCTAGTTCCTTAATCGGATCTGAAATAAAAAAGCGCCGTATAATATATAGGTTATTTGCGCTTCATAAACGATCGTTTCAGTGACTAATATATGTTAAGTAAGCGTTGAAACCATAGCAGTTGCCGTAATGAGATTCTGAAAAACAGCCTCAGCTTTTTGCTGTACGGTAGCGATAATACGTACGACCTTGCCGACTGAAAACCATACAATACATGGTTTTCAACACAGAACATCGTAGTATTGTTCTGAAGCTTCGTTAAAAATCGACCTCATTCCTTCGAGAAAAAGTGTATACAATTGTCAGCGTAATTTTATTCAGCTGCACGGATTTCAGGTCAGACTTAAGCAAAAATTTCCCAAATCATTTAAAAGGCAAAACGATAAAAGATAGCCCAGTAAGAGTTGTTGTAAAGAGAATACCTATGATATTCGTTTGGAAACCGACTTTATTTAAAGGTAAACTAGCTAAAACAAGCCAGCCAGTGTTTAATTATCGCATATACCGCCGATATAGTAATCATAGTGGTCTGCGTCGTCGACTGAGTCGTAGTCGTGTTCGTCGGGGCCTGCGCCGCTTTCCGGACTTGCCGCACACAACAGCTCGAGCTGCTGCAGATTTAGCGCTTCATGGTTTCCATTATCCGAAGTAACAGAGTCAGAGTCGCCCAGCATTTGACGGAGCTGAACGTCCACATTATCAAAGCCGCTCGCGGCAAGAAGGTTGTGAACCTGTAACGAAAGCCAAGGACAGATGGCCGATGTTGGTGACAGGATGGAACAGGGCGTGATGGTAGTGTTTTCAGAAAATATGAAGTTTAGTTTTTCCAAATTACATCAAATACTAGTTGACTGAGCGTGAAAAAAGAAAAACAAGCCGTACCGTTCATGTCTGATATGTGTGTCTAGACGCTGGATACGGCCTACCATGATGGCAAACAGTTCTCACGGACGAGAACGCTTGCTATTTATTATATCTGTAAAATTCCGCTGGTCAGAGGCTGATAAAGGTAGCGCCTATACTTCTTAGGTGACGACAAAACACAGCATTGAAAATTGACGGGCCGCCGAAGATCACAGGGAGCTAGTGAGGTCGACATCGTGCCAGTTGGTACTGGAGTAATGCACGTAAGAGCTCTGGCATCCTCATCATGACGCTTATCTCATTTTCTGATTAATTACATTGCAGCCACTACTTTATACGCGTCGAAATTGTAAAGGGTATAATGATTTCTGATGTTTTAGGGGGTTTCCTTTTATAAAGTCAGCATGCACATATAGTCTCAAACAATTTCAGTTGTTCTAGATTCCAACATGACGAGCTGACAACGATCCTCTGATCGCTGAGATTGCCTATAGTTGCAACGGTTCTGTTAATCATATACAATTGGCCTGTTGGAACTTAAAATCTGTTCTACATTGCAGCCCTAATTATACAGGATCGTATCATCGGAGTGACTCAGTTAGATAATGGTGACGATCTTATAGAGACGTCTCAGAAGAAAAAGGCTGATTGCTAACAGCTAAGTTCCTTTGACGATTCTTAAACCACGCTGCTATGGCTAGCTTTTTACCATCGGCCATTCCGAGCTCGAAACTCGTAAATTATAGGTAGTTCTTGCCGTCGTAGATTTATGTATTTTTCCTTGTAACTGTATCATACGGTTATCAAATATAGCTTCATTGACCTGACTACCAGCAAAATGTAGGGGTACGTGTTTCACGCGATTTTTACCAGCCGTTTATTCTATCCAAATTGAATGGTGTCATCAATGTCTATAAACACAGTAAAATTAGGACACTTAAAGCACGTTCACGATTTTTCCCACGACGCACGGTATTGAGTCTATCTATCTATTGTAACTATCTATTAAAAATTCTTCCTTTGGAAGCGAAATAGTAATGCTATTACAGGTTGCTCGGTCGACCGGTTACTACACGTACGCAGTAACAAAAATAGCAGTAGGGTGAAATTCAGGTTTGGATCATCGACTGTTAAACTTATAGCTAAATCGCTTCTGATTATGTTTCCCTAAGAAGTAAGTTCAAACAAAACCTTTACCACAGTATCGCTTACGGCACTCGCTGTCGTACTAATAGCTACGACGGACTGTTAAAACTACACTAGTAGCAGCAGCAGTAACAACAACAACAACTTTATAGCCATTACGGTTTTTTTTTTACTTTCCTTTCTATGCTACCACTTACAAATGATAGCACTTTTATAGAGGAATTATCAACAGAGGTCATGTAGTATAGTAATGAGCCACAACTCCGACCTGACCCTCTTATGTAAACTGGCCTTAACGGTGCGAAATACTGACTGCTGCGAAATGCTAACTGCTCATGTAAATCAGTAGAAAGCACAACAACTTTGTTCTCCAGTCAATGGGCCACTGCCTCTACGACTACTTAATGAAAATCTGGGTTAGCGGATCTAAGCAAAAACGAAAAAAAGAGAGATTGAGGGTTAGTGGTCCTCATGACGATAAACACAACGGCCGCGTCTGAGCGACTCTCGGCCCAGACGCAACAAGCTCCGTTGTTGAGATACTTAGTAGTATGTACACAAGACTACCCTAAAAAATAAAAGTAAAATACAGTTAACTCCACTACATAAAAATTACTCGATGGTCAGAACTTGGCGCTAAATTGAAAATTCGGGAACATGTGGACCCTCCTTTACTTGTTAATCACATAGATAATTTTTCAAACTTGATCTAAATACTTATATAGAAACAAATAGGCAAACACAGGCTGGTTCAATATTGTCCGGAGTTTTATTAGGCGCTTTGCTAAGTAAATTCAAGCAATCTGTATCAATGTTTTGGTGGTAATCTCTATGAAAAACGTGTTTTATAAGCGTGTCATACATTTGAGGCGACCGGACAAATGTTGTAGCCCGAACCAATTTGCCAAATGTCACGCAGGCAAGTTATCACGATCTCTACGTCCTGATGTAGGCCATACTATACAAATACTTTAACTATGAATAGAGCGGTCCAAGTTTTTTTACGCGACCGACTTGCATGGAGACGTGTAGCTTTAACGTTACTCACGAGCACTTTATTAGACTATACCGTTTGATTGAAACTTCTATTTTCACTGCTGTACCTTTCTAGCAGTGACAGCAACTGCCGATTTATTTTTTAGGGCAACAGTTTGTACTACAAATGTTCTCTAATACTGTAAGACTATTATCTCACCGGGATCTCTCATTCAATTTTTTTATTTTTTAATTAATTTAGATTTTTTAATTTAAAAAAAATCTTATGAATTTTGCCTTGTCAGGTGTAAGAAATGTTTGCATTTACTCGTGGGTATTTTAATCACAGGTTATATTGTTCTCCATTTATGTTTTGTGCAAACATATTTATTTTTTTTTTTTCTATGATAAAACCATGAGGTTTTGCTGTGGTTTTTCACTCTGCAGAACTTTATGGCTGAATTACACGTACAAATGGTGACATAAAAAGGATATAATTTTATATATATATATATATATATATATATATATATATACGATATATAACCATAGAGCCTGAGACTATAATTGTTATCTGTATTTTTCCTAATATCAAAAAATACAGAAAGGTGCGTGCTTCAGTAACATGTTTATAACTTGCCAGTCTGTGAAAAAATGAGCAACAGCCGAAGCCTCTGGTGACTATGGAAGAATGTCATCTAGATACTCGTACTTTTGAGGTAGGCCGACTCCCAAAGAATTTTGTGTGAGGTCATTAGGGTCACAGTGTCCACGAGAACCATGAACAGGCAAGCAGGCAGCAAAAAGTAGTCAGTGACAAGTTAGATAATATATTTGAGCCAGGAACATTCTTAAGGTGAAATTTCGTTTCTGATAACACACATCGCCCAAAATTTACCTTATCCCAACCAAGTTCATATAAAAAAGTGCCTTTCCATTCAAGTAGACGAACAGTAGCATTCACACGTATGGCATATCTAGATAAACTTGTGCCTATTACTGTATAAAAAGGCTCAGTACCTGACTGTCTGAACATAATAATAAGTTGACTTTTATGTACGGTATGGGAAGGCGTTCGTTCCGACAGGGTTTCAAGTTTCTCGATATATATTGCAATATGATTTCAGGACTGTTTTTTTTCTGACGTACCTGAGCAAGCTGTCCTATTGTGGCGCGTACGAATGAATCGCAACGCTTCTTGTCAACTGGTCAATTTAGTTGGTAATCCCGTTATATTTAGCGACAGCCAGTTATACAATGTACTCGTTATGCCGAGTCATGAAAAAATTCATTATCGCAAGTGCATAGGACAGAACGCAAGCAGCTTTTGCCATTGAGTGTATGGGACCATTATGACCAATGGAGTTCTTAACTTTTGCGCGATCGAGGACGAGACCACAAGAGTGAGAAGAGATCAGGCGATCTACTGGTTTCTTACCACAAGAAAGTTACTATTACTACTGCCAACTATTAAACGATGTTCGAAGCACAGCTAGCGAACGACTGCAAGCTCTTAGCTTTAGTATTGCCAGCCGACAGCATCTCTGATCAAATATCGAAGAAACGCCGGCAGAATCTTAAAGTGATCTCGATGTGACTCTGAGCAGATTCTAAGTGATGACTAGACCGACTATTAGTCTCTCACGGACGCCTACTTGTGTTGCTTGTAGATGATGAGCGGACAGTTCGGGGTGGTGCTCAGCAATCTGTGATCAAAACAATCCATCAGCGGTTAGATCTGACAAATGGTAGATGTAAATAGCTGGAAAAGGTACTTGTTTAGCAGTAGAAAATCTCATTATTCTAAATCTAAAAAGCAGATGGCGCCTATGGTTCCATTGAGTAATCGTCGTCTGAGAGAATCAGTCGGTGGGTCTTCAATTAGACGTAACTTCGTAAGCGAAATGTAAATAATGAAATTAATGACTCGGCAAAGCTGACATTACATCATGTATAAATCAGCTTGATTCGATCATATGTAGAAGTGTATTTTAAAAAATTGTTTTCATACCACTGATCGGACAACAACCATATTGGACGGGACGTATTACTACGATGTGTAGCAACTAAGATCGTTAAAACCCAGTGATTTAGTTATTCTTCGACGTTTCAATATTGGGTTATTCTTTGCATGCGCACGCTACCAACGTATATGAGACGCTACCGATTTCCCTTCTACGCAAATTATAGTAATAAAACTATTTGATCCTTGACAGCGGCCACTACTGACCATGCAGCGGCCAGAGTTGACCCCAGCTTCGTATTGAGATGGACGATCATTAGACTACACTTTTATCTGTACTAGCTGAGTGACAATTCCTAGCATGCCATCTTACGGCGAGACTATAGTAAAAATGAAAAAATCTGTCGTTAATTGCTACATCTTGTGACAAAGTTCGAAGGCTTTTTATTAGGGATCATGCAACTAGATATAATACGGTATCGAAACACAAAGGCCATATGTATGTAAATTGTGTTTCCGAGATATGTTACAAACAGACGCTTTATTAGCGGTAATCAGCCGAGTTATTGTGCTAGTAGTGGCGCCTGGAGACAACAGCAAATGCAGACGTATTTTTACGTTTTACGGATGCCAGATGTTGCCATTCCTACTAAACACTGCTGAAGATTTTATCAAAAAAGCCGTTAAACGAGTTAGCGCGCGACGCCGAAATACCCCCTCCTGCAGGCTTCCCTCAATTTCGGTCCATCATTTATGCGCGGTAGCAAAGGAAACATCTTAGAACCCCATTATAACGCAAAAACTATAGGTGTTTTTTGTTCGGCTAAATATTACGTGCACCTTTTTGCCGTGGGGTTTTCCGCATAAACGAACATTCATGACGATAAGGTATTATTTAACTCTACACCCTTATTGCGCTTCGGTATGTTTATATGTTCCATTTTTAGAAGAAGATAATTTCGACTAAAATTTTCAAAATGAAATGGTTTATTCTGCTAGTGGTAGCTCGTGAGATTTTTATTCAGTAATTGGCAGCGCCAGGAATAATAAAGCTCACGGGGACCGGCAAAACAACAGTTCGCGACATTGATCTCGTCCAGTTGAAGACAAGACAAATTGACAAAGATAAATCATTGCTTAACAAGCTACCATGCTAACCAAGTAATGATTCCGTGACCAATCGCGTGTGTCAACACTTGTCATACCATGTCGTTACCCCTACCCCAAACCGAGCGAACTCTGCCCATAGTCGTTGCACATGCCAACCGTTTGCTCGTTCCGATCGAGTAACAGAACGTATGCCTTCTGAGCTGCGGTGAAATCCCAATTGAGTAAGTTTTTTCTTGCTTCCAATAATGAAGCAAGTACATCATGGCTGGTACCGGGACGCGACGCCTCTCTACAAGCTGACTCTGCCGACCGCCAATACGTCGGTTCAGCCTTATTTTCACCTATCCTAACGGTGAATGAATAGCTGTTATTGCGATCAACTCGAGCGAACACCCGCAACTTCTCGTCCACCCTGTGACTATTTTTGTTAACGTAGTAACTATTGCGACCAAGCTTAGAAAATTAATGCGATTTAAGCAACGATGATTAGCGCGATAGATGGTTATGCATATGTGCCAACACAGAATAGACATATAGAAACACACAGACACTACCATTGCCACTGCTGATACTACTAGTAGTACTGCGTTTGGGACACGTTGCCGTCTCGATCGCAGAGATACGGAGAAGTAAGCACCGTTGCGATTTGACATTTTGCCAAATATTAAGTGACCGCAGGCTACTTCAATGGTCGTCGCTTAGCAGTCAACTTGGGTACGTGAAGTTGCTGGCATACGTAAAGTTTACTCTAAATAAACGCTTTATGCAAATTTCCTTTTTCGACGCGCGTACACGCAAACAAATTCGTTGTCAAGCATCAAACAACCTTAACCAACCTAGCCAGTGCGGCTGAGTGTGTCGATCTCATTGCCCCAAAAGGGCATATGCGTGGAAATAGATTTGTTCACACAAAGGACATTTCATTTACTTACGTTGATTTTACTGCGATTTTTTTTTATAGGCGTACTTCTGCGTTGCTGTAATTAGGTCCTAGTGGCCCACGTACTCGCACCGTCGATACGTTTCAATCTGGGAGACTGCTATGTCAAAGTTTGAATAGCTCAACGCTTTTCAACTAAGCTCTGCTTCAAAGATAAGACGGTGGCCAGGCACATTTGTGATATACAGATTAGCCCTTGGGATACACGTTAATGGCGCCACTTGTAAAAGGCGTAGAAAAGCCATAGAGGCTTTACTCGTTAGATTAAACTTGCCAACTTATAGACACGCCATCTCTACAGTCATCTAGGTGAGCAAAACCGGCTGTATCAATGTAAGAACTTGACCATGCAGCTATGATCCTTGCACAATAGATTTTATGCCCAATTGAAAACATCAGTCAAAGTTAAGCTAGAAATTGTATCTCTATTATATTTTAACACTTCTATCTTTTACTTAGTTCCTTCATGTTTGCCTGTATCATATCACCTACTTGGGCACTTCACCTTTTCGTTCATAGAGGCTATTGGTTGACTTCGTCTTGTCTGTCACCTCTTTACGACATCTACATTGGCACGGATATTTCCATCGTTCTAACGCACCCCACATTTCATACAGACAGCCCAAATCCATCAGGAAGTTTGCTACTTTGTCATTTTGTAATGTTCGTTGCAAAACGACAATCGTTTGCTACGCTAGGTGATCTTGGACCGCGCTGGATATTTCGTAGACCTTTACGAAAGTTTTCCAGTAACGTTGTCTGCAGAAATAACGGCGACAATGGAAACATGTCTCTATGGCGAGAGACTAACGTGTCAACAGCCCTATTATATAACCGTCAAATAGACTTAACCTCACCGTCTTTCACCATGATCCGAAACAACGTAAACGAAGCAATATCTGGTATACGTCTGTGAAGCCGCATTCAAAATTGACTCTCACTCTAATTAATCCATTATGTGTTCACAGAAAATATACGTAATACAAACGATTATAACGACAATGTACACATACTCAACAATGAAATACTTCGTTTCTCGTGGCAAAACTCTACAAATGACTTTGATGCCCACTACTTTTATAGCTCCTCACAACACTGAACCAAGTGCGTCTACGCCCGGCATCGAACCTAGACTATCTAAGTTCCGTAAGCAAACGCGTTATTACTCGACCGTTACGGGGACCTGTGTATTTGCATCTGCCGCTCGTACAATGCTAGTGGGATTACAGAAAGGTGTACAGGTAAATCAATAACTCTCTCTATTTACGCATATTGTAAATAATACTTTTCCAATCATGTCGATAGCGTTTGGTGCTGCAGATAAATTGGTAAACACAACATTCAGCGTCCTGTTTGCTATCAATGCGTGTGTTAATGCGCCTTTCTAGCCCTAAGGCGGAGATACGTTGATAAGGCGATGTTGGGGTCTGCTACAAGATATGGTCTTCACTTACGTAATCGCCGTCTTTAAGAAACACGCTACTGCTGCTGCTACTACTACTACTACTACATGGACGCTCCGCGTAGCAAAGTAGCGACTAAATAAACCACTACTGAATGAATTTGACCCAGATTACTTCAGTAGACATTTTTTCTCAGAGGTAGAAGTTGAACTCACTCTCGAGAAATATGTAACTTAATAGGAAATGACTGGTGCGAGTGTGTGCACCGCAAATTTGAAAGATAATCAATACTACACACGCAAACGTAACGTTTGTCTTTCTATCCAAACCAAGACAACGGCAGATATAAGCGTCGACAGGGTACATGTCCAATAAACGGACTTCCCTTTGCCACTGTCCATCATTGAACACATTGCTCAAGTCAGAGCTTGCGCCACTTATGCTCTATTTACTATTATAAAAAAAAAACAGACAGATGTAGAGGATGCTCGTCTCATACTCTATCTACCATACCGGTAATTTCTGATAGCTTCTACGGAGCCGCTGAGTCAGGATACTGCCTGCTCCTCTAATTACTAGCGTTAGTCATAATCCTAAAAAGATACCTATGTCTATCCACAAAAAGATACTGTAGTTGACACACACTTGAGAACGAGGGATTACGGTGATGTGAAGACGCTACACAGGCCATCCACCGTCTTTATGAGCCTTTCCAGCAAGGGCTTTACTCCACTGGAACAAACGCATTCTACCTTATTTACTCTAACAATAACCTTAACCATATCTAACAGCACTAATAGCTACACTCATGTATTACAACAAAGCACAATAACGTCGACGACATGCAATGCAGCCAACACCTCTTCGATCGGGATCTACCAGTCAAAAACTAACAGTTGATTCCAGCGATGGCGCTAGTAACACGTGTCCTGTGTTGACCATCAGCAGAAGATCCCCGTACTCTTTCACCGGTAATTACTGATTTGACGTTTTGTGTGCGAGGCCAAAATCAGCATGGTTATGTTTTGGCCCCATACGCGAGTCGGTGTTCGGCCCTGTCCACTTGACTAACCTCCCTTCCTCCTAGGTGGGCCACTGTTTCCCGTCTAATGCATCCATTCGTCCGACCCAAGCTGGAGCTAGTTGCGTCGGCAAGTCTTTGCTTACGTTTTGCCGCCGCTGCTGATGGCGGTGGAAGCCCCAAAAAGCCAAAATGAACTACTATAATAGCAACAGTAATATTATAGAAGTAGAAGTACTGGCAGCGATGGCATCGTATCATACATAACAAAGTCAGTGATGGGCATGCGGGGGGTAGAGGAAGCATCTGGTTCGCCTATTCAGTTGCCGCTGATGATCGGCAAACGCCATTTTTTGTTTGCTGTGTATTTGTTCGTCGGGCGAGCTATCCCGCCCCTGGTTTTTCAGCCCCACAACAACACAGAACAATGGGACACATTCGCGGGGCGATGGCCGCTAGCCATAGCGGCCACTAGCGATATTGGCGTTACGAACGGCCAGGTCTACGCAAATGCATCAGATCCAGCTGAAGTCTTTTCCATAGTTCTATGGTCGGGTCGTCACTTAGAATTGTTAGTCGTACGTTTTTATAAGCGCTTATGCGTTTGTGCGCGTAACTTGGTGAACGATGAAATCCAACGAATTTCTCGCTTCGTGCAGTGATGTGTATCCCTGCCATAAGTTTGACTGTCAGTTTGTTCTTCACTCATCCTGTTCGATAACTTTACATGCCTTTTTAAATTTTGTTCCGTATGATAGTTACCATCATTGACGTCGTCAACCGTCTTTTTGGAACCACGAAATTTGCCGTTGAGCTTCGCCCCGTCATCCTTGTCGGGCTGGGCTTTTGCCGAACGTCGGCCCTACCAACGCCCCGTGATTCTTCTCGTGTACTTAAATCTCCATTAGCCATGTTTGTCTCGATGTACATAGCAATATTCATTATTTACTCGTTTCCTTACCGCTCCGAGTATTACTTTATTTTTCTAATAGTTTTCTCTCGTCGTCCAGCGATCAGTGTTGTTTCTATCTACTATTGTATTTAGACTGTGCACATCTGTGCGCTGAATTGCGCCTTTTCATCATTAAAATATGAAATTTCGAAACGCAAACATCCAGGTATATAATAGTTACTGCAGAATTGCAGATCAGTATCCTGGTCACAGAATCGCGTACCGATGAAGATCGGTCCTGTTGGACTGCAAGCATCAATCTCTTATTTGGCTATCGCCCGAAATTTCAACTGCTGTTAACATCCATAGAGTATTCAGGGCACTACTTATAATCAATCAGTAGTTAGGGCGATCTTGAGGCAAAATGCTTAGGCATACACGATTCATTTGGGCTCCATTTCATGGAAAAAGGGAAATCGCCCATGTTTAATAGAAGCTTTATTGTGTCTCATGGAGAACTGTAAAAAGCGCATTTTGTCAATATGCAATTTTACGCAAGCTCTTTGATATTAAAACAGAATTCAGTGTCAATCGAACCGCATAGTGTAAAAATTCAAAAGTACCGCCATTTTTCACGTTTAAACGAATCGAGTTAAATACCAATAACAGGATATCGTACTAAACTGGCGCATAAGAGTGAAGATATATTAAGGAAAATATAGTAAAGCATAGACAAATAATGAACTTGTCAGCATGTCAGGCATCAATCAACAAAAAGGAAAAATAATTTGATTTTAACATTTTCGTCAGTATCTCTGATGCATAAGATCAGGTATTTGTTAAGGGGTATGCGATGAGTGCATTGACAGGCGACCATAACACCGGTGGATTACCCTCTCTGAGTAATCCATATGCTCTTGGCTAAATGGGGGATTCTGTTAGCTAACCTAACATCGGCTTCTAATGTATAGCCTGAATCCAGGCGAAGGTTGGAACTTAAGGTACATCCGTTTCGTTTCGAGGAAAAGTGATCGTATCAACTTCCCTTAGAGTCGAGACAGCGTAACAAAGCTAACGCGTAAGTACCTAAATACAAAACCCTATGGATATGAAAGCGTCAAAACATAACAAGATATGATTGACATTCGAGAAATATCCATCACACAGGGTACATCCGATCTCCGCCTATATATATGCAAAATATTTCTGTGGTATCTGTCTGCTGCGCTCTTACAAGATGGCGTTTTGCGTAATCGATAATGGCTACCAGGACCATTGTGAACAGTCCTGAAGTCGTACTCGCTCGGGGGCTGCGTTTAGATTTGTTGCGCTAGATATCCCGTTGCATGGAGGCTCTAGCGTACACACCCGGTGACCTCTTAGCTTGCCGGGGCCTTCAGGTGAAGTGCTAAGTTTGAAATTCGTAAAATTGCTAGTCATGGTAGACTTCATTACAACCCGGACATGAATGTAGCAGTCAAAACAGCAGGACCATGGAGACCTTATTCGCCTAATCATTATTACGCTAACCCCGTCATATAAACGGCTACGCAGCGACTGGACTGGTTGGCGAGTGAGGAAATAATGAAAAAAAAAAACAGACAGACAGAAAAGGGCAGTTGTTTAGACAGCGGAATACATCAGGTCCGATCGGAAAGATCCCGCCTTTACAAGAGTCAATTCCCAAAACCATCGAATTGTGTATACGGCAGTTATGTTATGTTGATACTTCGTGTCGATAAAAGAATGCGTAGTAAGCATAAATGCAGCGACTTGATTGACGGATCCTGTTGGTGTGCCCTTGCTCTACGAAGGTGGCGAAGGGTCAAGCCAGCAATAGGGTTTTAAAGAAATGATTGAAGAATGATGCATTTGCTATGGTGTTAAGTATGGCCGTTTTCGGTGAGTTATCGGCCAGCTAACTGAAGGCCAACAGCACTCTTGGGAGCGACCTTATTGGATTAACTTTGCAAGAACCCATATGTATTCGAGCAAAACAGCAGAAGTCCAAATGCTTCTACTATCGTTATGTGGAGTAGATGATAACAAATCTCTCGCGCTTAGATTAGATTTAAATGTCTTCTGGTCATGGTAATCTGTCCACGAAGATTTACATACAAGAGTACATATAGTACCATGATTGATTTCTATTAAGTATTATAATTACTGTTATTATTTGTATACCATACATACCAGCAAACATAATCATGACAAAGAAACTACAGTTTCGAACAGTTTCCGATCAGCTGTGATAGTTGTTTATTAAGGGGTAGGAAAGAATGCCAAACGTCATGAATTCTGAATTCATCCGATCAATATTAGTCTACGAAAGTATCTAATCGGATCAGAAGATGAAAAGAGGAGCCCCCTGCCATAGCGGGTTCGTCAGGTGTTTAGCGTATCGAACCCCGTGATAGCTTAACGGGTAATGTATTTGCCTGCTGATCTTGAAGGCACGTTGTAGCCTAGGGAAGACAGTGACCCGATAGAATATCTAACGGCGATATCGGCCGTAAGAGTTCGAGACATACACGTCTTTAGTGTATGCGTGTTTATTCACGTACAGGTCTATTACGAGGTCGACCATTCCGAAACTATCCTGTATCTTGCGTTCAAACTTTGTACTCAAGTTCGAGCGCAAGATATATCTGGTGTAGCTGTTTGCACACTGCAGTAAATCCAAGGGAGGTGTGGGTTCTAAAGATACTAACGCGACCCGGCAGATTTCAAGTAAAGCTTGCACACTTGAATTTAAATATATCCACAATTGTGTGATAGTAAAAAAGTGCGCCTGAATAATCACACCTATTAACTGGTCGTTGGAAAAGCGATCACCTTATAAAACACAGCATGTCAATAGTCAATAGATTCTGACTGGACGTTCGAAGGTATTCACCCCGTGATGCTCAACCTCATTTAGAAACAGAATTATCATAAATCGTTAGCCGCAATGCTGTTCCGTTATCATTGGTTACGACTGAGCCGTCGTATAATGAAATACAGTAACCCATCATTGGCAGGTGGTTTCGATATTTTCAGTCAATACATTATTCAAGCATCGGGATAATGCCGTAACTATTGCCCGCCAATCCCTCTGACCAACTACGACCGAAGAGATACACCCTCTGAATTTCCTATTTTGATGTTATTAGTATTTATATAAACAAATATTATAATGGGGGTGTTTTTTAAAAGCGATTGGAGGCACCAAGCGCATACTAAGAACAGGAAATCTTTGAAAATTGATTTCTACAGATGGTTCCGCTATTAAGCATCACTTAAGGCGAAACATGATTGCCCGATCACATTTCTCCTTCCCAGGCCTCGGTCAGGCGTCTCCAGTGATTACTTCTGCTATCGTCAGTCGTCGATAAACCATGATGTCGTCGTATCTACTAATCAAAGCAAACAATCGTTAATGCAGCGCTGGACATCGTCGAGGATCGTTAACTGGCGAAGCGAAAGATGTCGAAGAAATACATAACATTGCATAGCCCGGCATGAAAGCAGGCTGACAAGGAAAGATGTTCATTATTTCATTGCTGTTGCACGATCCTTTTGCCGAAGTCTGCTGGCATTAGTAGCAAATGATGATTCAGCATGATGTCGTCATAATGGTAAACCCAAAAAAGTATTAAAATTACACCATGGGGATAATTCCCTTGTCCGTTTTCTGCGTTTTTGTCAGATTTTTGCCCGTCACCTGCAGATCATCGTTACCTTCGAATCGACTGGACTATCCTGGGAGGGATAACGTTGAAACTAATAGCTAGGATAAACTCCATCATCGGTTTCTTCTTCTTCTTCTCATGCCGTCCGTTGTTCCCTGTCTGTATCGAAACGACAAGGCACCAAAAGCGAAAGAAGATCTAATCCAGACTGTTACATGGGATAAGAAAAAGGCAGTCCAACGAAATCGCGCAGTAGCTAGATTTGGAGTTTATTGGCATTGTACTTTGTACTGATACTTGTGAACTCCATACGCGCTAGCCCTATCGGCACACAAACGTGCATGATGCATGGGATTGACATTGATGACAACCATGGTCAATAATTACTATAGCAAACGTAAACGTGGTTGGCTATCCAGGCCGGTCACCTGAATGAGTTGTTGTCAAGTTGTGCCCTGTCGAAAGTTGTTTGTTTGTGACGAGGCTTGATCTTTAGTTTCGTCTGTGCCTTGACAATCATTGAATAATTTTCCCAGCTTTTAGAAAGGGTTATTATTAAGTAGTTTGATCACTTTTGCCATTTAAGCATTTTTTGTTAGTCGGGATCAAAGTTACCGTTACGTAAGGACATTCAGTCCGGTGTGCATAATGTTTAAGGAAAAGAGCAAAGAAAAAGAAGTTTATATATGAAAGCCGAAATTTTGCCAATATATGTATCAGACCAACCTGATCTTGTGTGAGTCTTTCAACAGCATTGAAGTCATGCATAAGACTATCGTCATAATCGAATACAGGCGACGTTGACGCTTTGAGGTAAGTTGTGCCACAACTTCCACTACCGCCAGATGGGGTCAGGGTCGCTAAAATGGGTGAAAAACAAAAAATGCTAGATCAACGAAAAATAACGTTTACTTCGAAAAAGGATACGTCGTAGTATTTTAACACACACACACACACACAGCCGTATCGTGATAGAATAGAATTTAAATATGCTCACGAAATATAGGTGGATATTTAGCGTAAGGTAAGTGAAACAGATCACCTTGTATGCCTGACAATCACGAAAAGTTTCCGTTGATCGGGTCATGAACCAACCTGCACTGTCCCGACAAATACTATATAGAACGTTTGAAACTTTGGCAGTAACTTACGATCACTGCTCGTCGAAGTGGTCGTCACAAGGCTAGCGGGGTCTTCTCGAGCTCGAACCGCTTGCTGAGTGAAGCATCGCATGTTGCGGGTACACAGTTTGGCCAGCTGTAGTTGCGATGCGCATAAAGCTGTCGAAAGTTTTTCGTATTCGAGTGTTGCCGGAGCGACAGATTCCAGTTTCAAACTGAGCGCGTCAAAGTATCTGCAATAGAGTGTATAGATACACTTGCTGTTAAACTTACCGAACGCATATTCAATGGATCAATAGCAGTTTTGACCTTGTAGAACCTCAACAATCATGCCGGTATCTTTCTAGATAAGTAATTAGCGAGAATTGAAACATTGATACGCCTACGCAAATTATGTAACTAAGATATAGGGATGTATAAGCATATATGACAACTCAGACAACAAAGAATTTCATTTAATTCCACCGGTAAGTTTCGGCCGAGTAGGCCCATTAATGTGTTACGAAGCCTGATAATTTAGTTTTTTTTTTTTTGGGTAAGGACTGTTACCACTTCTGTAAGCGTCTGGCACGGTTCGCTTCTAGAAGCGGGTCACAATTGATCGATCTCTCATAGAACGGTGTTTGTTGCGTGGACTCAAACATGATTTATCTACGTGGTTTATTTTTTTGATCATATCAATCTAACACAATTGATTTATATTGTATTCATTCAAATAGTCATTTGCTGTAGCCGCTGGCCAATGCGACCTTATCCAAGCAAAGGAGCTGCATTAGTCAAAATAGCAATCAACGTTTTTTATTTACTGCTACTGTTTCAACAAATGCAATTAATGTGTGGAAGTAGAAAAATATAGTTGTGATATAAGATGCAACTTCCAGGACAGGTAAAATTTCCTAAGTTAGAAAACTCTCAACTCAACCTATACCATGGGAATGTATCAACAGTTTGTGAAAAAATAGCGGCTTTCTTGAAAAAGAAACTGCGTTGAAGTTTCAACTTAGAGATGCAATGGTTAGGGGACGAAGGACTTTTTGCGAGGAAAGGAGTTATTGAACTGATGGTAAAAGATATTGACGGTCGACGATAATTTATAGATTTGGTAAAAGCAGAAACCTGCTTACCAAAAAAGATAGACTAAACACTACTTAGAAGATGATGCCTCGTTTCAATATATATCTGCAACACAAACGTGCATGTTGACATAAGGCGTGCAGCGGTCGATCAAATCAACGCTCCACCAGAGGAGATCTTGCTCAGTGACAGCTGGTTTACAATAATTAAACCATCAACCACGGACTCGAAGAGAAGTCTACGTTGGACGTGCCATTGGTAAAATTCTCACCTAGAACTGTTGTTGTGCATACGTGGTCCTCTTTATCGACTAATCCGATGTACTTAGGACGTATGTTTTAAACAGACAAATTCCAAGGACCTATTCTAAGTGAGCTACTATTGCGGGTTGCTCTTGGATATCGTCGACTAGAATAACGTCAACCATTTATAGAGAGCAAAGACAGATGATATTTATTGACCAGAGCAATTATTTATATAGATTGCATAGGAAATTGATTGCATGTACGAGAACGAACACGACTTCGTCGGATTATCCTCGGATCAGGTAATCATTTTACATGCCAGGACAAAGTACGCTCGATTAAATCGCCAGTGTTGCTAAGCAGAAATCTGGCCAGGCAGGCCAAGCAGACTAGAATGTGCCTTCGCTACATCCATTAGATGTTAAAATATATTGCATTTCACTTACATAGCCCAACGTGGTGGTCAATAACAGAATAGTAGTACATAGGTACACATTTAGAAAGTCAGAACATCCCTCAATTTCATTATTGTTATCAAAACGCTTCGGATTCTAAGCCTGGCCATCATGAACACGATTTCATGAGATTTTAGGCATACGATCCTCCAATGGAAATCTATAATCCGCAATGCATCCTCAATTACCTGCTATAAATGCGCTTTCGTTCAAGTCGTTCATGAACACCGCTAGGACTATATAAAAATCGTTGGAAGCCACTATAGGCCGCGCTGCATGGCTGAGATACGGCCCAGCCCTACATGATCACTTACGAATTGCTAAGCTTCAGGCCATATGATCATTTCTGTTATTTTAGCCGAAATTTGAGTGGTTATACCTAGCCCGGAAATAGGTACAACCTTATACAGAGTAAGCAGAGCATGTCTACGATACTTACAGTCAAGTTAAATTCAGATGCATGGACTAACGTTTCGATTTTCGCGTGTGGTATTTTCGCCGTTTGGCATTATTAGTGCAGACGGCTGACCCCCCGACACGAAACGAAGTGTGTTTACGCCGAAATTCGAATTTACCCCGTGTACCAGCTGTCATTGGACCACTTGGGAATTACCAAACGTATGAATTAGTTAACAGTCGACCGCTTTAAAAGGACTAAACTGGAGACAAAGTTAAGGGGAAATCCTGAACTACTGTAATTTTCCTGCGTATTCTACACCTGCGTACGTGTGTGTGTGTGTGTATATGGTCGCTCCAGAAGACTAAGCAATTTTAATAAAACTTTTTTTTATTTCATCATACATACCCTGCCGTTAGTATCGGGACCCAGAGCTTCGTAGTAACTATACAGAAGAGGCCAATTTGTACTACTGGTGGTATTTCTACAGTAGACGTCTTTACAAGCTCCGTCATTATTCTTTCCGCATTGAAGCGCTGACATAGCATTGTGTTTTGCCACATTGTTTCTCAGTCCCCTAGGGAGCACCCAGCCCTTTTGAGACTCTGAACTCTTAGCATCCTAGAAAGTTCCGAGAAGTAGTATTTGGATGTATTAACGTTCCTGTAATTTTGCTTTGATGGATACTTCATTCATTTTTCCACTGCTTAGTGCAAAAACAGGCCCCTTATTTATTATAATAGCTATCTAAAAACGAGCTAATTATACTAAGGTATTATATATTATAAAATATATAAGGTATTATAAATCGTTCGTTACGATTTTTTTTATGTTTTATATTTATATAGAATGTATAGTACACTGTAGTTGTAGCTTCTCGGCCAACTTTTCTGAATCCATTTAAGTCGGAGCAACGGTTCCTTTACAATCATAGCGTTCGGTTAACTTCCCGCCAGCCAAACATTCACGTCATCACGCGCCTTGGGCGCGTGCTGACGTGATGTCGGAGCGACATTTCGCCCAAAAATGACATTTTCGACCACGGGACGCAACAAGCGACACCACGTTCATCAACCAATCAGGGCATTACACCACAAATGAATCCATTCCTTTATAGAGACCTGTGTCCAGATATACACGCATATCGAGACGGCCGTATGGTTTTGGCTTATTGTTCGCAGATATATATATATAATCGTTTGCAGGTTACGGCTCGACCACATGTTGAATTCTTTTCAACTGAAGCCGCGGTTTAAAGGCCAACCCCATTCGATGCGGGAGGAAATGAAAATAGATAATGACGTAATTTTTCTTGTGCTTGTCATGGTAACTATCCATGTATCACAAACATTTTACGGCGACGAAGTCAAGCAACGCTCGTCCGCACATTTCGTCCGCTGGTTTTGCTATGCCCCGTAGGCAGGGAGAGGCATTAAGAGCCAAAAGCGGCACCAATTTCTCTGTAGGAGTCGCACAATTTCACCATCAGTCGTTCTCGTTTGCGGATCCCTTAGTTCTAAAGGATGCAGAAAAATCAGAGGTGCAAAACACTTTATTAGGAATTTCAGTTAAGAAAACCTAAAAACGATTTCATTTCAAGCATCGTTTTGATGGTGTGCATGTGATTTTTGTACCTGATATTTGGTATCAGCGCCTCAATTAAAACATAAAAAAGAAGGAGGCTGGAGAGCGAAATTGTCGTCTACATTCAGTCCGTAATTTTTACTAATTATTTTCAGTCCTCTATGGTTTTCTGTACATACAACACACAGAAGAAGGTGCATTTATCTACAAGTAAACATTTGCTAGCTGTTTACTCCAAATCGCATCTAGATCATATCTGCAACCTTAATTAAAAAACGAAAATAAGACGAAAACACGAGGCATATAAATACTGTAGTGTATAATAGATTAACAGGGCATTGCGAATCGCTAGATTGAACCGAACTAGCAAAATTCGTTTTTGATAGTGTTGTTAAAAGATACGAACATTCAAAAGACTTCTCACTCGGGGTGGTTAATTTACTTTGAAAAAAAACATACTCAATTGAATGAAGTCTCGCTTGAAGGCGGCACTTCCCGATGACTAAATTCTATAATACTTGACGAAAAAAAAGCGACTGTCGCACTATACCATCCGATCAAAGAAGAGACAGATAAAATCATGGCTTAATACCGAGCGCTACAATCTGAAACACGTAATAGAGTAAACCCTTGAATTTTCAGTTCTTGGGCACCAAATGAAAGCGTCTTATAGCAGAATTCGGCGATATTATGCAAACATTCTATGAATGGTAACACAAACGTTTCAAGGGTAATAAGAACATTTGGTAATTTCCGAAGCTGGGCACTAGCTGATGAGCTACTTTCGGAGGTTTTCACCACTACTAACGTTTTACCACTGATAACAGTTCAAGCTGTTGCATGTTTCATAGGCTATCTGTATTCGCAAAAAACCTCCATAGAATTTGCGAATAGGCATTGACGTTGGCGAAATACTTGCAGCCACTAATTTGTCAAAATTAACAAGATCTGACATGCTCTGATTATTTACAGCGTGTTCGTGATTTTCTGCGGAGCAGAACTGAACAGTTCAGCCGATGCTTCTAGGCGAGACAGGTTTTAGATAGCTGGCAAACGTGTACCCTTATTGTTACATCAGAAAGTAGAAAACTTCTTAGCTTATTTTTGCGGCTAGGCGCAGCTGTAAAAAGGCAAATTACCGGCGTGGCCGTCAACACATACGCTTCATAACTGTTCTGAATACTCGAATCTCCTTTCCAAACCACAATGCGTACGGATTTATAGAAAAGGCCGACACTTCGATAAATTGTGCATCCTGTTGCCAACAGGTCTTTGCTGTATTTAAAGTTTTATGTCGACAAAGCCACCTGGAAGCTTGCGAACCAAGCAGGCCACAACTTTCACCTAGGTAGACGTTTTAATCTAAAAATCGCGTCTATAGTTAGCTAGGCCATGTAATTCATTTGGAACCTTCCCCGCACGAGGTTGTTCAAAGGGCTGGGCACGCGTTTCACTCAAAGGGCATCTTGAAAACACATCGCAATAGATTTGTTTACCTTGTCGCCCGCTCCTTATTGAGAAATTCCTATGCCGGGAGCTAATGAATTATTCTCGTCTTGCTTTCAACTACTCTAACAGAGCTACAAGAAATAAATCGATTTCGCTCAAATCGATATAAAACACACGGTTTCTTAGGGCGATGAACTACCGCGCCGAAATGAGATATCTTCTGTTAAACTTTATAAGTTAACATTTAACTTATTGCTATGTTGGAACAAGGCCTTCTAACTTTAGTGTTAAAGCGATGCGTTCTGTTAGGAAGCAGTGGCCTTCCTGTATGTTCATCATGACACAACAATGAATAGCGCCTTTTTTTACTAGATTCGATACTGCAGGTAGTGATAAACAAACGAAGGACAGCACCCGACCAAAACTTTTTTAGCCGATCAGAGCTGGTCGTTGTCCCGCTATTGTTTTAAATATCACGTAGTACTGCTCTAGCCAGTGGAGATCCCACACTTTTCCGTGAGCGTAGTTCTTGATGATGCATTTGTTCGATGAACGCTTAACAACGAGTGAAGCATATACTGAAGATGTTTTGAGTAGAGGGTAGCAGAATCGGCGTGCGTCTATAAATAACCATATTCCCGATTACATGCAGAAAGTCTGTAACCTCTATAGTGAGAAACGACTGGGTTACTGAGCTATACTATTCGTTTTCCTTATTTATTGAATCTCGGATCAGTCAACACCTTAAATGATAAAATACTTATCGTCCTACTACGAGCGACAGTACGATTATAACAGTAGACAACTTGCCAATCCGATCGACCGAAAAGGTCATATAATCGAGATGTTGAGATGCGCTACTACTATCTCCTAAACACCTTTCTATTCGAAGCTTGATTATCAACAATATTAACGATATTCCTTACCTTTGTTCCACTGCTATCGAGTTCTGTAGAGCGTGAACAAGCTCGAGGAGCGATGGAACATCCATTGCAACAACAGCGTCTTCAAACGCCTCATCGTCACCTTCGAGGAGCGCCTGGAGGGCTCGTGGCGATAATGGTGTGTGTGTTGAAACGTGGGAAATTGGCGACATCGAGGCGCAAGACGACACCGTTGACAAGGTAGAACTGAGGTAGTTAGGAACACCTCCAGCCGAGGTGGCCGCGGGGCCTCGAGGGGCGCTCGTCAGACTCGACATTCCTCAGCTTCCACTTCTAACTGAACAGCGGACAAGGTTAAAGAAAGGAATGGTAATGAGGATGTCAGGGCCGATCGACGCTGTACAACTGCAAGAAACAAAGTATAAATTAGAGCACTGTCTAGAATAATCATATGAGTTAATTAACTGTAGACTGTCGATCTAGATATATGGCATCTTCATCAAGTGGATAAGGGAAATGAAAAACATCTATTACTGATGAGTGGGTAATTTATCGGGACGTACCTCAGTAACGCCCTGTAACAACTTTGCCAGTTGGGCTGATTAAATGCACATTACTTATTCTCATTTAATTAAATATAGCATGGCGTAAGATATGGATGCTTAAGCATATGAAGAATGATTACGTCGGAACATCAAA
Source organism: Varroa destructor (assembly GCF_002443255.2). Lineage (NCBI taxonomy): Eukaryota > Metazoa > Arthropoda > Arachnida > Mesostigmata > Varroidae > Varroa > Varroa destructor. The sequence continues at coordinate 14,233,058 of NW_019211460.1, read as the reverse complement.
ATTTAGATTGGTCCTATCTAATTGTTAAGTGGTATTCTTTATGGGGTTTTATGACAGCAAAATAAAATGATACTGGAAGATGGGGAAGTGGCAGACCTTATCTCACCTGTGTCCCACTTACAAAAAATGAGCATCCAGTGCACAAAATAGAAAGTCTCCATGAAGCAGGAATAACCAGTATCAAGCGATATTCATGTATGACGGACAGTTGGAGCAAGTGATGGGAAAAACAGCATCACAGGTGGTTATTGCCAAATTTGCTAATAAATGTTTAACAGAAAGCCTGCACCTGTACCCAATCGTATGCTAATTATGATCTGAAAGGTCAAAACATTACGCCTGGCTCTGTACACAATATCGCAAACAGAAATCAGTAGCCTTACTATAATATAATACTGTGATGCAAGCTGTCCACTGACTTGCTCCGATCCAACTTGTTTATTCCTTACATCTAAAACTTCAGAACTTGTGACAATTTTGAAAAAACGAGCGAGCGAACTTCCATCATCTGTCAATTTTTGACCGTGTTCACTTCGTTGAATCTCCTATAATTATGTAGAATGTTATGAATCAATAACAACGACAGCTTTAGCAGAGGTCATTCTTGTAGCTGCTCGTAACTGCCATCGATGACTTATTATTCTATCAAATTTTCCTATTCGTTCAGAGTCCTACATGACCTGTCCAACATTATAGTTTTACGAAAAGCTCGAACAACCGGGATCATGGTCGACATCGAAATTACTATCGGTTGATTCAACGTGCATTGACCCCCGTTAGCATTGATTTAATAGATTCGTTTTGAGTCTAGCCCGCCAAAAAAGGGCCGTTATATCTCAATATATATAAAGAATATACGTATGACAAATACAGGCGCGTATTCAAATGTTACAAACGCCAAACGGGGCCACGCGTCATTGAAGAACCAAAGGCGACATTCTTCTAATACCACGACGCGTTGTTCCCCCTCGGCCTGTGTCATCCCTGAGACATGCCAAGTTCCCAAAAAATTCTCCCCCATATTCTACCATTTGCTCAAACTATTCGTATTTTAATTGGTAGTTTTTTTCCATCATCACCTACGATTACACGACTTAAACGAGCCTAAACGGGTCATAGAGGAAGAAAAAAAACAAGCAAAAACAATAACTATCCAGATACAAAGTAGTAGTAGTAGTAGTAGTAGTAGTAGTAGTAGTAGTAGTAGTAGTAGTAGTAGTAGTAGTAGTAGTAGTAGTAGTAGTAGTAGTAGTAGTAGTAGTAGTAGTAGTAGTAGTAGTAGTAGTAGTAGTAGTAGTAGTAGTAGTAGTAGTAGTAGTAGTAGTAGTAGTAGTAGTAGTAGTAGTAGTAGTAGTAGTAGTAGTAGTAGTAGTAGTAGTAGTAGTAGTAGTAGTAGTAGTAGTAGTAGTAGTAGTAGTAGTAGTAGTAGTAGTAGTAGTAGTAGTAGTAGTAGTAGTAGTAGTAGTAGTAGTAGTAGTAGTAGTAGTAGTAGTAGTAGTAGTAGTAGTAGTAGTAGTAGTAGTAGTAGTAGTAGTAGTAGTAGTAGTAGTAGTAGTAGTAGTAGTAGTAGTAGTAGTAGTAGTAGTAGTAGTAGTAGTAGTAGTAGTAGTAGTAGTAGTAGTAGTAGTAGTAGTAGTAGTAGTAGTAGTAGTAGTAGTAGTAGTAGTAGTAGTAGTAGTAGTAGTAGTAGTAGTAGTAGTAGTAGTAGTAGTAGTAGTAGTAGTAGTAGTAGTAGTAGTAGTAGTAGTAGTAGTAGTAGTAGTAGTAGTAGTAGTAGTAGTAGTAGTAGTAGTATAGTAGTAGTAGTAGTAGTAGTAGTAGTAGTAGTAGTAGTAGTAGTAGTAGTAGTAGTAGTAGTAGTAGTAGTAGTAGTAGTAGTAGTAGTAGTAGTAGTAGTAGTAGTAGTAGTAGTAGTAGTAGTAGTAGTAGTAGTAGTAGTAGTAGTAGTAGTAGTAGTAGTAGTAGTATAGTAGTAGTAGTAGTAGTAGTAGTAGTAGTAGTAGTAGTAGTAGTAGTAGTAGTAGTAGTAGTAGTAGTAGTAGTAGTAGTAGTAGTAGTAGTAGTAGTAGTAGTAGTAGTAGTAGTAGTAGTAGTAGTAGTAGTAGTAGTAGTAGTAGTAGTAGTAGTAGTAGTAGTAGTAGTAGTAGTAGTAGTAGTAGTAGTAGTAGTAGTAGTAGTAGTAGTAGTAGTAGTAGTAGTAGTAGTAGTAGTAGTAGTAGTAGTAGTAGTAGTAGTAGTAGTAGTAGTAGTAGTAGTAGTAGTAGTAGTAGTAGTAGTAGTAGTAGTAGTAGTAGTAGTAGTAGTAGTAGTAGTAGTAGTAGTAGTAGTAGTAGTAGTAGTAGTAGTAGTAGTAGTAGTAGTAGTAGTAGTAGTAGTAGTAGTAGTAGTAGTAGTAGTAGTAGTAGTAGTAGTAGTAGTAGTAGTAGTAGTAGTAGTAGTAGTAGTAGTAGTAGTAGTAGTAGTAGTAGTAGTAGTAGTAGTAGTAGTAGTAGTAGTAGTAGTAGTAGTAGTAGTAGTAGTAGTAGTAGTAGTAGTAGTAGTAGTAGTAGTAGTAGTAGTAGTAGTAGTAGTAGTAGTAGTAGTAGTAGTAGTAGTAGTAGTAGTAGTAGTAGTAGTAGTAGTAGTAGTAGTAGTAGTAGTAGTAGTAGTAGTAGTAGTAGTAGTAGTAGTAGTAGTAGTAGTAGTAGTAGTAGTAGTAGTAGTAGTAGTAGTAGTAGTAGTAGTAGTAGTAGTAGTAGTAGTAGTAGTAGTAGTAGTAGTAGTAGTAGTAGTAGTAGTAGTAGTAGTAGTAGTAGTAGTAGTAGTAGTAGTAGTAGTAGTAGTAGTAGTAGTAGTAGTAGTAGTAGTAGTAGTAGTAGTAGTAGTAGTAGTAGTAGTAGTAGTAGTAGTAGTAGTAGTAGTAGTAGTAGTAGTAGTAGTAGTAGTAGTAGTAGTAGTAGTAGTAGTAGTAGTAGTAGTAGTAGTAGTAGTAGTAGTAGTAGTAGTAGTAGTAGTAGTAGTAGTAGTAGTAGTAGTAGTAGTAGTAGTAGTAGTAGTAGTAGTAGTAGTAGTAGTAGTAGTAGTAGTAGTAGTAGTAGTAGTAGTAGTAGTAGTAGTAGTAGTAGTAGTAGTAGTAGTAGTAGTAGTAGTAGTAGTAGTAGTAGTAGTAGTAGTAGTAGTAGTAGTAGTAGTAGTAGTAGTAGTAGTAGTAGTAGTAGTAGTAGTAGTAGTAGTAGTAGTAGTAGTAGTAGTAGTAGTAGTAGTAGTAGTAGTAGTAGTAGTAGTAGTAGTAGTAGTAGTAGTAGTAGTAGTAGTAGTAGTAGTAGTAGTAGTAGTAGTAGTAGTAGTAGTAGTAGTGCCAATCAACGAAACGGGGGCTTCATTTGTTAGACTCAGCGAAAGAGCCTTCAATGGCAGGCGAGCTACTTTAGAGGCTTATATTCTCCCTTTGAATTAAACAATTCAGACTAGCCAGGCACATGATACCTCTGATCGTCCGATGAGGAGCGTTCAGGCCAACGGCACAACGACCACCCTATAGCTTTGTAGGAGAAAGAGGCGTATATATGCTTCTACCGCTGCATAAAAGCTCTTTTTTTGTTATCTTTCGTTTCTTTCCTTTTTCTCCGCTATTCTCTTGCTTCGCTGGTCGTTATTCGTTCTCCGTCGTGATTTCCTGCCCGATACTCGCTCATCAGTTATATGTGTTACATATATATGTTTTTTCCTTCTTTGTTTTTACATTTTTAATGCAGTTATAGCAGCAGACCGATTGCCGCTTTAGTATTAGTGCAATCGGTTAATAATCGGTTGCGTCAACAATCTAAAACGACAGCAACGATCAATGATAATAAGATAATGTTGTTTTGTATGACAAATCCAAGCGCGATCGGCAACAACGTATATATATGCATGTATAATATTAGTTTTATATACATAGTACATCCGTAAGAGCGCGACCAGCTTTCTTCATTCGTCCAGCTGCTTCTATTTTTGTTCATGGATTTGTTGTGTTTGTTTGGTTGATCGGACGTCTGGCGTGTATGTAATGGCGTAGAGGTGTTTCACAATAACCATACTCAAGCTTTTAAGCGATAATTACTAGTAATTGCTCAGTGAGCAACGACAGGAAAAGTTGCAAGATAACAATCGCATGATGGAGCTAACTGGAAATATCAACAAGGATCCGAGGTCAAATGAGACTCCTTAACGTTCGTCTCCGCTACATGCGGTTCCAACCTGAATAACACTGCTATTCCAATTAAACCTCGCTAAAATAAAGGCTTGAAATCTTCACGCAAGCCAAACATACATAAAGCTTTCATACTCATATGTAGTCTTTAAAGGAACCAATAGCTTATACGCATATAGATATTAGTACATGAAGTATTTCAATCGTGTTTAGGTTCAACTTTTTACTCGTTGAATCTATTTCAGAAATTGTCCATTGCATAGTTAAGCCTCAAAGAGCTCGATCCGACCTTGGGTCATTGTTAATACTCACTTCACGATCACTGGATTGCTATCCTTTAATATCTCCCTTTCGATACCTGGTAAACAATTATCTGTAGTCTTGTCTGTTTCTCTCTAGGCGACTCAAGTATGCTAGATGAGTAATATTAAGACATTTCCATCATACTCAAGATAATCCTCAACCCACCCCAGTTTGTAGAGTTGAAGCGATAGGTCCGTCCGAACACGAAAATGCAAGCATCATTCCAACAACGAAACCGAGCTTTGGAGGCAAAAAGGACTATAGAATTTATGGAGAAAAAATGTTAATTGGCAGTGACTTCGGTGAGAGGACAAACGCTTGCCATAGTGTCTTCGGAAAGGTAGAACTAGAACGTGTGCAGGACACTGATTTTCCCTTCCTTCAACAAAACGATAAGGGAACAACGCACACCTTCAGTGTTCATTCAGTGCGGACTAGGGTTGGATACTGAAAGTTCTGTTTGATGGATCTGGAGAACGACGTAGAGTGGTAAATTAAGAGTAAACCATTTTACCCGTAGCACGAAAGTGTAAAGCCAATATAGAAAATGGCGAAAATTGCTTCTTAGCTAATAGTAGCTCAGTTATTTTTTGAAAACAAAACAAAAACTTAATGAGATGTTCAGATTAAAATACACAGAACTTATTACTTCACTCTATATGCGCCTTTCTCTTAATCTAAGTGTGTCTCGCATTGATGATGTCTTTTTCTTGACCGACCGGAAAGTTATCAAATCCGAAGTCTATGTTTGGTAGTTAAGTATAAAGTCAATTTGGAAGCTGAACCGAAGACAACCGTTGGTCGTCGTGAGTCCCTCACGAGCAATGCAAAATTCGAGGGCTGCAAAGGACACTGTTGTTTTTTTACTGATACCGCCAAACTAGTGAACTTCGCTCCTCGATACTATCTAATACCTCTTGACTAAAAATTTCGTCTGATAAAAAAGGATAGACTACGGGTGAGAGCTACTTCTGCTGCAAGACCCTACTTTCAGTGCACGAAATAGCCATATCTCGGATGAGCAGGCCAAAGGATGAAGCATAAATCTATTAAACACTGACCAGAAGGACAGCCACTCATTTTGATAAATGAAGCATCAATACGTGAGCGATTATTATCACTGGGAGATAGGACCACGTAATAATGACGGCACAATGACTGAACAGGTATAATCCCTGTATATTCGGTTTTTAGTATGACCCCAACCCACACTTTTCCGATACGACCAGCTTTGTAGAATGCAATCGTCTCTGTAATAACTATTTTGGATAACGATAGTTACTTTTATGTTTTTTAATTTATATTTACTTTCGAATAAGTTTCGCTAAAGGGCTTCTAATTGATCATTGGTTCTGCAATACACATATAATAAATATATAGGTCGTTGGAAAGACGGATACGGCACAGGCTTCCGCTTGAAATGAACATTTGTCTTGGTAGCAAAATATTTTCTAGTCCTCAGAAGCAAACGGGCGCCTCACCCACAAGATGGCTACAGATAAAAATAAGTAGAACAAATCGCGCCGGTAGTGATGATACATAAATGGGCCAAGACTCCTATCTTCGTAGATACACCGTATTGCTAGTGCTACTGGTACTGACGTCGATCGAATTAAATCTCGTAATGACGGTCACTGCTACTATCATCAGTAAGCTTTTGTTCACTTAATCAAAAGCGTTCCTCATCTAAATTAGCTAAGCGTCTGCATTAATTAGATAATACCACGAACCTCACATTACCTGCAATGCTTCCTATAACTATGATACCATACTGTTCGATAGTAGTTTGGCCAGTGCAGAATAGCAAATTCTCAAACAAGTCTTCACTATTGACTTTGTCGATAGCAGAGACCCAACTACAGCGCTAGGTCTTTTCCTTGTTTTCTAATCGTCTTTGCGCGTCCGGGTGATAGCATCAGTTTCTTTCTATTGACCTTTGAAATAATTTCCTTTAACTACTCGATTCTTCTGAACGCTAGCGGCCGCAAAAGCGATACATAAGCACTTGGCCGGCCGCACACATGTGCAGTAAGAGCCAAGGGGACTGTGTGAAAAGAACGCTAGAAGGTTGTACACAGAAGCTTGTTTAATATACTTAGTTCGTCGAATTTATTTTTCGCTGAATTACCCCATGGTGCCATACTTTGTTTGGAGAATCATGGTTCTGGACGACTGAAACGTAGTTGTATTCGTCAAGAGTAGCTCTATAATGGAGCCCATCACCGATGCCAGCGTTATCCGCCATGTACACCGCACACTTCTCTTAAAACATGTCGATTTCCAAACATCGTCCAGCATTAAAAGTGTTCTAGTAGTAATGACGATGTCGGCTGACCATGAAGTTATTATGGCCATAGTTACATGGCACATTCGCCAGCTCTCATTTATGTGCTGTTGTTCTTCACAAGTTCCTACGAAGTATGATCGTCTTCAACAGGCTGCGAGACGTATCGGATTGACTGGATTAACTAGTTTCAGTCGGAGTTGGCATTAAACAGCCCCAGCTTTTCCTACCTAAGTCCACTATAATCCCGGAAACCAGACAGTGCATTAAATCGAATGGCTTCTATACGGTTTACTTTTTAGGTCTCGATGCTGTCTATCGCTGCGTGCAAGCGTTACTTCCAAATGTTAAGCCTGACCACAACTAAGCGAAGAATATATGTGATCACATTGACATTGTTTGGTCTGAAGCTATTACGGCTTTTCGAGACAACCTGAATGAGGCTAGCGGGGTGCTGGTACAGAATATATTGACGTTATAAAATAAAGGTGCTTTATGGTGCACGCTCTATATTTAATTATAATGCAACGAGGGTTTTAATTTAGCGTAATTATAAGCGACACCAAATGTGGAATAGCTTCACAATAGAGAACGGCCTTTATGTTAAAAACAAACTAATGTCATAGATATATATATATATATATATATATATATCTATGACATTAGTTTTCCTTGAATTGATGCAATCACAGAACCAATTAGTACATACACGCATCTATAAACCTACATACGAACGTTAACGAAATAGGTTTACGAAGATGTAACTTGCCTATCGAATATGTTAGACAAATTCAAACCGCAGTTCCATCGAAACCATTGATGTCTAGAGGAACGAATTGGTATCGTCAGCGGCGGTAAGCAGTATCAATGATTCATGAAAGACGTAGCAACAAACTGCCCACGACAGGTAGTGAATTTATTTCCGCGTTACGCGCTTGATCAACAAATTTAATTATTTTGTAGCTTATAGTCGACATTGAGCCCAAACGTCCTCTGAGCTGAGGGTCAACAGCAAGGACGACACTATCCTTGTACGTAAATAAGCCACCTAGGTTTAGAACATTGGCATTACCTCATATTCATACGTATCCGTAGTACTGTTGTTGAACGTCTATGGACACGTGACACAACGGGCCTGTTTGGTGACCCTACAGATCATTGTCAGGCTCAATCCAAAATAGAATTATAAAAAAAGTCTTTATAAAAAGACACTTCTGGCAAAAACAGGACATTGCTGGGGGGAAGTGGGTTAACAACATGATTCGGGTATGCAATAACACCATCATGCAAAGTCTGCCTTTGCACTTGCTATATTTAATGATGCTCGCGTTATAAACTCTTTGCGGGAGCATCAAACAGCAAGGAGACGTTTAGATTGAACGATGGACTTCAATAATTCGCGCCTCCTAGTCAACAGTATTGTAAGAGAAAAATTTTGTATCGTATAAAAAAAAAAGATAATTGTCAGAAGGGCTTAACGGGACCAACCCGTAACCACGATTTCACCAGAGCCACAATGCTCCATTATATAATACATAATCGGTACGTAGCCGTATCGACGGGCCTTATCTCCAGTTAATTGTGTTCGAAAAATCTTCGCTTGTTTTCCATTCCCTTTTCTCCTGTTCCTCTCCATCCTGTAATAGGTGTTACGTGTGGTAACAACCGTAAATCACAGCGACATCGGCGAAAGCAGTAACAGCAGCAAATGAATTCATCATTTGAATGAACGCATTGGGTGATTCCGTATAGGTGTCGACGACCGTTTTGCTGTTTGTCCAACGTCCATTGAGTCGCGCTGCAGCTAACCCAAAGAGTCAAGATATGTCAGTGTTTTTTTTTTCGTTAGGAATGGATGGCTAGACGTAGGCAAGGAGGTGATGAAAAGGGGTAGAAGTTGCCACACGCTTGGGCAGCGCCCGTCAACTGAGGGCGAAGTTCATTTGCGTCCAGTTAGCAAGAGTAACTTATATCGCCGATGTCTGGTTAACGTGAAACAGCACCCGGTTGTGTGGTGTGCAATAACCGTGATGACTGTTAAGAACTGACTCAAAGCGACGAACGTTAATTATTACGCCTTTGTTGCTACCGTCGAGCGGTTCTGAGTTCAAAGCGTTCCTAGTATCTCTCAACATCCGTCAGGATCAAACGTATGACACTAGGAAAAGCCGGACACAAATGAATAAATGCTTGATTGAATATTATAGTCACCCCCCACTTCTCGCTTTTCAATTATTTCTACTGGTAATTTATAACTGCTAGCCAGCGATTTTTCTATGGAACTATTGTAATTTCCGTAACAGCTCCTCTGTCAAGCCAGATATTATTTACAACTTTATCAAGTGATAGCGGCGACAACAACGACGATTTGAAGATTCTGTGACATCTTTTCAATGCTGCGGTTGGCTATCCATTGTGGTGTTCGTGGAGAGCCGTTGAACAATTCCGGTTGCGGGAACTATATAGTAAATATGAATTTGGTCCCATGTTATCATTTTTTCTTATTTAGTCTCTAATTGCTGACAGATTCGGAGCACTCAGTAACATAAATTCCAGAGGCTGTACCACTGACAATGTTACGCTCAGTTCAGTGTACTTATAATGGGCTCACAGCTCAAAAACAAAGCTTGATAGCTTTCTGTAAATTTATAACGATAGGATAGAAAGGTCGGGGACGTTTAAAGGCAGAACGGTTATGATGTACAAGTAAGTTGCTTACTATTGGTTCTCCTAAGCTTCGGATCATTTAGCATGTGCCGTTTATATGTTCTGAGATATTTTGTCGGTCGGCTACTGACGACGAAATGTGAGTTCCTTACATCGTGCTTCTCGATCATATCTAAAAGTTCCGATACTATACGAAAATTAACAAAAATGTTACGCCTGTAACCTCATTTCTCGTTAACGTAATCTTCCTGTGTCTCTTATCTTTTGTGCGTACGACGTACTGTTAGTGTTTCTTCAATGTTCTGTAGATTTGTATTGATTTCAAGTTTTCTCTACATGAGCTAGGTTAATTCGTTCAACACGGATGTGCGCTGAAAAAAGACTCTATTAACAACCGCAGCTCAGTATAATATATGTCGGTTTTAGCCAGTTGTCTGTGAAAAACATCGTGATCATACCTGCATCGATTAGGTGAGACGTTAGCTACTTCAAATTTATACATACTGGTACAAGCGTCAGTTAACGAAACATGAAATGTCGAATAACACCAAGAAGTCTGAAAATTCGACCCCGAAACCCTCGCAACGTCCAGAGCTTCTGAATTTCGCAGAAGAAGAGCTTAATTAAGAGGAACAATTTCGAAAAGGTTATCGCTGCTTCGTCATATATACAACATACGGCTGTCAAGGCATTACTCAGGGCCATCTCTGTATTGAACCCCACAAAGATGGTAACGAGTGCTAACAAACAACAGCCAATATCCTATTGTTTTCCATTGATTCAGACGACAAAGATATTAACAACAGAATATTGTTATGAGTGGCAGGATTTTGCGAATAACTTATCTCGGTCATATATATATATGTATAGACTACGGCTAAACTGCGAGTTAACCAACAGATATTGGCACGTGTAAGTTAACTTCCTTAAAAATGTCGTTCAAATATGCCACATGCATACGAATTCTAAAGATGCAAGGACTCAGAAAGGTAGAATGATAATGCAGGACGAAGTGAAACGTCCCAAAGGACTAACCCTTCGAGTTTATCTAGTCGGCCTGAAATTGCATTAACACTCTTTCCACTATTGCCATTAATTTTTATACCAAACAGTCACGGGTATCAAAATTTGCCTTTTCAATGAATGTTCGAGCTCTCTTCAGTGCCGTAAACCAACCGTTTCCACTGAAACGTGTCTTGCAAAGAGGGAGTAGAATAGCGAACGAGTGCTAATAGCCCGTGAAAGTGTCATATGTATATACATATATTAGGAGCGTATTACGGAGAGGATGGACTAACAAGGACCGGTCCGAGATGGGAACACGACCATCCGAATAAAGCCGAAGCCTCTGGTGTGCCGATGAGGGGATATCTCGTCTGTTAAGCGTGGGGATTGCCATAGTACAAATGATAACTATATGTGTCTATGGGTATTTAAATGTACTCATCCCTATGTACAAAAATATAATGTGTACATTGTACACCCATCTCAGCTACAGCAAGTTGCCCTGCTCTGAAATTCCCATGAACATATGCATTCATCGTCTGCACCACGCTCAACAGACTAGATGTCCTCAGGTTAAATTCACGTCATGTTGTCAGAGGTCAACGTGTTTCCTTGTTGACAACACAGTGTCATGGTTGAGGTGTAAACCTTTTGGTCATCGATCCTCTCAGTAACGTTCTCTTAGCACCGTTGACTGAGGACAGGTAGGCTGGTGCGGCGTGACCGCCGCACTAAGCGTGGTACTTTCGATGACTGACGTATGGATTAACGGATCTGCAGTGCCGTGTCAACATATCTGGGACATGCTTCTATTTGCCTTGCTCTAATAACTGCAATTCGTGCAGATGCTGTTCATTGTGCCTTCTCTCAGAGAACGGAGACAGCACCTGACGCTCTTTCCGTGCTGGGTGTATTTTCGGAAGCGAACACGAAGCTTGTAAAATCACTCGAATTAACTTAACGTAGGAATTGACTATTACCACTGTGACTCGTCGAACCATACTCAATGCATTCTTTATGGACGAAATCGTATTTTTGGTACCTGGTTCAACCCAAAATATTGATGTACTTTTCTGGCTCGTTTCCGTCAAACCTCGGCAACAACCACTCCCATTGCCCAGGCTACTTGCCAGTCAATTCACCAGCGCTTCCATGGCTAACCATCCAACACGTTCCACCATAATAAAGCCAATTGGCTTAGCCTTGTCGTTGACAGCCAGGAACGAGCACTTTACAGCCGCTCGTCCTATTTTTATATAGCCAAAGACATGCATATATAATACCAAAGGTTTTGTCATTACGACATCGCGAGCGTGTCACTAAGGAAACTTAGTAGTCAAAGGACCCCGATACTAGTCGCATTGCAAGAATTGTATTGCGAAGGAGGAGTAAAGCACCTGCAATCCTGAATATACAAATTGCGATTTCCGTCTCTCGCCATGTGAAAAAGGTGCGTAACCACCCGTCACATAATTAATTGTGCTAATTTTCGGTGGCGGCTGTGGTCGCGGAACCGGTTCGAGACCCAGTACGACACGCATCACTCGTTTCGTGCCAGGAGTGCGTCGTCCGATTGAGTATTGTATGACAACTAAAACTTCGAAAAATTCGAAGCAGCTTGTACAATGAATATAGAGTTCAAACTATAACAGTCGGAGAAGGTCAATGACGTCAAGCATCTCGTCAAGCAACTAGTCAGTAGAGACTGTGTGGACATCAATTAGATCTGGGACCTTACGTTACATTTCAAAATTTTCTAGTTAATTAATATACTAAATCCCAATATCAATTTTCAACAACTTTTTTTTTGTTCCTTGTTACTGTCTCTAGCCACTGATGAACCATCTCCGTTGCGCACATAAAAATGGAAATTACAGAGATCGATATGACTAGATCCAGAAATGCTATTTTTAGCGCATGATATGTAGATTTATGTAATATTGCCAATGGTAAATCAGTTGCTATTGTAGTAGCCTTTGACGCTGTGCCCGTTCATATTTTCGGCATCGGATCGGTACGTTCACGCTGCTCCGACGTGGCCCCCTTTCCCATATGGTATGAGCTCGGCTTTCATACGGGCTGAACTGAACGAGAGCTGGATAAACTTCTTGGTAAAAGCATGCGGCATAATTTCCCTTCAGCTTCGTTCTCCGAACAGATTGCAGTCACGTCGACGCGGTACCTCATGAAACGAACTAATGGTAACATTCATGATGAGGACGTATCGCAGGACGTGCAAATAATATATTGAAAAGTTTCGCACATTTAATCGTTATTTCTTTACTATCGTTATCATGATCCTCAAAACGTACAATCGTATTTTGTCCTTACACGCGTTCCTTGAGAAACTACCTCTCTTTAGTTGCAGAATTCAAATAGGTAAACTTGTCAAATTCAGTTATCGGACCCCAAAGTTGAAGTGGACCAATCAAAATTTGAACGATCTAGAAAATGGAACATGTTTCCTTAATAACAGTAATAACTGCCCTCCGCTTAGGGCAGATGGAATTGTACGGCCGGCTTTCTCCCTTTGTCCGTTTTCAAACTCTGTTGCCAACGCAAAGGGGCTCACTGATGTTCTAAAAATAGGTTGCGGCGCACACGACGCAACGATAAAAACTCCCCGCTTCGGTGCGGTTCCTAACCTAGTTCTATGTCTAGTACATAACCTCTATCCTAAAAGTTTCAGGAGGGTGACAGATTAGGGTTACTAAGGCCATTTTCAGTAAATATCAATCACATTGTGCTTGTAACTATAAAGATGACATATTTACCAGTAAACAAAGAAACACAAATTACGTTTGTCACTATCGATTCTATGGGTGGCGTTGGTTAGCGGAGAACTCTATGAACAACTGAGGATAATTTTGCTAAATACAACTCGATTGAAATCCTAATCACTGTTTGTTCTTCATTGAGCATTCTCTTGTCTGTTGAAGTAATTTCATGGTCTTTTGCACTTCTGTCGTCGATTCGCAAGTCTTCAGCCTCGTATCTGTAATATGAATAGTAATAGAAGTCTTACTATGAACCGGCAGTGCCAGTAACTCATAATAACCAACAACGCTTACTCGCCCGTTGGTTAACGGGCACCTGGGTTTGCTACGAAACCATTTGACCGGCAATAGATTTAAACTTCAATGTGTAAACTACTATAAATAGTAGGTATCTACCTGCCTCAACGCTGATACGCAATCAATTCAGAATTCTGACAGCGGTTCTGAACTGTCCGGTTAGGGAATACCGAGCTATAATAGATACACAAATGTCCATTCTTTCTTCTATCTAATCACACGTATAATGTCGTCACATTGAATGTTGTTCAATAACCGTTCGTGACTAAACTGTTCTATCGAGCCAATTTATTATAAATTTATGTTTAGTTAACTTTCAGCAGATGTCGCTTATGGGAAAGTATAGTTGCTTTCACGAGTAAGCTCAACAACTCAAAAGACAGCAATGAGAACATTAAAAACACTGAGGATGAAGGTTCGTCATATGCATCTAATTTCGCCAGGCTATACCGTTCGACAGGTCATCGATTTTTTTTATTCGGTTCGAAGCAGTTTTTTAAATTTCATAGCTAAAAATAATAGGCGAACTTTTCCTCTTTTCGGTAATGCTATGGCCTCGTTATTGTCGAACATCTGTGGTCTCTGGCGGAAAAATTGTAACGAGTGGTCCTTGCACCTCCCCGTTTGAAATTAAACTAAGAGAGAGACCAAGATAGACGATAGACCGATGAGGCAAGATCCAGACTGTATGCGCTAGAAAATTTTAAATGAAAAATTCTCTTCATAAAATAAAAGTTCTCTCTTGGACCTTTGCTGGGTAGCTAGAGATGTATGTAGTCTGGCCTGGTCATGACAAGAGACGACGCCTTTTCTGTTCGTGGTCGATATTTTTCAGTGGTTTCTTGTAATTTTGCTAGTTGATGACAGCAGAAATCCAGATCAATCGTTTCGTCAGACGACGGTCGAACCCATTGCCGTTCTTACCATATGCACAGCATCAGCATTGGACTAGACCTTTCCACAGATCGTAAAGCGATTTTTTTCCACTTTTTTTTATACGTACATTACTGTCGTCTGTGATCCAGTTTTCATTATTCGTGACCAACCGCTTTAGAAATTGGTAAATTTGATCGTGTTTCTGTAGTGTTCAGCAAATTGAAAAACGATCGACTGCGTTACTTTCTGCGGCACCCAAACATGCAGTTTTTTATGCAGCTAACGTACCATTTGTCAAATGGTTTAAAGCGGTTTGGCGGTGGATATTTAGTTCGTTAGCAATATCATAGCTTCTCAGACGTCGGGCTTGCTTAGCTTTCGCGATAATTACATTATCTCTTTTCGTAATTGGTCGAGCATCTCTCATATCGGAACTTTCAGAATGAAGGCGACGCGATCATCTCTGGGCCTGGGCAGCATTTGTGCCTTTGTCCTAATTAAATTTTAAAACGCGGCAATTTTTTTCAGAAATCTAACTCGTCTTCAGAGCGCTCTATCTTAAGTCTGAACAATTTTAGGTCATCCACAATTGCCATTCCTCAGTTCTCAAGCGACACCAACGTTACGGATTTGTGATTTTCAAATTATCTAGTTAGAGCAACGGTCATTACTCTTTCGACAGGTCAATATATAATAATTCGAAGAGGGCAAATGAGCCATTAAATAGGCAACTGGCCTGTCGTTGCTCAAACAGTATGAAGGTAATGAAAATAATTACAGTTGTAGTAATTTCCGCTAAAGGAAGAGCCCATACAATGACTTCTCCTATTTAATAACTTTCATCGATCTACTTGACGCGTTTATTGTTACCCAAATCGGCATCCCCGCCAGATCTGACCTGAACGGCTCAGATGTGAGTTAACACCAATGTCCTTACTGGTATCGAGCCGCTATCATAACCAAACGTTTATATGATACATTCGTTACGTACTAATCGCCATTGTATCGCGTTCGTATATTGTAAAGATCGAAGGCCTACACTATGTAGACATCTGTGGAAAGTATCAACGATCGCCGACGTAGTGTCGTTCAGACGAATAGCACATATCCTGTGAGCGAGCAAATTCTGGCAAGAACCGAGATGCCAACAGAATACGTCCAAAAGCTTATTTGTAGAAAAATAAGAGGGGCGTTGCGAAAGTTTTGTCTTCGATGGCCGGGACCGTCGCTCGGTACGCCATTAACGAAGGCCGGCCGGATTGGACGTTGATTTTTTTTTTCTTTCAAAATAACGCTGTACGTAGGAACTTTGCTGGACGCCGTTTACTGAACGAAACTGTCTTCGAACATAAATATGCGATATATTTAAGTGGATAGAGTGTATTATGGATGTAACATAATCGTGGTACAGCCGAGGCGCGACTATGGCGTCCAATTGTGGAGAAAGAAAACAGCGACGTTACAAATCTACTGTCTACTTAAGTATGATAACAATTACTTAACGAGGCTAATCTGCTTTCTTCAATTTTCTACCGCCATTCATGCAGAATGGCATTGAATGGTGGTAACGAAGCACGACCATGCGGTGCGCCTGCGAATACGAAAGCCACGAGGTTGAACTCCGACTGTACCCAAGGGTCAATAATTTTCGAAGTAGAACACGGCGGTTAAGCTTAACAACTATATCACATGAATAGATCGCAGCGACAATGTTGTGTCTAAGGGCGTCAAAACAGGTTCGTTGCGTCATCGTTCTAACGAGTGGTCGGCAGGCAGTTCGTTTGTTGTGATGGCGTCAGACAATGGTCGACCGGGTTTGTAAATAGCCAACCCTTTATTTTATATAACTTATAAGAAAGCGGCGAAACACTAATTATAATGAAGATTGTATACGATTTGTAATGTATATCACAAGTAGTTTGGGCATGAGAAAACTTTGTTTGGGAATGAAGACAAGACGCTTATTTCATTTCTTTCACGTTTTGTACTACTGGCAAACGACGTCTTTTTAGTTATTTAAACTATATACTTACTGACAGTAAGGACTGGTATTAGCCTCTTCCTAAGGAGCGATACCTCTGTGGCATATTTGCCTAAATAGACCCAATCGTTTGACATTAACGATGACGGTAATTAGCCTTAAAAAACAATCTCGTATAGCTTTATACCCACTACAAATGGGCTGTATTATAGAAAAAACAAACGCAACACAATAACCACACCGACACTTGACTATATTTGAAAACTTTTTGCTAAAACATTAGACACTACGTTCAACGGACCCGTTAGCGCGATGTTATGCTTAGGAATACTCCAATGCTATTTGGCATCTGACGTTTATCGCTAATATTCAGTGCTAGAACGAATTGGTGCCGATCTTAAACGTCAACATAGCAGAAAATAATTGTAGCAGTCAATAAATCTGTACCCATTTATTAAACTACCCCTTCCCATGTAGAAAAATTTACCCACGTTGGCGAAAAGACAGAAAACGACGTTTTATTTCTATTGCCGTACAAGCAGCAGATGCATAAAATTCAAATGCTTGCGCAGTCTTAGACGCGTTTTACACTGACAACGGTAGATCCAACATCGCCTCAACTTGAATACACGCTAAAGGGCTCCGTTACTACTTCCTCTAAAGTTACAATCGTAATTCCAGATTCATATCCGTGCCACACTATTGATCAGGCAGTAGTAATAGATAAATTATTAAAATCTTGTATCTGGCTACCCGAATAACTTTTAGTATCGATAGATTTCTAATCGCTTCACAGAAGGGTATGTTAAATACCCTTCTGAAGGCATTTATACTGCTCTTTCACACTAGTTATATAACACTACGCAATAACAACATGCAGACGGATTGCAAGTTATTGGTACGGAAGGTGGGCTTAGATAGATACGATAGTCGATTACTTACGTTAATTAAGTTACGCTGGTTAGCCAACCTTTGCCTAGTTGTAACCCTTTGATTTTTTTCAATCGATGTCGTTCATGTAACGTAAAAACAATAGCCGGCTCTAAGCGTGCTTGATTCCCCTGAATGCGAGAAATCATTGCAGACAGCAGTGTATAAATAATATTGATAAACCGGCATACACAAAGTAGATTTTATATCTACATTAACTGTAAACGAAAGCTACCAAATACGAGCGCCCCTCGATGGTGGTTCTACTAGAATATAAAAAAGCTTAGTGGACAACGAAACGTACAATTTAACTATATTTGTTCTTTGTTGAAGTCAACGATATGTGCAGATATTGAATTCTATTGAAGAAATAGCCACTTAATTAATTTCTTTGTTCTTGAATAGGATGCTGATATATAGTTGTGTCCAGATAGCCCAAAACACGAGCGAAGGGAGTCGTCTAAGTTCGTACCAATTACTTTTATGTTTTTTTGCCTATCTGATTCTAAAAACCACATATTTTTTAACCCGAATATGTGCCGTTGTTCGTGACTCCATCACGTCGGCCCTCCCTAAATTTATATGCGTGAAACTACAAAACTCTCCTAGCATGTTGAGCCTATTGAAAGGTGTTTTTATGCGTTGTTACACATACGAAAAATGAAAGTACATATATATTGTTCAAGAAGAGAAACACCTAGATTGTAAGCTGAGCCAAAAAAAATAAGTTACCAAACGATATTTTTTTTGTCTTTCCAAACAACCGCTTACAATTGCATTGTAATCAGCAATAAATTATATCTAACAAATACAGACCAGTAATTGGTTCTGTAACCGTTTGTACCGCTTGCTATAATACAATACACGACGATTGATGGTTGAAGTTATGCCACTGAGTGACTTCAGCCTCTTTTCGAACATACGGTCTGCCTGTCGCTGATATTGAAACAGCAAATTTCAGCCAAACAGATGGGGATCAAACCCGTAACAGGTGGTCGTAGAGGCGGAAGGCGAAGGGAAAAACGCGGTGGGTTGGCATAGTGAGAGCGTAGACGAATTCAGTCGAAGACAAAACAGTTCTCAAACGAGTTAATGACGGCGAACCGAAGCCGAAGAAAACAACAGCGGCAAGCTTTGTCAAATAGTCAGCAATAATCTTAATTAAAATTAACTACCGATTGCTTTTTCTGGTTGACGGTTTAGCAAAAAACTACGGAAGCTGGGCTCTATTCGTCGCGTAGCTCGTCCCTGTATCTACATCAATATCATGGGATATTTCTAACATCCCATTCCGATAATAGGAAACGTAGGCGCCTTCGTTTCTTCGCTACCGTCACTAATGATCGCTATATGACAGAAAAGCCTCATTTTTTGAAGGTTGTATCGTCGATCTTAGCTGTGGTGATGACCTTGTTGATGAAGATGGATGGAAGGTAACGAATAATGATCGATAATTGTCGAAACGATTGAGTAATACATTCCCCCCCTGGCCCTATATCCCAACTCTAATATAGGTATCAATATAACTGGAGTAGCACTTGTTTGGATACAGCTGACCTAGCATATTCACTTGTAAGCCCGCAAAAGCCCTCGAACGTATGACGAGATGGTAACTCGCTATATTATATACAATAAAACACACACATCCCATATAAATGGCTATTTTGTTTGATACAGAGAAGTTAGTTTACACTGGCCAGCAGATTTTTGCAGCAGTTTATTGTATAACAACAGGCAAGTGTGCGTAAAACCAGGTTTGTACAATATAAATCAAGCTCATCAAGTTCGTTTGCATTAGAAAGTAAAAATGTAAAATACCTTGTTTCAATCTGCACGCATCAAGATATATATGTATGTATAAACGCTTATTGCCTGGCGCCTCTCCAACTCTTTTATGATAAACTTATCGAATTTTGGGGACCTCGGCGTCTTCTCCGCGTTAGACGATACGTTTTTCTACTACATTGAGCTATATTTCCACATAGAGATAGATGCAAATATCTGGCAGTGACGGCACGGGCCTCCTATGAATCTCAAAATAAGGCTGGTGTTTTACAATGACGATGCTTGCAGCGGCAGCGAACTCAGGCTGAGGTCGGGACTAAATGAAGTTTGCTACCGAATTTGCCAACGACCCTACAAACAGGCAACGCAATTCATGAGGGACATCAAGAAAAATTTAAATCTCGTAGAGACGTGGGTAGGACACATGCTAACTTTATCGTTCTTGCAACGAGACTAGATGTCCTGGATTAAAATTATAACGAATGCAACGATCACTCGCTGCCACTTTTAGTGGGTATTGTCTCATGTTCTCTACAGGAAATTTCCAAACATAGATTATGGTAACTAAATCATAATCATAATAATGACAATATTAAAAATGTTACTCATGTATATATGTAAGCGCCAATTTGACTTTGATGGCCAATCTTCTGTGTATGAATGCCGTCGTCCATCAGACTCTGTTTGCAGACAATTTTCATGAGAGGATGCCCCCTCTGCGGCGTCTAGCTAGTATGCATAGTACGGGTATTGTCTCTAGACGATCATTTGTTCTCATGCGAAATCGGCTCTTCTGTTCTTTAAAATCAAGTAGCCGGGAAGGCATACGAAAATAATATCATCACGTGTCCTTAAAATATAGCTACCCTTTCTTTTCAGGATACCGAAACCGATCCATTGGCTAGATGGGAAAATTTTCTATTAAACACATGCTATTTCTATTAGTCCCACATGTTGCCTTACTTCGACTCGCATCACACACCTCGCACATACTGCTTGCAACAGTTATTCTATCTAATGGTAGACACGACGCAGATAACATAAATCTATTTTTATTATTTTATAATATTTTACGTATTTGACTTTTTTTTCTGGTCGTAGCCGACTTATTCAACACTCTTCCATGCCCATGTTATTTTTGCACAGCTGCGATGCTGCCGTCTCGACCGTTATTCGAATACTTACGTTAGAAACAACCTCATTTCATGCAGAGTCGGCTTGCATATCATTGTTGTCAACGCGCGCCAAGTTCCTCATTCATACCCCTTTCTTCCTGTCATCTTCAGCAGGTTGGTCAGATGCTCCGTTCTCTAGCGAATGCGTTTGCAGCTACACTCTGGCTTTCATTACGCTTCGATCTGGTTCTGCACTGGCTGTGGCGCAGCTCCTGATCAGCCTTCTCAGCTCGAGTTGGTCTTCAACTTTGATCGAAACTTGAGAGCAGCAGAAGCCCCAACATTTCTGCGTTAACCGGACCCTTCATAGCGTTCATCGAGGCTCTTACCGTTGCCAGAGGACTTCCTCATTCCTATCGCAAAGGCAAGGTGACTGCGGGGCAGTAGCGGGCCTAACACGCCAAAGGGATCCGGTCGCTTTTGGTAGGCTGCTACCTGTTTCACTGCGACTCCAACCCCTTGAGTGAGATTTTTTTCTTCCTCCCCCCGAGAGCAACAGGACGCCTCCCGTGTGCTCTTGCTCCTCGCCGGTGTGGGGATGACTAGATCCGTTTCGCGAATTGTAGATCTGCTATACATTGCTGCTGTTGCTATCGTCGTTCGTAGCCTTACCACTATTATCGTGTCTACACGCGTTCATCCAAGCCGCTGGCTTGCTGGTTTTTGACAGCCATCCGGCAGTAATCGTTTGTGTACAACGAGCGCGTCGCTTTGAACGAACGCTGCTACCCCCCTCAAAAAACAAATGAAGAAGACGAGGCAGGCTATCTAGAGGTGGCCACTACGATAAATTGATAGTTGTAGAACTGCAGTAGTCGGAGAGCCACCTATGGCGACAACGCGACACGAGCAAAATTGGCCAACAGTATAAGATATAATAATATACGTATTCTTACAAAGATCAAAATAGAATACTACGTGAGCTCACGCGTTTGCTGCTCTATGCACATAGGGTTGCTGGGTTACTGGGTAAATACTGCTGCTTAGTATTTTGCTTGAGTTAAAACCATATGTATAACTCGTAATTTAGTTTAAAGCGAAAATTGTGAAACGAAGACTGAAACATGAAGCTCGCTGTTGCCGTAAAATGTGAGATAGAACCGCCTGTGAGGTGCAATAGAAAGGGTTCGTCAGTAACTTTCTTCCGGAGTCTTCAAACTAGCATATGATTTTAACTGTTCAATAATGGAAGATAGTATTATTTGTAAAGCCAGCTAGACCGGTTATTCCCGAACGTTTTAAACCGATTACGTTCATTAAGGAGAACGAACAAGTAAACTGAAAATGTTTTTCGAAATTATCAGTCTTACGAGGAACACCTCGAAAATCAATTGCAGTATTAATTTTAATAATTACCTTAAAAGTATTTAACTGATTTAACAGAAATGAGAGCCTAGCGATGTTTGATTATATTATGATGAAACAAATAAGCCGCGGCTTTACCGCTTCTTCGTTCTTAACATTCTAGGCTTGGTGTCTTCTAATCTGCAACTAGAAGCTGAGATGATTCCAGTTATCAAGTTAAGAACCATTCATCATAACTGTGGAATATTGTGTAGCATCACTGTTTCAAATACCCCGGGATACAAGATCCTTTCTTGATCTCAGTTCACTTCTAGTACCATCTAGCCGAAAAGAATAAAATAGATATCTTCGTTCGGCCATTTTATTTATTTGGATCCATATAAAAATTTAATAGAATGTAAGCTTCTAGCAAAGGAATAGTCGCTTGTGTCGAAAATGACAATGACCGTTATCACGAAATACAATAATGATCAGATCACTGTTAGCGCATTTCGGTTCGATCTGAGCCCAAAAAACACGTTCCCTTCGACTAGCGAAGTAACAAATGCTGGACGAGACTATCGTCCTACTATGGAGCCTTGCCGATGTTGAGAGTGGTGAATCGAAGGACGAACTTTCAAAGCCGTTGCGTTGCGCATGATCTCAAGTCCTATTACCGTCTGACGTGATATCCTCTTTTGTACCTGGAACGCGTGCAACTGCATTCGTACAGTCACCGTAAGATAAAGCCGTTAAACGTCACTGGCCCACCTGTTGGGCGAATGATACGTTATTGTCTTGTTGACATATGGTTCCATATGGTCGATAGCTTCCTACCGCGGTAATGACAGCCTTTGTCACTGTTTCGTATGTCCCCGCTGACAAAGATATATATGTATATATATGGCAGCATATACTCATTGAACAGATATCTAACAATCCTTCATATATTTCATCAGAAGATTTCGGATGCTTTGGTCAACTCTTTTCCAACCTTTCACATCTCCATCATCAACGGTAAATTCAGACCGTGACAAAATCTGATCGGCGCTTCGAATAGAGCTTAAATGAGTCAAGCAGTAGGTTTCGCAGCGGAACACGTGATTGCCAGGTGCAATACACGCAAAATCCGTTTCAGATGTACTTAAATGAGCCTTTGATAAATACTTCATAAAGACGCTACGTGCTTTTCGTCGAAGACCATTTTCTATTGTTATTTTAAAGCGACGCATAAAGCGCACTGGGAGTCTTGCGTCATTGTTTTGCTGTCATCGTCACTATAGTACCCGACGTGGTGTATTGGTATGGAACAATCCTTCTCGTCTGCGGAATCCAGTCACCAATTATGACCTCGTTTACCGTCATCGCCCAACAGAATGATGAACTGTACCAACGTACAGCTCATCATATTCAGTATCGGATACGGCTCATCGGCCACGTCAAGCCGCGCGGCAGTCGCTCCTGGCTATGACACCCACACGTAAATTTACAGACTAGCACTAGTAAAGAGTTGCAGACGCCGGCTGTCAGCCAGCCGTCAACCAAACCGCCGATTCCGTCGCCACCGCTGTTGCCCCTGCTGCTAAATCGTCGAAAAACGTCGTCGTTATTCGTTTTGACAATGCTGTACTGTAGAAGCCACAAAAGCGAAGGGCGAACAACCCATATATTTGACCAGCCGTTATGAACCTTTTCAGCCGCTACGGACGTCTTACTACAAGACACAGTCTAGTTACGTGTATGGCAACGTAGGGGGCGATTGCGACACGCTATGTAAGCGATAGCGTCGACAGAAGTGGCGCGACGATAACAAAACCAACAACAGCGATGCTCGGAATAAGAAGAGGCCAACGCGAGCGATGCGCATGTGGACGTGCGGACATAAGATGCAGCACGAGCGAAAAGCAGTTTCAGCTGTGGTGTTTCTGGTTAGGCTGTTTGTTAATCCAAGGCCTGTCGTCGCCCCCTCACGAGTCCGGCCCGGGGGATCGCAACGCCTATGGCAGCAGGATACAACAACACGACAACGGCCCGATATCTCAGCAAGCAGCAATCGAAATAACATCGCCGGTTACCGCGGTTGACGTTGACGATCATAATTGCGAAGATGATTCCTGTCGTCGTATATAGAGGGAAACGTCAGATATCCTAACAGTCGAATACGCTGACGTTATGGCGTCAGCAGACACGGCTAACACGATGAAGATGATGGGAAGGCAATAAGTGCTAGCACTAATAAAAATGAATGCTTCAGGTCCTATATTCGAAGTCGTCATTATTGTCACATTGTTAGGTAGCTGATTCCTCTGCCCCTCCTAAGGCATTGTGTCCATTGCAGATATTTTATCACCATAGAGGATGAATACTGTAGTAGCAAAGTTTGACCTACAGGGTACTTGAACCCCGTTCAAAAAACTGTTTAGCTTTCATTGCCTACATGCCCTATAACTGGCAGATATGCATATCACCATTGAAAAATTTCCTTTTGTTGTGACAACATCAACGTGAAATTCATTATTGCCGACATTCTACGGCCGTTTCCTATGCGCGAAAAGCAAGGCTGACGCGGGGTGGGTTGGGTCGGATCTGATGGACACTGAAGGATCAAATCGTCGATCGTTTCTCAGATTTCGAAACAACGCCACCATGTAGCCACAGGTGTAAATGCTGTAAAGTGGATAGACAAGCTTCTACAGCAGAAACAATACATTTTTCTTTCCTGGATAGAGTGCAAACCAAAGAATAGAACAGGGAAGGTTGGCGGAGTTTCAACCACCCTGAATATGATTTGGATGCAATATGTTTGTATTCAGGTTGTGGCTGAGCTAAATGCATATAGCTAGCTTAAGACAGCGTTACATCAAAGGAAAAAAACGGCACGGCGGGTTGCCTTCTAACCCGCTACCCATCCGACGGAAATATGAAATTGGGAGTTTTGAAGCAGAGGGGACGATAATGGTATACTCGAACGAATAGATTTCTAGGTCTAATTAGCCTATTTTAATATTATTGGCTGTTTAGTTATTGTTAGGCCTGCGAAACGTTCTGTGCTGTAAAGTTTCATAATTCGATGGCATCGAAATATTGCAGTAGCTACCATCTAGAATTAGTTCAACCATCGGTCAATGATCTGAACTCGTCTGAAATGAGATAATAAAGCATAATTTGTTTTTATAATGCAAAAAAAAACAGCGTAAACGTATAGTTTCCTTATAATGTCCGCGTATAAAATTGGGAATCCCAGCACTTCCATGGCATTCTATTTGTGCACCGCGTTAGCGACATTTTTTGTTGGATAGAGCTACCAATGCATCTGGAGAATCGACGAGGTAGTATAGCATAGCTATAGAGCTCTAACAAATTCTATGATCACAAGAGGATGGCACCACACGATTCTAGAGTTTACAAGATGGAAACAACGAGCTTTATTTCATTCGTAGCATATTTTGACCACGACACATTCAGTTTACTGACTTAGGTTTCTAAGGTAACCTTTCATTAAGTTGATTATAAATCAATACACGGACATTGGCGTCTACGTTAATACGAAACCGGACGAAAACCGTCCAAAACGTTCAGCCTATAGGGCGTCGAACTCTGGTAGAAATCGACCAAATCTTCTAGTTCAAAAATTTAACAGAATTCTGACTTTTTTTCAACTATTTTTCGGAAAATTTATTTGAAAATGACCGCCATTAATAAGCAAAAAAATAAAAATATTTTTCGCACGAAATTGTCAATCTTTAATTCATTTTTCCTGTGGTTGCGTAATTTACCATCAGTGGGAATCGCCAGCTCATCAAGTTCAGTTCAAGATCACCATATGTCCGCGTCTCTAATATAAGGACCGTAATAGAAGCTTGCAGTATTGAATACTATTAAGCAGCTTTTATTGAACGTTTTTGAGGATGGCCAGTCGGAAATGTGTTGTGTAATAATAAAATGGCTTTTAATAAAAGCTAGTAGGAGCCGTATCTTAGTAAGAAGCAGGAACGTCTTTCTAAGGTTCAACCTGAATAAACAGATCAATTTCTATATCGCGAATAGCAGAACTTCCGGGCTTAGCACCGATTTTTTACAAAACCGATTAAAGAATTCATCAGTGAATCATTTCTCAGGCCTCGTCTGAGTATAAAAGGAGTCTGAGCATACTAGCCAATTTTCATACAAATTTTGCTTAACAAGCAAAAGTACCATGCTGCTTTTGGAGCTATTTAGTAGTTTATCTGCGCGAATTTGAGCTTTGCTGATTATGATGTTGTCTGTAATTGTGTTACCCTGAAAAAGCCCCCCCTTGTTGAGGTATTCGTCAATAATTTGTTCGTTTAATATAATCTATCATAAACTAGCATAAAATAAAACAGTCTAGACGGTTGTTATGATACAGATGCCTGTCTAGTTTATTTAATGTTTGCACGTGCAACATCAAGCAAGCACGTAAAACCTAATTCAGCTCTTAATTCAGATTTAGTGCATCACTGTAAAAGTCACAAACTTTTAGTCGTCATGCAGTGTTTAATGAAGGCTACAGGAACCAGGAGTACTGATGTATAGCCCGTTATGTTTCGCTGTGGAGAAGGATTTGTCCAACTTTGGTTACATAGGTGGCAAAGGAAACCGTTTGTGTTATATCGTCGTTCCCAGCAATGGTCTGCGTAGACTTTCAATTGTAACGTGAGTTTTTTTTCAAGTTCAACGTGAGCGGGAAAACGACGGAAAAACGTTCTTGCAATATAATCAGATCATATGTTAAAATCATTATCTTGCCCTCAATAGCCGCATATCGTGGCCTCTGGCTGTGTATTT
The DNA here is from genome assembly GCF_002443255.2 of Varroa destructor. Taxonomy (NCBI): domain Eukaryota; kingdom Metazoa; phylum Arthropoda; class Arachnida; order Mesostigmata; family Varroidae; genus Varroa; species Varroa destructor. The sequence continues at coordinate 14,206,717 of NW_019211460.1, read as the reverse complement.
TGTTGTTTGTGATATAAAGCATTATATTTATACTATACGTAGTATTCGGCGGTTTTCATAATACCATGTGAACGAGTCGCCTTGCCTCGGGAAACTGACATTTTTCGATTTTTTTCTATTTAGTTTAGACCTGTAATTAGTAGACTCGCGATGCGGAGAGGCTGTGTGGCTGGTAAGCCGCTGATCTAAAGTATGTCATGCATAATAACTATGTTTGATAGTAAAAACCATCAGGTAGCCGATTCCAGCTGAACGTTTATTGGAGCAGATCGACACTGCGCACGCACCGTCAGGATGACAACAATAATCATGTACGAACACAAGTCTACACACATTTCTGATTGAAATGATCTGATTTCTGATCCGAAAAATGGGACAAACGTCAGGAGACTGCACGGTAGATTACTTATAAGAATGCCCTCCACTCTCTGTATCGCACTATCACTTTATTAGAACGGTATATGTACGCAGCGTACGTAACGAATCTTATTACCGTTATGAGCTACCGTTGTGGAACGTTCCATCCAAGGAGGCACAACAACAATTGTGACTGTCGTCAACGTTAAGCATACCAAGATGACGGATAATGACCGAGAACACGCACTTAAACACACCCATTTAATGATATGGTATACGAACTACAATGTAACAATTGTTAGTTAATGAAAAATGGTGCGGTAGCTCTGTCAAAGCGCATATAGGCATACGGCTTCTACATCCATTACTGATATTCGCGGCTGACGAGATACGAAGGTACGGTTAATAACAATCTCCTAACCTTTTCTTTTATTTTAATAAAGTGTTTGAGCTATCGAAATCCAAGCATGTTCAGCTGACACGGTTACTCATGCCGGTATATTACGACCTAACCTGATCCGAGGTTTTTCAGCTTATGATGTAAATTTTAAATGACACTGATAGAAACTGACGAAGCTGTATGACCATGCATATGAGCGACATATTACGACTGAGTAATAAGGCTATTAATATCAATACTAGGGATCGTCAGACGCGTTGCTCAGGATCACAGGCAGGACAGATAAAAGCGTTTCGATGAGCTGGATTTCTTTTCCTTGCATAGTTACGCACATATTTACCTAACCATTACAGTACAGATGCTATCGTACGCTAACGTACATTTAAGATATTTGACATTTAAGACGTCTAGCTCTATACGAGCTAGACGTCTGGCATCACCGTTAAGCATCGCTTCGGAGGACTGACTCGGACGTGCTGACGGAATAAATCTGTCTACACCCAGTTTTGACCACCCTCAAACCTCAGTTTTGAACCACCTCCACTCAGTAGGCAAATATGGTACTCCAGCACCGTTTCGAAAACATGCCAACGTCTATACGGCGCAGCTAATGCGAAAGCAATGCGTCAAAATAGTAATTGGTCTGATATGGGATATTGTTCTTCCGCAGCGGAACTTGTTCCATCATATCGACTACGGCATACCAGTTTAGCATGTCTGTCTGAAGTGGACTATTTACAACGGACGAAGCTTAACTCTACCGTCTGCGTTTAAAATACTCGTAACACGTCGTACAAGTTACCCATTTGCTTTAGGTTATTTTTCCTCTTGTTCATATCTCGGAAAAGCGTTACTCACATCTGGCCGTACACGCGCACCACGTATACGGTCGCCTCGTCTTTTAATTTGGATGATGTCAGAGCATTTCTCAGAGCGTTACTCTAAGCTATCTTCTTGGCCGTGGCTTCGGATCGTTCCCTCTGCTACGACCATTTCGTCACAAGTCGTTAATTTCGCAGACGTTACACGGAGGGATTATTGTCTGTTGCTGACTATGTCGCTCTGTTTACGACATTTAGAAATAAAAATGCGTTTACTCATACGCGGCTATTTTTACTGCGACGCCTAATGTTTGGTGTCTGTCGGTCAGTACCAGCAGCTTCATTACGCCAAGCCAGTATAACATTATGGAAAATAGCCCCCGACAGCCTGATAGAGAAGTCATATAAAACATTGACACGAAAAGATTGTGCTGCCTAGCCGAAAAAAACGTCGAACAAAAATCGGGCAGAAACCTCATAAATACAATGAGCACGGTCATCTCGCTAGAATAGGTAAGCCCTGAGATAGTCTTCAACTTTGCTTACATAATGATCTAAGTAGAGGTAGCCCAAATTTAGGGTGTTTTCACCGCTGGACTAGCTTGGGTCGAAAACGCATCGTGATAACGCCATATATTATGCTTGCAAGTAGTCATGCACAACGAGGCGCACATATTGAGGACAGCCGCTCTGAAAAAATCTTATATCGAATACTACGCTTTTTTAGCGATTGCGCATAGATCAAATATGAAATAATCAATCTAATATACATAATCAATGGCATAACCAGAAAATGTAAAAATAATGCTAATAAAGACCGCGCAAAGCGCCGAACTTGTGTCCAAAAGTAACGCACAACGCTATATAGAAAATGCACGATTCTGACCTTCTTGCACGATTAATGGCTTATTCGTGGTTAGGTTAGTCATTGCCTTTATTGCAGGTTATCCTGAGCATGATTTAGTGCCCATGAAGACAGGAAGCTCAGCTCAGCTAAGCTAAGCTATAGTAGAATGAAGATCCCAACCAGATCGTGTCGAGTGGCCATTTCCAGTAGCAATGCGGTTCAGCGGAATGGAGCAACAAGACATGTGGAAAATCATGCGCTAAGAGCAGAAGCAGAAATAACGGCATCATAAGTAGAATTAACAACATCAATAACGATCTGAAGTAAGCTGAAAAAAATGCGTCGAAGAGATTGTCGATGTTCGAGTCGAAGGGAATCAGAGGATCAATGCTACTTCCCTCTAACGACGATGATGATACTAGTGCTAGTGAAGAACCAACGGCCCGATCATCGGTTTCCCACAGAGAAGCATAGTAATTCCTGTCACATACGCATGACGGACACACGCACACGTAAACAATAAACGTACGGATAAACGTCGCTACGAAAAATAAGGATAATATAAAGAAGAGTCTCGAAAGATGCTGATGTAAAAGGAAGTGAAGATGTTCGGGTCGTTGACGGACGACCCGAGCGAGCACTGGCGCAACGTTACCATCCAATCAGAGCACAGCTTCGGAGGCGCTGATGGCCGAACGGCCTGCGCCTTTTTGACACTAGACACACAAATAGATAGTCACGAGGCTAACGTATGTACATATAGATAGGCTGATTGACTGACGAAGCGACAACGTTCGTCAATTGCCGTCGATATCTGTGGCCGAATGAGATTTTCTCGTTGGCGACTACCGGAAAGCAGCACCGTTTCAACCTTCCAAACGCTGCTACCTTATGGCCTATATCATTGCTGTATTGTGTTCCGCACTCTGGCTAAAGAACCAAAACGAAAGTCAGCAGCACTTAGCATCGTTCGTCACATTCTATGCTATTCCAAAACTGCCATTCGCGTAATCGGAACTAATACAAACGTCGCGGTTTTCTAACTCTTTTTCCCGTACACTCATTCGGCGCTGCCGTTGGTCGCCGTCGCCGGCAGCTGCAGGCCGCGAAACCGACTGACGCCGACGTCGTCACTGTGGTAAATGCCTTTGTAGCTTCATGACGAATGTAGTAGCGACTGCAGCAGATCCGTAAGCAATAGAGCACACGTCCCCCTATACCTTCTTCCTACCTATATTGATATGAAAGCCATTCGCAACAGTAACGCTAGCTAGCAGCGAAAAAAGAGCAGGGTACTTATGGGAAAAAAGAATGCAGGACATTGCCAGCATGAACAGGAACGGGCCAGGGTGGGAAGACGTCGACCACTGCGCGTTGTTTCGTGACTCGACGTATCATATCGCGCAACAATGGCGGGAAACGAACGTCAGCAAACGACCAAGTTATCTTTGTCAAATAACGACCGGCGTTGACAACTAGTGAAGTCGTGCTAACCTGACGAGGAAATAGATTAGGGTAGACACGGTAACTATTGGCAGCTAGTAGTGATGGCATCACACGGCATATGTAAAACACACACGCAGTATCGTGTAAATGTGTTGCGTTTGTTCTTGATTTCTTTAGCTGTGGCCAGCCTAGCACTGCGATTGCTTTCTGGGGCCATCGATATCCGTTAGCCGTATCAGAAAAGGTGTCGGCCTATCGATAAATCGCAGTTTTGTTCGTACTGACTTTTTTTTTTAAAAGGTACTTTGGTTTTCGATCCATTGAGATATGGCCAAATGACGACTCGATGTTACATCGGTGTTTCGCAATACAGCAAAAGTAAGCGCTGAACACCAATAGCAGATGAAAGAAGACGTAAGCTGGAGAAAATTCGCATAGATCTCTTTTGCCATATTGTTAAGTTCGTTCGCCTTGAGCTTATCCATAGGTTTTGTGCAATCTTCGAATGGTTTGCTTAGTGTAGAAATCGGTAAGGCCTAAGAAAGTATCTTAACAGGTTGATGGGTCAGCGACGTCGATGAGGCTATCGTCGAGCTCGGCCAAATGTACGGATATATATACATATATACGTACAGGTCTCACGAAAAACTCGTTGATATTTGCTCGTAGATTGCAATGATAGGCTCGTCGATTCAACGCAATTCAATTGGAAATGTGACGGTCCGACATTGATTCGGGTCTCTACATAATGGGTCATTGTTAATGCTGTGAACCCATTTTTTGCTTGTCTGAACAGCGGACCATTCGAGCGTACAATAACGACATTACTTTATTTTTTTATTATTATTATTATTTTATAATTATATTTATTATATAAAGTAAAATTGTCTATTAGCCAGCTTGTTTTACTGTAACATGTACCATTATTAGTTAGGATTGATTAATGAGGAGCTACATACTGTGCTATAATGATAGCAAGTAACCATATGGCTCTTAACACTGTGAACAATTTTACTTGCGACATCTTCGAACCAAGCTAACATGGGCATTTTTACTTATTAGTTCAAATGAGGTTTTTCCAATTCGGCATAACTGTTGTAAGGACACTCCAACGGCCTATCACATATCCTAACACAATATCTATGATGCACGTTGCACGACCTAACGTGTGTAACGAGACCGCTGGGTGTAAGTAGTTACACCCGGCGGTCTCGTTCGCTAGTTTCGTATCATTGCTACCCTCATGAAGTCGGTGCGCTTTTCCTTCAAAGCCAAACCATGACCGAGTTATTTCGTCAACTGAACGCTGGAGTTTAAAGACTCGGATTCTACTTCGCTCATCGGTGCTCCTGGATTAGTACGGAGCTAAACGTTATCAAGCCGGGTCAATTTGCGCGCCTTTTGACCCGTCGAGGACTTCTGTCCAAGTCTACAATGCAGAACCGTCACTTGACTTCAAAGGCTACTCGCATGATTTGACTCCTGCAGTAAACGGTCGGTTAGCTCGAGATCGCGAAGTAAAATTACTTCAGCCGCTGTCGCGATCGATCACTATGGCTGCATGACACCGATGGTAGCTCGACGACGACGACCAGTAACTAGCGACATTTAGGTAGATACACAGCAGCTGCAATGGACAAGCGTAACAAAATTGTTATAGCTAGCAGCACCCTGTCCGTTCAGCAGCCGTCATCAGCTATTTTACTGAACCAGTCGATCAGTGCTGCCAAAGCAATGCAGCCATCGGTGGCGACGACAGTTCTAGCACGATCATCGACTCTCCTAGCCAACAGGAACGGTTAAACAAGTTACGATAATTCGACCACAGAAAAATATCTAGAACTTGAAGTTCAAAATGCAGCAAACGCGAAACACCGCTTACAACGGCAATACCAGTAGCCGAGGCGACGCCAGCTCCGGCAGCGGCGATGTCCTACACATCTAAGCCCCTCGAGTCATAACTCCAAACGCAGACGCTCGTACGAAACGTTGGGGCACGTTAAACACAGTCCTTACAGCGACAGAGGCGACAGCCGCAGCTAAGTTAAGAACTGCATCGTCAATTCGTGCCATTTCAGTTTTTCTAGTCGACCTCAACGTCCTCACGGCGACATCGTTTTCTGGATAAGCAAGCCTGTATGTGTATACACGTGCGCTGAACGAAAAGGTATTTTCAAAAAAGAACAAAGCGCAACAACGAAAACGAATCAAATCAGGAATTTCGTTGCTCTTTATGCCTTGAGTAGTGACAAAAACTTTATTATATATATATATATATATATATATAGATAAGGGCAATTGTTACCTCATTCTGTTTTCTTTACCTGTTGGGTAGATTTGGAACTAGTTTATTATATGATCATTTGCTGCGTTTTTACCTTCTCCGAATCCGATATTCAGAGAAAATTCGCTGTTCGTCCCGGTGTGGTAGCGGTCGATGGCAGGAATGGCAAAATTGATCGAACAATAACTGGCACAAGCCGCTTACCAACGCGGTTCTGGACGCAGAACGCGAAACGTTTATTTAAGAGTAGCGTAACCGTTTGCTGGGACGGTCGGACACATGAATAACGCCGCACGGAACGCGGATAAAAACATGGCCAGAGACGCGGCAGTGGCAGCGACATTTGTGGCTTGAAAGTCTCTTTCTTGCTTCCGCCAATTTCTTGGAAATTTCAGTCCAGCAACTGAGACTACCACTTCGGTCTCGCCACTGCCTATCGCCATTGTCGCGTCGTCTGCTGCAGTTAACGCTATGCCATACCAGTTGGTCCTATTTGATCACTGACAGGGATTCGGTCACCAATAGCATCTTCATGTAGTTTGCTGCTGCTGCTGCTGGGATGAGAGTTATTTGTACGACAACGGTATTGGTCCCGGGACGACGGTGTCTGGCACAGGTCCCCTAATGCTGGCAACCGTAACAGACGTCCCCGTTGTAGAGCTGGCCTTAGTCGTTGTGGAAATCGCTACTGTCTCTGGCCTGGTGGGTTGGCGTGTTACTACTTGCAGCTGCGACTGAACGGATCTGAGCGAGGCTAGGGACATGGGGGCACGGCAGCACATGGTGTGGCGTAGCACATGCAGACTGCGTACAACATAGGGACGAGCAACAGGGGCGGAACTAGTCGGCTGGCACAGTAGATTTCACGTAAGCTATTGTCGTTGTTGTCAACATTGTTAGTGCAGAAGAATATGCTGTAGCCTTGGCAACAACGGCCGTCAAAGCGCTGCTTCCGCCGCATTGACCTGTTATGATGTCTCGCACCATTGACGACAACGATGCGAACAGCTGAACGGCAGTCAGCGTCGTATACCCAGGAACGACAGTGCAAAAGGTGAGTAACGAAACGAAGAATATGATGGCGGACCATGGGGTTATTGTTGATGCTGATGGGAATGGCGTGTCACCAACGGCCGTAACCAGGCGGTTTCGTGAGCGCGAACCCATACACAATAAGACAGGTCAACGTAAGCAAGTTAACCCAGAAACAATCTGCTGATGTATGGCACAGAGAAAGAGAGTGCTGCTACTGTTCACTATGGTTACCATACAGAAGAAGTGAAAATGCAAGAATTACACTGATAATAATAATAGTAAACGTGCGCTACCACGACAGCGCACCAGTGCAATGCAACCATACACACAAGTGGCTCTAGCAGAACCCCATTGGCTCGACTGAGTCGTATGTTGAGTATTTACGATGCCTTCCCTTCGACAATTTCTACTAGTATCCTATGTTGTCCTATATGAAGCACTGCGTGAGTCTGAAAAATATCCTTCAACTCTATTCGGAACATGCGGCTAGAAGACGGCTTAACTGAAAGGCGTAGACTGAAAACAAGAATGGTATCGATCATTTTTCGTATGGACAAAATTGACATACTGAAAGCTCAGCCATTTATTTATGAACGAATTCCTAGAACTTCGGCATTCAATCTCACCGACCCCGTTAAGAGTTGATTCCGTTCTGAATCATCAAATATTTTCAATATGAAGTATTGCTATCGATATTCGGCCTGTTCGTTCGTGGGAAAGCAGACAAAATGAGTTAAGGGCTGTTTTTTATTGTTTGCCAGCGGAAGAGGGAAAATGATAAAAGAGAAACAATACAATGAAAATAGGGAGCAAAGCCGACCATGGACACTAACTAAAAGGACTGCCAGATATTATGCATATGATTCGTGGCTTATTACCTTCGTGTGGAACAGTCCATTCTTTTTATGTGTAGATAGCCTATTGTGTGCCCATCCGGTGATCTTAACGTTGAATGGATACTCAGTATAAGCAGGTCACCAATTTAACTCATTACCTCGAGTCAGGCCAGAGCGCACATTTACTGTTCTCAGGCTCGTCAACAACAGCTTGCCATTCAGTTTAGCTGTTGCGGCAGGTGATGACCGACGGAGTCAAGGCCAGGGGGCGAAATCTCTGTGCAGTAGTAATAGTAGAGTAGGGGGTAACAATACAATATATATAATCGTATGTACGCAACAAATGTATGCGGTACGTTGTTGCAACGGGCAGTACTTATCAACGGGTGATGCGACTGGATGTCCGAGTGAAGTGTCTGACGATACCGTCTCAACATTATACAATCGTATTAGGTCCAGCTAATCCGATGTGAGTCACACCGCATTCAGATCATGGTCGCTGCTGTTAAGAACGGTTGCTTCAACAGGTACTAGCACATGTATACGTTTATCTCTAGCTAAATTATGTATAACATCGTGTATGGCCAACAAGTATATAGCATGGTTCGTTAGCGAAAGCGCTGTTACTGTTATGGTCCTGAAGGATGCGGCCAAGGAGCATATTCGTGCCAAAAGTCCACACGTCGCCATCATCACACCATCAGCAGAGGGGGCAGGCGGTGGCCTGTCAGCGTAAAACCGATTCATCGAATGGTCAAATCACAATGGCCCCGTAGAATAGGACAATATATGCACACTGCCACGGTAGATAGTACATGATCTATTGGCGAGCTAAAATATCCCATTGGACTGGCGAGGCGTCGTGCCCGCGACCATTTTTCGCCGATAGTGACGTGAAAACGAGTTATTGTCATTGGAGGAGCTCGTAGATAGTGCTAGATAAAGATAGATAAATAGACAATCCACGTGTGGTTTTGAATAGAGGCAGATTATTGGTCGTTGTAATGGAGCATATATTAAAAAAAAAAACCAACGAATGCGTAGAATTGCGATGATGATAAAGAAGACTTCATCTTTTGTCAGCGATTAGCAACGGGCGCAGGCAGTAAGTTGGTTCCCTTTTATTCCATATATAAGTATACAATGCAGGGGAGGACCGATAGGTGATCAGGTACGTTCAACCCTAGCTAAAAGTCCCAGTAAAATTAATTGATTTTTATAAATGAATCGAACTAGTGTGCTAGCTCGTTTTTAACAATAACTAAATTTATTATTATTATATTACATAGTATGTATATAATGGCATGGCTAGATAATTTAATTTTACTTAATCTAAGGAAATCTGCGTTGTGTTAGGTGTTATTAATTGATTCCCATTTAAAATAGTAGTACAATGTGAGCAAGCGCTTAAGACTGACAATGATGAATAAAGGAAGTTTTTTTTCTACTTTTTACTTTACTGCTTAGGCCCACCTGAAGCGGACAAGCTACACAAGAAATATACACAACATACTAGCACCTTAGTATTCGGGCACGCTTCAGTTAGAAGTACTCTACCACGTAGTACGCATATAGCGGCATAATCTTCGTTTATTTCGCTATATACGTACGATTCTATCCAAACAAAATCGAACTCCACCTAGCGCCAGATCGTGCTATTCTACGATAAAGTATACTGCACCGCAGTTTTTTGCCGACAAGCGAAAGAAAACGTCACTTCTACCGTATGGCAATATTAATCTGAAGGGATAAAATCGTACGTCGATAGCAACCACCCCATAGCTGCTGCCTAAGTACGATACTCGCTGCGATCCTTCAATGAAACTAAAGTAGCCGACAAATATTGTTGTATCAATGTGAAGACAACAAAAAATGAAGTAAATTTCTTTAGCGGCTGATTAATATTATCATCGGTGAAGCACTTCCGCTATTTAGAAGTGACAAATAGACGGCGCTTCGCGGATACACTCAATGTACAGTTAAGCGCATGCCGAATGTACACAAACACCCCTGTGGCACGTGGGAAACAACTGATTGCCGTCTCTATCCGTTTGTAGCGTTTCGCGGCAACGAAAGAACGGTAGAGGAACTGATCAAATGTCTGAACGCCGTCAAGGCTGTCGAATGAAGCTGGAAGACATAGAATATAGAGGAAGATACTGGCACACATCGAATCTTACTTATACAGCTGTTTTCTCAACGCAGACTAGCAGATTTTTACTGGCTATAGCCAAAACGTACGTTAATGTAACATAGAAATTATGCATTTTTCGATGGTTGAGGGACATAGCAATATGACAGCGACAGATGCGAAATAAGAATAGTAGCAGTGATAGGAAGAGTAACAGGTTGTGAAGAATGTTCCTATTCATAACCACTTATTGTACGACATATTAAGCTGTTTTTAGTCGGCTCCTAGATCTATATGCGCTTGAGCATATAATGTAGCTATATCTGCCTATATACACGTACCGCAGATAGGGAACGTAATAAAAAAAAATCGATGAGATATGAATCTCACATACTCTTATTTGCTCATAAGCTGGCGCATTAAATATGCCGATGATGTGGCCAGGCGATATGGGTAAAAAGTGCACCATGGAGCCGATATCCAGCATTTTGTTCTAATCAAAGAGGCGACTCGTATGAATCGTGTCGGACTAGCGTCACCAAATCAAACGGCACACAATATATCTTGATTCTCCCTATTGCTACAGAGCCGGCTCTTACCGACACCGCTGGCCTAATTTGTCGACAGTAGCCTGTCGACAAATTAGGCAGAAGCAACGCAACTATTAAGGCCCGTTGATCTGCTACTCGTGCGTACGCTATACGTATAGACGCACATGTACATGAATGGGATATACGAAGCTATGTGTGTGCTGTTGACTCAGGCGAGCGAGGCGGTGGGCAAACGGACGATCAGGGAGGGCATCGTGGAGGCTAGTTAGCAGAGAAAGTGATGCTTTTTATTTATCTGATAATGAGCCGCAGCTTGCGCCCACCGTGGCGGTGGCTGAGACGACGAATGTTGAAGGAGGCATAGTAAAATGACAGTAGCCGTGACGACGTCAATTAATCGCAACGAACAGCAACGAGTTGTCAGCATCGTAACACAGTTGAATTGAATCAATCTAACGATCGAAGCGTAGGACGCGGTGCGTTCCGACATTCGTGCTCATCTTAGGTTCTCCTGCCGCGACTGTCAGAAACCTGGACGCCCTGCGCTGTGGGCGAGCAGACGCTAACGGTTTGTAACGCTCTGTTTGTAACATAGCATCACAAAATCGTACTATACATCTCCTCGATGGTGGGTTTGATGCCGGCTCATAGAACATGTCAGAGCGACGAACCTAATTTTAGCGGTAACTGATGGCCAGAGTACACAATGTCACGGATAGGGATTTGTAAACATTTTGGATTAAGGGCAGAAGCTTGTTTCATGGACCGTGTTCTTGCCAGGTAAATGCTATAGATACTGAATTCTTTGTGAACTATTGGAGGTCCAGCAGAAATTTCATTACACAGTGTATATACCATTTTGCTTCAGGGGCAGCTCGCTGTCAGCCTTTTTTGAGTTTGACAAGATCGCCTAGCGCATTTGTATATTGTTTTGATTTGTATAAAATCTTAATTATGTCTCACATATATATCTAAAAGGGTAAATGAGGTACATTGCAAGAGTATTTGAAAAAGACCGGGCTGCAACTTTGTATATGTTATATCTACGTAGTGTGAGGTAATCTAATAGAAGATCCTGATTAATTTTAATCATTTTATTACCTCATAGCAACGAACGAACGAACGAACGCCGTTTAACAGTCAGTACTAATTATATTGTAAGCACATACCGACACGTATACACTGAAACATGTTGAAACCTTACCGAGTACGAGAGATGGGAGGAGAAGGGTACCGTATAATATTGTCTGAGCACATCTCTTCTGACGGTTAACAGCTTTTCTAATTAAATGGCTTTAAAGTCGCGTATCGCAGGTAGACTGACCTCTATGTGATTGTGCCCTCGAAGCTCGTTGACGGACCCTTAAGCTAAGGAGTGATTCGTCTAAAGAGCTGTTTCAGGATCGTCCAGCTTATGTTGCAACGGCGTTGTACTATACTGGGTTGTCAAAAACATGTTGACCGTTTTATCAGTTGGCAGGCTTCGTCGCGTCGCGCCGGGTCGGGTCGGGTCGGGTCGGGTCGGTGCTGGTGTCATTTGTAATAGATGTGTGAAACTGTTTGCCTTTATTCAGACTTAAAATGATGAGTGAACTTATTGCAAAAATTCGACGCAGTTTACAACGTTATCACGATGAATGTTACAAATACTGGCCCAGGTCTATGAAAAAATTTGGAATGGGTTATCGGTTCATAAGTAGTTCTATCACGTTCGTTCTGGAAACTTCGATGTAAAATATGTTCTTTGCAGCGGTCAACTGATTCAAAAGAAGTTCATGAAAGTATTACAAAAGTTGAGCAAGTCTGGCACGTGATTAACCATGACCTCGGCAGGAAACTTACGATCCACTACCAGACAGTTTTAGGCCATGCGAAGTAAGCTGGCCGCAAAGAAAAACTCTATGTTTGGATGTATTACGAACTGACTTGATTGCATTTCCATCTACGGAGACGCGATGAAAACGGTTGGCCTCGGCTGATAACTCGTGGGGGCAAAAAAACTTACTCCGCAATTTGTGGCAAAGCTCGAACCGACGGCAAAAAGATGATGCGAGGTGTTTGGTGGTGTTGGGAAGGAATCGTGCATTGTGAGCCGCTACTGCTGCCGCCTGCCCAAAACGATTGACTCGGACCTCTGCTGTCAACAGCTGACAAGACTACATCAAAACATCGAAAAAAATTTACTGGACCTGGATGATTACAAGGGACATCGTTGCCACTATATCAGTGACAGTCTGCATATATCTACAGCTACGACCAAAATTCAAAGAACTGAAATGGAAAATTCTAATGCATCTGCCGTATAGCCCGGACATCGAGCGCTCAGACTGTAATCTGTTTCAGCCTTTGCAGAAATCCCTTGATGGTGTTCGAGGGATGCAAAAGCCACTTGCCATACTTTTCGCTCAGATGGTTCATTAATATTGTCTTAAAATATAGACAAGATTTTTCGAGCATCCAATGTCCCATATACAATACCATTGAATTTACGCAAATGGATACGCAAGGCTTCGTAAATTCCCAATTAAGTAATAGACTAACCGTTAACCCGCTTTTGCGCAAGCCCTTAGCGTTACAGTTAACAACGGTAACAATGTGAACATTTTAGTGTATAAGCAAATATGCCGCGACTCGTCGTGCGTCTACGCTATTCGTATAATGTTTGTCGCCAGAAGATGGAATTGGGTGGGGCCCCACTTTAAATGGCCGGACTTGTCAACAGTGGCAGCCTCTTGATCGCACTATATATTGAGAAATGCCGTTTGCTGTAAAAGACATTAATAATGCCATTTTTAGGGGCTAAAATAAGTAAATGATTGGCTTTTACTCATCGTTCCGGACGGCTGGTCTTTCTCACCCTGAGAAAGTGTCTACACGAAGTTCTTAATCCTGTGTCCCCAGGTTTGGTGGGCAAATATGCTACAGCATGAGCGGTCCAGCTATGCTTTGTTACTTGTACGATTTCGTATGGTATAAGTGGGCTCGACGTTTTCGAGTCCAAGCGAAAAATTGCCCCTTGCCCTCTCGTGGTCTCTTGACCGCAGATCGACCATAATTAACTATCGTAATGCTGTTTTCCGATGTCATTTAAACGTTTTTTGCATGCAACTGTCTTCGAATACTGATTATATCTAAGTTATACTTTTTTCTCTGCTTTGAAACATCATGCGATGTGTTTAGAATGCAATTCCATCAATTCCAGGCCATTTATTTTTTCTCAGTTTTTCAAAATAACATCACGGATGTTCAAGCGAAAAGCGCTCTCGCGAGATTAACGCTTCCCTTCGAGGACACTGTGGTCACCTGCAGTGGCAGATACCATTTCCTGACAATTGCAGTTATTTTGATATTACGGACTGCGGTGCTTCTCCAGAGATCGAATGGTCCGAGTCTGCGTAGCGGCTGGTGTACTCATTGCGAACCCAACGTGCTTCCACACACGCTTGTGCGTTTCCCGTTTTTTTCTGTATGTTCTGTTGGTCGATGACTGATCGAGAATGAGCATAATCGGTATCGACACATAAAAAATCATAACGAAGTGATAGACTCGCTTAGCCCTTCGTATCTGCCCTATTACAATAGTCTAAGATGTGGATTGACACGCCTTATGAGGGAGGTATATCGTCGTGACGTTGTATGTTGTTATCACTATTATAGGAAAAAAGTTACCTCTACTGGTCAAACATGACTATATATAAAATAATTTTTCAGATATTCTATATGCTAGTAGTTCTTATGAGGCGCTGCAGTCTCTCACGATGCATACAAATTACGTTTTATAATAATTCGTTTTAAGGTGCCTAGAAGTCAAGTTCTTTGCCCGTCAACGAAGGGTGTATAAAATTTAAACAGCTTTGTTTAAACACCGATACGCTCTCAAATCGCCACTGTAAAATATCGAACCGTTCACTTGACTGCCTAATATTCTTATGGCTCCGGATTTTCTCGACCTCTGTATAAGCCATAAAAGCACCAGCCTACAACTGCTACCGTCGACAGCCCATATCTACGAATCACGATCGCACGTTAGAGCAGGGTGAGAACGAATATGATCGCCTCTTCTTTCTTCCTATGCTTTCGTCTCCTTTACTTAAGCG